>NC_134572.1:114978708-115278708 GCF_050947875.1 Dermacentor variabilis | reverse complement strand
AAAGATGTCTAGGCATGTTCGCGTTCCAATCGCAGAGTCTGGTGCTCAGGAGAAGCTGTATTCTAAGACTTCAGGTTAGACAACTTTGCTTGCTGGAACGAATTGTAAAACTGTGCTTTGAAGCGTCATGAGTGGATTTCACGTGCGGGGTAAAATTTAATCAGCTTCCCTGACACAGCTACAAACGCAACCAAGATGAAATTTAGCGATCATGTAAGAAAAAGTATAACATAAGTGGGCGAAGTGATATGCCTGTGGATTAAATACAATTTTTTTTAGAAAATTTCGTAAACACGTGCTCCAAAGCATTACGTTAACTTTTCTACGCTATGTTTCCCAGTTTTCCATCAGAACTGTGCGTTACACATAGTTTGCATTTGAATAATATAAAAGAAAAGTTACGGATCACGTGTAGGAAAAATTGAAATTGCAGCTCGGCCTCCTCCTTATAGAATTGGTTGAGGGAGCAAAGACATGAATGATAACTGTAGTACCGTAGTAAAAGAGGCTGCAAACGAATTCTTGAACGCTATGCACGGCCAAGTAAAATTTGTATATTTATTAAAATATAAATTCGTATGTCCCAAAAATTGTGCCAGAAATAACTGATATCAATGCTTCCATGTTCTTGTCTATTTAATAAGTAAAGAAAATATAACACGAACTTTAGAACTATATCAGTTCGAAATCAGCAAAGCATTGCATGATCCTGATATGAAAAACGTAAAGGCTATGAAATGAACCAGTTGAGGACAAATATTTTAATGAAACTTTGTCATTCAAGAACTTTGTGTACATTTTTGTACATAAGCAACGGCCAGGGAAAAATCTCAATGATGCTGTCCTTCGTTTCAAGGTATTGCGCAGCAGCAGCTGTCACCGCGGTCGTATATTGTGAGTAATTGCACCAAAATTATAGTCGCAAGAGAGAGCGCACACAAAATGCAGGGGTTCTGCAAAATATACATTAGAAGTGCGAAGATACAATGGAATATACAGATGCGAAGATACAGCTTGATAAAAGGCAAGAAACTGTCACTGGAATCGAAGTTCAGTGCATGTATACATAAAACCTCGCTACAAAGCATTTAAATATACGTATAAGTCTCCAATAAATCCACGTATATAATCGAAAGTCACTGTATATAATGCGTCAAACATGGCAAACATGTTGCGCAATCACAAATTCACAGAATCCTAAGGCCTCCCCTCCCTCGCCCATTCCCCCCGATGCTTCGCGTGCGTCGGAAAACGGCGCGCTCCCAACCCGCTTTTCTCCCTTGCGCGCACGAAACTGACCCATAATCGTCAGTTGCCAAGGCTACCGCCGATCAGCTGCAGTCAAATGAAGATCATATTGCTATCGGCGGCAAAACTCTGCTCGACTAGGTTAGCAAAATTTTCGCTTTAACAAAATTGATATTCTTTTCTATGACATGGCGGCACAAATGAACCACTACAACGCTTGGTCTCATGCGACCTCGCTGCGTGCTTTGTCAACTTGTATGATTGTGTGTTGATGTGGCTTGCCTCGTTGTATGGTCCGATGTACGACTTTAGAAAAGTCGTTGCGCCTTTAGCCTGAAATATTTATGAGAATATTAAACCCACAAAGTTCCGGAATTGAAAATGTAAAGCACGACTTCGGAAATGTCAATGCATCTTTCGCGTAAGAAGTTTGTGAGAACTTTATAACCATAAAGTTTCGGAATTGAAATCCATGAACTCCGTAGATTCCGCGGCCTCCGCGAGATGCCGTGACGAGCCCGCTCTCCATCAAAACGCCCTTGAAAATTTGTGCTCGGATGGGGCTGCTTGCGTTACGTGACTCCAGGTGCATGGGCGGGGCCACGATATGTAGCTTGAGTTCAGAATGTTCGCACCGAAATGTCTTTTCGAGCAGGAAAAAACATCCTAGACAAAATCCAAAATAATTTCCGGCGCCTGGGGTTGCTTTGGTCGACGGTGCATGACAGCACGAAAAAATTCTGGGGGGGGGGGGTGCGGGGCAGGCTGGAGCCCCATAAGCCCCCCTCCCTGGCTACGCCCCTGCTACTGGCATATACCCAGTAACCTAAATTGGCATAAAAGAGGCTCACTGAAGACCACGACCGACCGAGTCACACATATACAGTACTCCAAGTCGTCGTGAAATAGTTTCTTGGAAAAGCGGAACTTGCCCAGTCCCGCATCTATTGCGACACTGTCGGCATGAAAGTGATTCTTTGAAAAGCGACACTTACAGGGCGTTTCAGCGAACACTTTGAAAAATTTTTAAGGGTTGCATGTGGCAAATAGCTCAATTCTAGTTCATGAGCCGGTTTACTTGAAGCGGCGGACACTACTTGCCAAAAAAAAAATTGAAATGCAAATTCGGCTAATTAACAAGAATTAACTCATTATATTTTAGCTCATTATCTTAATTATGACCCATATTGCAATTTACAAATCCTAGCAGTGGACTTCGCAAGGCGGATCCACTTGGAACGATTTCTCAGGATGACACCACTTTTGATATATAAATTCACGAACTGTGCACAGAAACGCACTCGCGTTCCAGTTATTTGTGTGCTTCAATGCATGAAACGATGTTTCGTTAACAAATTAACTGAAACACCAATGCATTTCTCCGCAAGGTTCGGGAAATTATATTTCGAGACTGGTGTCATCTTGAAAATTCGTTCCAAGTGGATCCGCCTTGCAAGCTCCACGGCTAGAATTTGTAAATTGCAATAAGGACCATAATGTAATTAGCTAAAAACTTCATTAGTGAATTTTTATTAATTAGCTGAGTTAGCATCTCGATCTGTTGTCGAAGTATTGTCCGCCGCTTCGAGTAAAGCATCTCATGAACTAGAATTCTGATATCTGCCACAGGCAATTAAAGATTATTGAGAGTGTTGGCTGAGACACC
Source organism: Dermacentor variabilis (assembly GCF_050947875.1). Taxonomy (NCBI): domain Eukaryota; kingdom Metazoa; phylum Arthropoda; class Arachnida; order Ixodida; family Ixodidae; genus Dermacentor; species Dermacentor variabilis. Next base: position 115,275,794 of record NC_134572.1, on the reverse strand, counting down.
CTGTACAAAGGGCGCCTTACGTAAATTTAACCAAACATTAAGAATATTAAAAGGCCATGTAGCTGGACAGAACCAAGGTAATGTTATTTGCCGTCGTTAGGAGATACATATTTCTTTTTTCTTTTTTGCATTCCACCTAATTACATAATTAGAGTTAATAATTAAATCTACTTCTCAAATATTATAATTGGATGAAAAGTGTCAATGAGAAAACAGTAGTTTTTCATTTTACCTTACAACTTCCTCACTGACATTTTTCGTCTAAATATAATATTATAGAAGTTGAATAATAAATCAACACTAATTATGTAATTAGTTGGAATGCAAAAAAATGTAGGTATATTCAAGCGACGGAAAACATTACCTTGGTTCTTTCCAGATACGTGACATTTGCATATCTTTAAAGTTTGGCTAAAGTTACGTGGGACACCCTTTACAGAGTGTCCCAGTTCTCGTTAGCCAAGATTTCAACGAAAAAAGATGAAAACTACACAGTGCAAAGTACAATCTTAATACCCATAGTGTTCGGTCGTCAGACCTCTGAGGACCGAACGCCATAGGCCTGATAATCGTAGATTTCCCTGTGTTTTTTTTTTTATTAAATAATTTATTTCGTTGAGCAGCTTGGCTGCATGCGATGTTCGCATATACTGCTTCAGCAGACCCTGTTCGGAATACAGCGTGACTGTGTGGCCGCGCAGACCGCTTGCTCTATAGGCCTTCAAGCGTCATACTATAACGAACGCTGCCGCACCACATCAACGTATTCAACGTTAGCAAGAGAACGAAAGTGTTGTCAAGAGCGCGGCGGAACGCAATCTCCTGAGTTGAAGTATAGGAAGCTGGTAAGCGAAAACGAAGAAGCGTGGCCGAGCGCATCGTGTAGAAGCTTTGAAAGGAGGAAGAAGAGAATCAAAAGATGCGTTGTGAGAGAAAGAGAGAAGCAGAGAGATTGACTGACGGGGAAAAAGATGGTCTGCTGATCCCACCGCATAACTCCTCGAGCGTGCGGCTGACACCCGAGTACCCTATTCTAGTACACTGTACACCTGAGCTTAAGTCAGCAATGTGGGGAAGAGAGGGGAAAGGTCGGAAAGGTGACAGAACGTAGGAAAGAAGAGAGTGCTCGGAGCTGATATCTCTAAAGTAGAGTGTACTAAAATGAGGTTGTATTGTAGTACACTTTACTCTAAAACCGAGATAGTTCTGCATAAGATGCTCTGCGGCTGCTGGACGTGCTCAGAAGGAACGCCAATAGCGACAAATCTCGCTGCGTCCGCTACCTTGCGGACGTGAATCTTGCTACGACGAGTACATTAGGCACACCATCAGTCCTGAACGATCAACGAACAACTCATGAATGGGCAATGACATCGTGCGGCATATCAGGACTATATATATATATATATATATATATATATATATATATATATATATATATATATATAATGTATATATCATCATCATCATCAGCCTGGTTACGCCCACTGCAGGGCAAAGGCCTCTCCCATACTTCTCCAACAACCCCGGTCATGTACTAATTGTGGCCATGTCGTCCCTGCAAACTTCTTAATCTCATCCGCCCACCTAACTTTCTGCCGCCCCCTGCTACGCTTCCCTTGCCTTGGGATCCAGTCCGTAACCCTTAATGACCATCGGTTATCTTCCCTCCTCATTACATGTCCTGCCCATGCCCATTTCTTTTTCTTGATTTCAACTAAGATGTCATTAACTCGCGTTTGTTCCCTCACCCAATCTGCTCTTTTCTTATCCCTTAACGTTACACCTATCATTCTTCTTTCCATAGCTCGTTGTATATATATATGTATATGTATATATAATGTATATGTATTAAGCACACTTTAGCGATTTCTCCTGCTGTGACTGTTTCGGTGCAACATTGGCAGGCTTCTGTAGCAGACGGCATACCTTCTCCAGTAAGAGCCTATTTGCAACCAGAAACACACAATCGTTTATCCTTTGACACTGACTGACCGAACATAGCCATCACTACAGTACTTTCATTGCACAGCCTGGATGGAGCTTGTGAAACGAACCACGTGCTTAAAGTGTCTCGCAATGTTGGCAACCCCTGACTCTGGATTGCCCCATCAGTGACATTCTAAAGCAATGGCTAGTATGAAATGAAAATACAGTCTTGTAATTCTGTCTTTGTTGTAAGACAAGAGGTAATCATTTCGCATTTCACAATGTTTGGTTCGCGGTCAACGCACGAAACTTGCAAGGGTGTCAAATAACTTACGTCACGAATTGACATCGAGCAGTTTCTAGATGCGATGCCATTGGTAGCACCCTTATTACTGCACACATGTATGTGACAGTGCAACACAACTGTGCCTATACATAACATTCCTCCTAAAAGATCGGACGTAATATTTAACCTTTCTTTTTTTTCTAATTTCACCGCACTGCGTCTTGCTCTCTGTGCAGATGACAATAAAACTTGGTGATTGTTCTTTGGGGAACGCGAGTACGTATTTGGATAGATAGCTTGGGCCAAATTCAAGTTCGATTTTTTTTAAGAACGACCAGATTCTACCCATTCTTCAAGCGACTATTATATAGTACTAAAGAGTAGTAGGGATTAATAGCAGAAGCTGAAATGTGAAAAAGCTTTCGGGCTCGAGGGGTGAATTGCCAAGGTGTTGCCAAGTTAGCGATGCATCGCGTTTATGCCTATGTGGAAGTAGATTTTTCTGACCCCTCCGACACTCTTTTTGTTTCTTGTAGAGCCCCTGGGCGCCTTCGTTCTACACACACACGCTGAAGCAGACAGCGCATAGGCGCGCGGGGGAAATTCCCATAGCTTAGCAAGTCCGGGAAGGCAACGCATTCTGGCAGCGATTGCAGGAAACGAAGGCGCAGCGTTTACTCGCCTCTGAGACCGCCGACGCATGTCGCGGTCGGCCCACTTCGCCGAGTCCGCAGCCTTTCGGAGGCCACACGCAATTTACCCACTGTTTCATGCCTCGCTTGTTACGGACAGTATAATTTGCGCTGGCGCGTGCTGGAATACTGGTAAACTGGTTCAGAACTTCATTTCTGCCACTGCCGCCACCCACGGCTCCCCAATAGTTTAAAAATCTCACGGGCGTGCGTCATCCGGCACGTCGATCAGCCTCGCGTCACGGAGCGCACCTGTTAAAGCAGCGGGGTAGACGCACGGGCGCAGAGCGGCCTAAGGTCTATTCGATTCAGCCAAGTTTCTCTGCACCTTCTGCACGTATTCACGGTGCACTGCACCTAGACCTTCGATTCCCCGAGGTGCAGCAGTGCACCCTGCACCCCCGTGCTCTATTGAACGGGGTTCAATGCAAGGTGCCGCCGTGGTGCGCTGCACCCTTGAACCTCGCAGCGAGTGGGTGCAGCCCGGCACCCCCTGCACTTTTTCGTTTGAGGTGCCGTGCACCTTTTTCTGAATCGAACAAACCTCTAATGTCCAAGCATCGTCTGCTATAGGCGATTCCAATAAATCTGGCACAGTCTCTGCTGTTATTCAGCACATATATATGTTATTTACAACTGCTTGACATAGTGCACGCGGAAGTACGCTTAATTGCGCATTTATGTTTGCCTTGGACGTGGATAAGCAGCACGGGCTGTGCGGAGCTTACCGGAATAGCCTAGAAAACATTCTCGGAATAGAGAGATAGAGAGAATCGAAGAGGAAAAAGTAGTGAGCTTAACCAACCACGCACCCGGTTGTCTGTCCTACACATGGGGAGGGAGATCGGGCAGATATATACAAGATAAAAAGAAGAAGAATAAAGACGCACTCACTGTGAACACACTCGCAAATGCATGTTCGCTAACGGTCGCAATCGCTAGTCCAGTAGGCCGAAGTCCCACCTCCGAAAGCGGTCTGTCAACCAAGCAGCTTAGTCTATAGCTCGCGGACCAGATCGTTAAGCATTAATCCTAGGAGGGGCAGTGGCACAGAAGGGGCTCTAGTGTCTTGTCAATACGTAAAAAATTGCAGGCGGAACAGTTATTCATTCCTATCAGGAATGCACAGGCATTCGTTAATGTGACGCCCAACCTCATGTGACGCAATAAAGTTGTTTCGCGCCGGGAGAGTCCAGATGGCAGGCGAAGTCGCGAGTAAGGGTCAAGAGAATACGAACGGGAATAGACTGGGCCCGGTGCGCATGTATGCCCCTTTCCACGCTACTTCGTAGCTGCGCTCCGCATAGAGATGTAAGGTGTAACCCTGCTGCGCCGCTCCAACTCCGGGCATCCAAGACCGCGTCCTCAAGCGTACCCATGATGTCGCCAGTAGGCTTGGTCTGCTGGCAATCTGGTAGGGCAATCTAAATCGGCCGTTCACAGCTATACGAGTAAATAAAGGTTTCTTCCCTGTCTTTATCGGGGAAAAAAATGGTTTTTCTCGGTTTTTTTTTCATGGTATGAAAAGTGGAAAAATTCAATGGCGATTTGTCGTTATGTGCGAGAAAAATGCGTTGGCGTTACGTCGCACTTCTTATAGGTCCCGGATCCATGATTTACCCAGATCCACGTTCACCACATCGCAAAGTGTTGTCCAAAAGCTCACTCGACACAGGTGGTGCCACTTTGAAGAGCGAAGTGCAACTAATGGTGATCTGGAGGAGACCACCGCCAATTGAACCACACACACACACACACACACACACACACACACACACACACACACATATATATATATATATATATATATATATATATATATATATATATATGAACGATAAGAAAGGGGGTTAACTAAGCTCCGAGAACACAGCGCACACGATGCTATGAGACCCCGGCGTACATAGACTGTGTATTCAACGCAGAGCGCTTTCAAGATAGGGCCCGCGAGGCCGCGCCATACTCAGCAGCCGCCACAGTAGAGCGCTCTCCCTACCCACTTTCCTCTCTCGCGAGTGCGCGCGAAATTCAGGCGTGATCGTCGGCTCACCCTCGCTAGCTTTCACTCGCACATACAGCGTACGGCGCGCGGCGACGATGTTATTGCCCTTGGACTTTATGTGGAACATCACGGCGACGCCGACGCCGACAGTAGAAATGCGCCTGGAGTGTCCGTATAATTGCTACCGCTACAAAAGTTGTGATCGGGTGTCGTGTTTTGTTTTCACGCGTGAGTCCGTCCCTTCGTCACATTGCGCAACGGATTTAATAATACACAGTTAGTTGCGTTGTGCCACTTTCTCGTTCTTCGCCTTTACTAGAACGTGACAGTATGTTGCATTTTTCTGACACCGATTCCCTTAAATTGTGTTTTAATCATCGCAGTTCAATTTGCTCTTACTTTCTTTCTTGACATGGTGAGGACACACCTATGGCAAAAAGCGCATTAATATGGCCTTGCAGGGCTCCTTTAAACGGAAACTAAGAGAATGATTATTTGGCCTGTATTAGTAAATTGCCTTTCTGCAATACCAGGAATGTCACTGTTGCCATGAGAAGAGGTTTGGTGAGCCAGTTCAGGCCGTGGGTGCTTTTAGGGATATCGTCGAATTCCGCCATGTATTGCCAAATACTACAATGGCGGCATTTTTGAGCCAATCAGAGATACCGTAGCGGCCCTCTGGGTCAATCAGGGTGGACAAGACGGCGAATTTGACAATATGGGCGAAATTTGACAACATCCGGAATATCACTCCGGGCGCGCTAACGCATTGTATTCACATGCGTTCTACAGCGGCGCTCGCCTTGCTTCATCGCCGGCGTTAGCATATTGTAGCGCCTCCACATTTACTGTAATGGCTTGTAAAAATGCACACGACAGTGCTGAAATAGGCTGGTTTTTTTTTTTGTCGTAAAACCTGTCCTACCTGAAAAACAAAATGAAATCACCGAGCTTTGTGGTGCTGTGAAGCAACATTGGGCAACTCGAAAATCTTATTTTTCACTGCGATTTTCGAGAGCGTTAACGCTGACAGCGTTCACAGAAAGCTTCATTGATTGGTGGATCGGCTGCCTATTAAATTTTCACCGTCTGAAGTTCTTTGATGTGCGTAACAAGGTGTGTACTTTCTATATATATATATATATATATATATATCTATATATATATATATATATATATATCAGGATTAGTTCTAGTAGTAACGCGTACATACACCCGAAAGTGGATGGGAAAACGACGCCGTGGTAGCTCAATTGGTCGAGGCATCGAACACGTAATGCGTAGACATGGGATTGTTCCCATCTGCGGCAACTTGTAGTTTATCATTTATTTAATTCAATCAGCAAGTACAAGTAATTTCCCCTGTGTTTTCATGGGTGTCTGTTTGTTGACCTTATTGATATATATATATATATATATATATATATATATATATATATATATATATATATATATATATATATATATATATATATATATATTGTAGGGGGATATTCTAGCGTAGTCTTGCGCAATCATCGCGATTCCGACAGCAGTCCGAGGTATATGTACCTGGTAGCGAAGCTTGCATATATAGAAGCCCATACCTTCAAAACATGGCGGTTCATCGGCGATTCAGGGAGCTTAGCGCCATCTGTGTGACAACGGAACACTTCCAGCGGAGGAACAAATTATGTGACGCCATATCCGTAAAAACAGAAGTGACGTCATCTTTGCTCTCAAAGGCGCGAAATTTGTTTCTGGTGGCCTGTCATTAGAGTTGTATCTTCAGATGCCCCGCAGTTCGACTCGATCGGAGTCTCAAGCTCTCAGGGTGGAAATCGATGCCGCACAAGGTCCGCTTTACGGATGTCGAAATCGCACGCCTGCACGAATGTCGTTTCTTCGCAGGCCGACGAAAGGTTAGTGTGTAGCGTACTGGTTACATCGTCCGACGCCAAGCCCGTCAGCACAGGCAGCTGCACGAAAACAGCTAAACAGTTATCTGGCGGTCGTAAGCATCTACTTCGGACTAAAAACGTTAAGAAACGATGAAACTACCCTCGCCACCACAATTCAGACGATCGCTGATAAGCAAAGCAGTACCACATGTGAGGGGGACGTATTGTAACAGGTGAACTTTACCAGCGTGCCTTCCTGCACGCTTCAATACCTGCATTGCATTGCAAGTGATAGCGGAGCCAACCTTTTATAACGGCGCTGAAAAAAAGAGGTGATTATGGTTAATGACAGAGGAAAATAGAGTTGTATTTTCTTTCCTTGCGACGCGTGTAGAAAATTGGTTAGGACATTTATTTTCGTTAAATGGATCAATTTGTGGCTCGCTTAAATTAAATAAACCGCTTTTCTTAATGTTTCTTCCCAACTCACATAGTCCCGCTTCAATCGCTTTTCCCATAACCACCCTTGCTGAGGTTGGTGGCATTTGGTGTTGAACCGCTTTTCGTCCTATTTGGATCGACCTTGAGCGGGCTGACTAAAGGCACGCGAGCATGAAAGGATGCGCATGCGCAATTCCATGTCTCGGCAGAAGGCTCTTGCTTCGTACTGCTTGCATAGCGGTACACACTTGTAGGTCAGCAGGTCGAATTTTAGTGAAGGAACGTTAGAAAAACAGAAAAAAAAATGACAAACGCGGTGGAGCAAGCCAATTGGCACAATGGTGGTCCGAAAGCAGCGACGCCTGACGACAACATGCACCTGGTGCTCATGCGAGTCTCCTGTGCCACCACTATAACAGATCCAGTTACGTACTTACCCGAGTTTGAGTTGCAGGTTTTGCTTCAAATCTTCCATGTGACGAACAAGACACGTGAGTAAGCACAAAGAAACGTGCCGAATTGCAGTTTGTGGCCAGCTTCATAAAAACCACTAGAGTTGAAGGTGGTGTAACAAGCAATAGTTTCGTTTATCGCATGTCCGTAGTTGTGCGTACAGACTTCACATTCACGAGAATGAGCTGCGGTTGGCAGTTGACAGTGCACGTAAGCTCTGTGGCGAATGTCCGGGCAGCGGGAAAGGCTTAGATTTATGTCTTTACATGGACCGGTATATTTCTTGTCCTTTTTTTTTTTTTGTTCGTAAAGGAATGTTCCGCCAACCGGAGGCGGAATCGAAGTTCGGTTTTAGGATTTTCTTTTTTTTTTTTAACACGGGTGAAACATGGGCATGAAGCGATAAACACGGCGTTTTGAAAACGCATGCACACGAACATTTTTGTTCTTCAGCGGCAATGACTGAGAGGAGCACTGTAATGGCATTTACGTGTGCACTCGGCAGAGTAAGTAGTCGGGGTTGCCTGAACCAAATACCAGTGCGCGTTGCGTAGCGCCGATTCAGCGCCTTAATTCTAATCATGACGACTTATGATCAGTATTATACCTCTGTTCTTTCTTATTTTGGAGGGGTGGGCGGTCGTTTACTGCAAAAATTAAATATTCGCTTTAAATAAAATTTGACAATCAGATTAGGAGGCACGCCGTACAGTGGGACTTCGAATTTTTACCACCTGGGTTTCTGTAACGTGCTCCCAAATTTAGATACACAAGCGTTTTTTTTTTTTCTTTTTTGCATTTCGCCCCCATCGAACTGCGGTCGCCACGGCCGGAAAGAAAGCCGCGACCTCGATCTCAGCAGAGCAGCGCCACGGGTCATTCACTTCAGGCAACTGACGTCATTGTTATTCCTACCTCATATCTATTTTATTACAATCCTTCGCTTCTTTCTACGCATTAAAGTTATGGGGCTGCCCTTTCAATCATTTGGGCGGTAAGTATTTTATGCTCATGGTAATTGTCGCCGTCATGAATAATACACGATAAGTATCGCATTAATTAGCACTGGCGCGCAGTGTTTTGGGTTGCTGTGTCTCACCTCCACCATAGAGGTAGTTGCTTACGCGATTTGCGTGTCGCTTAACTCGTTTGATTCGGACGATCCTGACTACGTCTGCCATCGAATACACGTGCTGAAACAATCCTTACAAACAGGGCGATCTTCAGCTTTTTCAAGCGTCCATTAAAACAGCTCAGTGTAAGACGAGACAGTTCCGCTCGGAAAGTTCATGTGGCCTTGAAAAAAGGGAAAATAGCTATGTTCACAAACTGTTCATTCGCTCACGTACCCCACAGTGTTGAGCGTCCATCATGTTGCACATTTCTCGGGGGACATATTCCTTTTTTTCCAGAGCCGTCCTCAACGCAAGGGGCGGCTTTCTTATTGAACATGCAGATGGGCATCATTATACAAGCGGCCTATCACACACGATTCAGCCAAGAAGATAAGCGACGCTACGTTCTTGTGTTGCAGCACCACGACCATGTCAGAAACAGACGTCCGGCGACTCGACAAATCACTTCCACCACGCACAGCCCTGCAAAAGCGTTCAGCCGATGGGTGAAAGCCACTGACCAGCACTCTGCTCAAAGCCAAACTGCTTCTGGTGATCACCCAACCCGTCTGCTCGGAGATAGTGCAAGCTCCTCGGGTTCATTGCACGATACCGTCCAGGGCAACGTCACATCAGCAATGGATTATGTCTAGTCGCAGATACCTGGCAGCCATTCTCTCACAAAGACTTCTTCACTGCTCTTCACCGAATATGACCTGACATTCCGAAACAGATGAAATTTGTTTCCTCTGGCAAAGTCAAGTTTGCCTTAAGTCGATGTTTATTAGTATAGCAGGTGATAGTGTATGGTGCTGCACTTGATTGGCGTGTACAATTCCGCGACAAAATAAACTGCAAGTGCCTGATGTCGGAGGGGACAGAAACAGATATCGGCCATTTTCAATGCTAGCACTACTACTGAGAAGTGAGCACGCATGAAAACAGTGTTAAGCTTGAAGATTGCCGGCCTTCTATACTGAGCCATGGGCAGCTTTTCTTTTTGTCGTGGTTATGGAAAGGGCACTATATAGCACCTTAACTGCCAACTCCAGATAATTCTTGGTTTTTAAAGAGCTCTGCCAATGAAACTCTTTGAAGAGGACTGCATCTCAAAGTGACAATTATCGTGCCATTGGCAGTAGGTCGCTTGTGCCTCTCGTGTTGCGCTTCTTGCGGAGCGTTTTCCTTGGGCACTGGCCACCCAATTCTTTGGAAGCAATTCCTACGACAGTCTGGTTTTTCACCTTTTCTGTAAACTATGTAGCCGTGGGCCGAAGCAGCCTGCCACAAAACAGATAAAGTATAATGGCGTGGCCGACCATACGAGAGCTCAATGCAGAAGGACCTCATCCATATAAACGTGAAATGGGTAAGATCAAGTGAACATGTACTTGTGTGTCTCGGAGCGGCGTCTTAGAAGGAAGCTTCAGAACTACTGGACAAATGATTGCTCGGGTTTGCTTGAAGGTCCAAGCCACGTAGACTATAAGGCACCCAAATTCGAGACATGCTCCCCGCAGGAACAATCGTACCAGCGTATGTAAAATAGCGACAGTTGCGGAAACGTCGTTGTGCAGCGGGCATTGCGGAGGCCCTCTACACTGCTACATTTAGAAATGTTTCATTCTGGCGCTTAGTAGAGTGAAACCTTTGTGTGAAGCGACGTGTGTGGAATGGCTGCGACTAAGAAGACTTGCCTTCATACAGGTCGCGTGCGGTTTTTGTCCATTGTAGGTTGGTGGACGCGCCAGCAGCGTTAGTTCAGCGGTCTCGCCAACCCCACGTAAGATGAGGACAGAAGTAAGGAGACAAGGGGCGCTATAACGTAATACTATTCATAACTTTTATAGTCCAATTCGGCAATCAGCCTACCGCGATTGGTCAAAAACTTTTTGGGACCACCCCCACTTCACCTGTCTGCCACCCGACGTCACGAAAACCGCCATAGCTCCCCATCTGATATGACGTGTGCACAATGATAATGCATAATTTGACCGAACAAAACAAAAATAGTTATTTCTGATTCGATGCCTCTTTGCCATTAGCCCTCGGCTATTGGTCAAAAGTTTTCGGGCTGCACCCACTTCACCTGCCTCTCACGCGATGTCACAAAACCGCAAAAACTTACCGCGTCAAAGTGACGCGTACGCGTTAAAGATGCATTATTATGCCGAACAAAACTGAATTTTCTTCTGAATAGCGGCAGGCTGGCCCGTTCCGAAACGAATAAAAGATGGCTGCCACCGATCGCTCCGGCACTGGCTACTCGCCCCTGCTGGAGAGCATGGGCTTATTTGCGTGTAATAAAACTTTTTGCGTGGCCGTGTAACGTTTTCGAGAACTTTCGGCACGTTTGCGACCTCGCTCTGCCAACTCTTCTTTGCTGAGAATCCGTTTTAGCGTCATTCTTAAGCTTCCGTTGCATGCCGCTGCGATTGTCGACGAGCCACCGCAAGCAAAGTAAGAGAAAGCGGACCAATCGCAGACGCCGGGACCACCCTCTTCATCAGGTTATCGATATTCAGTGCAGTGGCTCGGCCCCATCGAATCACTCTCCACTTGAGCATGCTCCTCGCCTCTTGTGAGCCAATTAGATAAGACAAGCCGTTAAGTGCAGGCAATGTTATTCATTTTTCAAGCAAACAAAAATGTCCTCCTATGAACGAGGGAGCATTTGATTGGTTTCTTCAGACAACCCTGCGAGTAACCGTTCGATGCTTGCATCGGTGGTTGCGCAAATTTGACGTCAGGAGATTGGAATAAAAACATATTGGAATAGTTTTACGTTATACGGCCCAAGCTCGCTGCTTTTGTCATCGTCCGATTTAGCACTGACAAAACCATCTAACGTTACCCAGCAAGTTGAGGCCTACGCGGGTAAGTGAGCTTTACTGAGGACGCAGTAAACTGCCTCGGTGTATGATTGGAATGACTGTATGCTAAGCAACTGCGACGATTTAGATGGCAGTACTGCCACTTCTGCAGACAGACACTGTTGATTATGTAAACAAAGAAACAATGCTTTAGAACAGGGCAGGAGGAGATGACAGCTGACTAGCAACTGTAATGATTATTGAAAGTGCAGAGATAGTAGACATGTGCGGGCATCCCCAAGCCATCCGCGCATGTGTCCTACTCTCTTGTATACTTTATGATGCCCGCATATATGCAGCTTTCCACTTCGAACAAACATTACTAAACATTACTATTGCTATATAGAGTGTCCAAGCTAACGTTAGCCAAGGTGTTCAACGAAAAAACAAAATTACAAGTCACTGTGCAGGATATAATATTAAGAGTTACGGTGTTTGGTCGTCGAGCCTCTGACGACCGAACAAGGTAGGCTTTGTCATTGTATCTTCCACCGTGTTTCTTAATCTTTTTCTTTTTTTGAACGGCTCGACTAAAGTTAGCTGGTTCACACGGTATAGTCAACGACCATGCGTGTCAGGTCTTCCTGCGCTGTTCGAAATCACGGTTTCTTCGCCAAAGTATGCACCGACCCAGCCCAAATCGATCACGCTTCTTCAAAGTGAAGTGCAAATGATCCCCGAGGAGTGGCGACCCTTTCTCCCAGCAGACGCCGGCTTCACCAGTAAGCGTCCGACCCGTACGCGTAGGGCTCCTGAAATAAAGGCACCACGGCGGGAGCTGCGGCGGCACTGGCACTCGTCGGGGCGTTGGCGGTCGCCGTCAGACACGCGGCCGGCACCGCGGTGGTCGCGGCAGCCACGGCTGTGACCGGCCTGCGAAGTGTGGCCTGCGGCAGCCCGTACACCGTGTAGCAGGCGGGGTCGCAGCAGGGGTGGTGGTGCCTGTAGCTGCTGGTCGCGGTGCCCCTTACGCTGAGGCGGCTCGATGGTCAGACCCAACCGTTGCCGGCGTGGCTCAGGTAGGAGCGGGCGGCGGGGTGAGGGTGCAGCGACAGCGTCGTCTTCACGAAGTTGCTCGTGGTGGCCGTGGCGGGGGCCGAGTGGGCCCCCAGCGCCGTCGACACGATGCCCGGCGTGTTCGAGGCCATGATCGCCTTGGCCGCGGCCTGGTTCGCGCTCGAGCGAAACGGGCCGCCGCCGCTGGCGGCCACAACGGGCTGCACCACGGGGTTGCAGGCGACGGGCACGGCGCTGGCACCTGGGCCACTTCCCGCCACGCTCTTCACCGGGTCCGTCTTGCGCCCGAAGAACTTGACCACTACGCACTGAGAAAAGGCACGAAATGTTATCATCAAAGCCCAGCTTTCTCTTCTATTTCACAGTGTCCTTAGCGGTGTCCGCGGCGACATTGCGAAGCAAAGGAAGTTAATCCGGCCTAAATTAAAAAAAAGAGAAAGAAAGTTGTAAATCGTACATGAAAAATCAAGTCTTCATTCTTAATAGGACGCCGCCTGACTTTCTTTAGGCAATCGTGCAAATGTTAGAGGTTGCTAAATCAACCAATTCAAACACTCCCTACCATGATGTTTAAGCGGATCCAGTATGAATAAATTGTAATGAGCCCTTTAATCACCAGAAAAAGCTATTTCGAATCGACATAAGCACATGAAAGACCTGTGGTAAATCTGGGATGATAACAGTACGCAGGCCAACCAATGCAAACCAAACCAAACAAACAATCTCTTATGTCTAGAGTACGGCTAGACTTCTTCACTGCACCGGGTCATTTCAGAGTCTGACAGCTTGGTGGGTCTCGATAGCTAGATATGGCGTTGTAACTACCTTTAGGCATTGCACAAAAATATCAGGGTTATTTGCATTAAGGTTAATTGTTTTCTTCACAACGTTATTTTTCGTTCTTATGAATTTGTGGTAATCCACGCGATTGTAACACAAAGCTAAACTGGAAACCCATACAGAGTTCTCAGAAAGCAAGCTTCGTATGAAGAGAAATAATTCCTAATGGTCCGGGGATCGAATCCGGGATCAACGCATTTTAGGACGGTCGTTCTAGCGTCATAACTAACCAGATGGCGAACATATCGCCAACTCGGGGCCGAATTAATCGACAACTCGAAGCGCAGGGAAACTGAATGTGGCAAATAAGTTTTGCAGAAAGTCGCTACCTTGTGGTTTTCAGCATAGGAAATCTTTGCCATAATACGCTCCCGTTTTACGTTACTGCATACTTCTGCGACACAGGCATCTTGTAACTAGTGTGCATCACACATTTAACTGCCCTTGAACATGAATAGCAGCCCATCGGTCCGCGCACTCACCAGAAAGACGAGCACGGAGAGCCCCAAAAGGAGGACTCCCCACCAGTTATCGGAGATCCAGCGCCTGAGAGAAACTATGGTTTCCGTGGACAGCAGGAGCTTGCGCAGGGTGGCGAGAGGCCCCGAAGGGTCCACCTGCAACGTGGGCCGCATCATGGTCGCGGAGAGGGCCGCATTAGCCATTGCTGAAATTGCTCGTGTCATTGTCGCAAGCTGCAAGTTATGCGAGATGTCCCAGCAAGCAGTTGTTTTCGTCTGCTACATGCGTGAATGTCATAACGTGGGAGTAGCCACGGCGACAGTTCAGTGAACTGTGGCGACCTGCTGTTGAGCACGAGGTCGTAGGGTTAGTTCCCGCACATGGCGGCTGCATTTCAGTAGAAGGGTGCAAAATAATTCATGCTCCAATTTTACTTGAGTACGTGAAGTGACCCCGTGTGGTCAAAAATAGTCCCCGACCCCTCACTACGACGTCTTTGGTAGCCAGCAGATTGTAGCTTTGAGACGGTACACAATTTAATTTAGTAGCGCGAAGATCGACCACAACGTCAAGCTGCGTGTCGGCGGATTTTGCACTATAGTTTACTTTCGGGCGAAGGAATCAGTTCATTTGTTCACAAAGCGCAAGGAAATATTTCCTCCGGTGCAGCTCATCTGTGTAATGCTTAACTGCGTCCAACACTACATTGTTACGTGTTCAAAAGCCTCGGGCTAGGCGTATTACTGCACTTCCAAATTTCGCATCCTTACTTCTAAGCGATACATGTGACACAGTTACTAACAAATGCATTCTTGTCTTTCTTACATCAAAAACATACGCTAGGACAATTATTAGGTTTGCTACAAAAGTAACTTACTGGCTAGGGAGACACCTTAGTGGAAATGGGAATGGGAACAGAAGAGAGGGGGGATGGTGGCAATTCAGGCTCATTTCCAGTGCCTGTGGTTATTTTACGTGCACCCAAGGCACAGTACGCGTGTGTTCTTGTATTCGGCCTTCGTTTCATTGCGGCAACCGTGGACGGCAACTGAAACCGCGACCTCGAACTCAACAGCCGAATGCCATGACTACAGAGCCATCGCGGCTGGCTTCGTTAAACAATAAGCTGATAGCTATGTGAGCACCAGTCTGTCGTACTGTCAAATAAGATTTCTTTTTATCATTGCTGCCACGGTTTTTGCACGCGTGATGAGTAATGCCAGGTAGCTAGCTGTTCTGACCGTACTTTTTCTGTCACCACACGGTTTGAAGTTCTTCCAAGTAGCATCAGATGAAGACGTGTATTTACGCTTCCAAGTTCCCTTTCTCTTTTGCCTTAAACACTCGGGAAATGTCCGGTAATGTCGAATTTGCGACTAGCCCCATTTTCTGCGTTAACGATCCTGTATTTCTGCCAAATGCGACTAAGATGAGTCATAGAAGTGTTTTCTGGCAAGGTACATTTCACGCTGACCTTTTCCTGTTTTCTAGTAAAAGACAAGAGAGCAGACGAACTCACCTCGCGGCACTTTTGGAATACATCACAGTATCCGTTGTAATTGTCACACGGCGTGCCTGGCTTTGCGAATAGGTTTGGAACATCGTAGGGCGGGTGGTTCCACTCGAAAGAAGACCTGCAAGCAATGGCCGCGCATTGTAGATATCGATGCGAACGCGTGCGCGTCGACTATCCCGTAGTCCTCAGCGCAATGACGTGCGTATAAATGTGTTATATCGCCCGTCTATAGGTGTACTAATGTGCATACTTTAAAGCCAGAAAGGCTGGTTTCGGAATCTTTTCAGACACCATAGAGTCAAGCGGAAGACAAAGCACGGACGTAAGACCAAACAAGTGCTGCTTTTCTGGCGGCTTTGTCTTTCGTCACTTTGTTTCTTTTTCTTTTTATGTTTTTGACAAACCTTTAATATCTACAGCTATCCGATGCACACAGAGGGAAAGATATTCCAGAATAGTGCCGAATATACATGTTTTAAGCACCATACAATGAGCAGGTACAATGAGCACAGTGCAAAATGCACGCACAAGATATCGCGCACACTGCAAAGAGAAGGTTACGTCGCAAACGCAGACTACAGCGACGACCCATTGGTAGGGCTTCGTCTTGTACTACGCGTTATTTACATTACAAGACGTACGCACACTGTTGATGCGAAATTCGCAATCACTTGCGACCACTTGCAGGTATAACACGCGACTTCTGGGCATCGTTCTGTGTGTGCTTCCGTACAACAGACTGATTTGATCCAGCGCTACATTGTGCGTCACATAAAAATACTTGGTCCATGGCCAAGAGCGAGGTTTTAGAGAAAATAACGTGTTGGTTTAAGACGTTTCTTATATACTACCAATAAACATAATCCCTGTCTATACTTGCGTTTTCTGCGCTCATTTGCGAAACTGTGAGCTTTTTGTACGTGTTCTTTGATAATTCGAAGTACGTGTATTTTCTAACGCAACTGTACATGTCTTTAGGTGGCTTCCAGGACTCGTGTGGAAAAGTTTGTGTTAATGCTGTCTGAGCGTATTCAGTGTTTATCGCCACATTTGTTATTTCATTTTCTTAGCCATTTAACGGTGAGTAGCGTTTTCCACCAAAGGCGCCAAACCTGTGTTGTGCATCATGTAGAAAAAGAAAACGAAAAAACTAAATTGGTAAGGCTGCTGGCGGTGCCTCTTTTTCAACTGTAACTGTTTTACAGCGAAAAAGTTACGCTCTCATGGGAAAGAGGAAGTACAAAAGATGCTGAATTTTCCTCGAGAAGACTGTCGTTTTTATTACAGTAATAGCAACATAACTAACCAGGTTTTCAGGAAGGACGCTGCGAAAGTAAGTGAGGCGCAGCGCCAGCATACCACAGAAGCCTCGGGGGATACACCCGCAATCCACGTGAGAGCGGATGCGCTCGCCCAAAGTGCACTTTGGGGCAGGGCGCGCCGTCGATCTGATAACGAGCAAGTACAGGCAGTGAAAGCTAGGCCGCTCAAGAAAAGAGCGCCTTCCTCCTCCGTGCTTCAATCACTCAAGCTGCGCCGAGGCAGCGCCTGGTACTATCGGTCGTTGGTGCGGGCACAGAGGAAAAGAAGAGGCGTCACCCACACAGAGCCGGCGTGTGAACACCCGGAAGGAGCCAGTGTTCTGCCTAAACGAATTTTATCAGTGTAGACACTGGCCCGATCTGGTTTCCAGAAGCAAGTTTATAGAAAGGCACCGAGAAGTGTGTGTGTGTGTGTGTGTGTGTGTGTGTGTGTGTGTGTGTGTGTGTGTGTGTGTGTGTGTGTGTGTGTGTGTGTGTGTGTGTGTGTGTGTGTGTGTGTGTGTGTGTGTGTGTGTGTGTGTGTGTGTGTGTGTGTCACCACGCCTCTGTTTGTCCATTACAGCAACAGCCCGTGGATCAGCGGACGCGTACTTTACGGAAGTCAATGACTATATGCAGGAGGTAAGAGAATTGCACTTGGACATCTATAAAACATACGTAATTGTTTCCGTGGAAAATTCAGTACAATTCAATACAGGATATAGTGCCGTCGCTCCTTAAAACACAACATTATTAGGGACCCTATCTGCTAGATGGTTCAACTTTGAGCTAGCAATCCACAGCTATGAATCATTCGCATAAGGCAGTCTGCAGCTGCAGCCACCGCAATCAGTGAATCATGCTGAGTAGGAAATTGGGAGGACAAGGGTGCTCAGGGAATGAGCTGCAACGAACACCAACTTGCACTCACTAAAGTAGCAGTTAGCGTCCTGTGTTCAATTACGGTCGCCCGTATACGTATGATCTCAAAGGGTTCCTGAAATGGTTTTTGTCGTATGCCTGGACACGGAGGGTATATATATATATCTCAAGAAATGCTTTCTCACAAGAATTTCGTGTCAGTGTTAAACATTACCCTCCCCTCAAGCCACGGCCTTCCCCCTCAACTTTTACACCGTGCGGCCATCGGTAAAGTCCCGCCTCCTTCAAGCGGTGACGCAAGTGTTGTCTACTTCCGGTTGATTTTGTCCTAATGTGCTCTAACGTCTCTTTCCTACACAGTTTTTCTCGCTGATCATGGGCTACGTGAAGTGAAATTTAAAGAAAAAGTGTGCGCGGCGGGTGGAGACGTGGCGGCACTACGCACAATGCTGGCTGGCTTTTTTTTTTTTTTTTTCATTGCCACATGAAGAAAGAAGAGACGGATGCTGCGGCGTGCGTTCGCCGCATTGCTGTTAGCGTCTATATTTATTACGGTTGTGTACTTATTCTTAATGGTACACAAGTTACTACGCATACCTGTGCTATTAAAAATGAGCTTGATGCAGCGACATGTATCAGGCATTCCCGATGACGCAACGTGGGTAGCAAATCGGATATCTCACCCGACTGACGTCACGCGCCCCCGCTATACGTAGCAGGTGACGGGGCGGCTGGAAAGTGAGGGGAGTCGCATCGCTGCGATCAGTAGCCATGCATATTTTTAAAACCTTATAATAACTTACACGCCTTATGCGAAGCGCTTAAATGCGTAACTTAACGTTCAGAAGGACCTACCCTACCCTAACAACTGAGTACGTTTGTGCAAAATTGTTAAAATCTTCTCAGGTGGTTCACGTTCCCTCTAAGAAGTTAGACGATTCTCCGAAGTCCATCGCATTTCATGTAGCTTCAGTAATAAAAGCTGACAAACTGCTTTTCGTGGAGTGACCACTGAACTAAGTGATGCCAGTAAACAACACGTGTGTGTGTGTGTGTGTGTGTGTGTGTGTGTGTGTGTGTGTGTGTGTGTGTGTGTGTGTGTGTGTGTGTGTGTGTGTGTGTGTGTGTGTGTGTGTGTGTGTGTGTGTGTGTGTGTGTGTGTGTGTGTGTGTGTGTTTGAGAGAGATAGAGAGAGAGAGAGAGAGAGAGAGAGAGTGAGTGAGTGAGTGAGAGAAATGCATGGTTGCG
Source organism: Dermacentor variabilis (assembly GCF_050947875.1). Lineage (NCBI taxonomy): Eukaryota > Metazoa > Arthropoda > Arachnida > Ixodida > Ixodidae > Dermacentor > Dermacentor variabilis. Next base: position 115,256,857 of record NC_134572.1, on the reverse strand, counting down.
CGTCTACGATTATCGGCCTCTGTCGTTTTTCTTGAGAACGCCAACTACGACAGATCTAGACCGACGTGATACCGTATTGAACGTTGTAGATAGCGGGTGTAATCCGTTTCCCGTTTAATTGGTGCTCCTGGTAAACTCTTCTAGTTAGTGTCCAGGTTGGCAATATGTTCTCTTAGGAGCATAAACCAGTATAGTATATCCGTCTCGCCGATCAAACTCTAGTTAGAGCGACGCAAGAGTGTCTACGCTGGGAGTGTCAACTCATACAGGTGCACAAATGACGAATGATCTGCCTGTCTCTATAAATCCCGTAAGCGGACGCAGTTTCTTAATTAACCACGCATACTCCTTTCGCATTCGAAGGCTCCGCTCAAGCGCTGACTCTGCCTCGCTTTTACCGTAGGAAACAGATCGGAGGAACATTTGAGCGTGGCGAAAAGTTTGTTGAGAGAATACTAATCGAGCCCGGACCAGCCATTCAATATCCTCCCGCAACTGACTTGAATTATCTGCCGTACAAGCGTCTGTAACATATTCACATCGTAAGCATTCGACGAGTTCTGTGAAAAACAATGAATACGCGCAAAGGAATGAGGATCCTTAAAGGTGTTTCTTTGTGCCTTCAGCTCACCCTCTTACACCCATTGGAAGGGGTGTCAAAGGTTGTATTGTTAGAATTACGCCGTTCTATTTAAAAGCTTCAAAATCAAAGCCACAGGGGCAGAATTGCCCACTATTGTGACTTCGGGGTGGAGGACGAGAGGTGGATTGTTGGAGCAGACGAAGAGGAAACAAAAAGCTTAATACAATATGTTCACATATAGCAGAAGATAACGTACATGTAGCGGTAAGAGCGCACCAGACCGACTGGGCAGCTGGTGGCGACTCTCTTTCCTGTAGCAATCGGGCGGTTCTGCCTTAAACCCCTTTGGCGACCCATCGTCGGCAGGAACGAGGCGGGGCGGGAGACAGAACGAGATAGATTAATTGGAAACTATTTTTTATCATGCTTTCGATCGAGCTACAAGTGGGTGAGGCAGAAATAGCTTTTCTGTGCTTGAAACGACCGCGAACGCCATAAACTTATGAACACCTACCCTGCCTCTCTGCACGGTGTATGCTTATCGGGCTCTAATAACGCATGTCCCTCAGTGTTTGTAACAAAATGATGAGTAATGCTTGGGAGAATATTATAAACGCCGTACATATAAGGCAGCACGATGACATGTGTAGCCAACTGTGACTGCATGACGTATACTGAGACAATGACTCAAAGCAAACCGCTGGGAAAATCACTCGCACGGCTTTTAATTTGTTTAAAACTTGTAGTGGCAAGAGCACATTGAACACTTTGTAAAGTGTATCTTTTTACGCCTCTGAAGTAAAGAAAAAGTGAAGTAAGGGTGCATTAAGGGTGTTTGTTAACGAATACGCCCACTGTCGTAAAATTCGAGAAATTATGGGTACAGAAAGTGTGTTTTGATAGCTAGCACACGTGAAACAGTGGAAGATGGTTTTATTTTTGCTTTTCTTTTAAGTCTGCTGGTAAAAATAAATGCACTGATGTGTAAAGTTGGGCATGCCGGTTCAGACTGCTACTCAGAAACGTTACTAAAAAGCACAAGCCCATTCGCGCTGGGTAAATTATTGAAGCACTAGCAATCAAAGACAAAGGGACATATGTAAGTGCTCCGCTTAGTACCTGTGATGGAAGAAAAGCCTCAGCCACCTACTTAAACTACAAGTTGCGGAACCAGATGCGCCTAAACCGTTTTCAAGTGCACTTCTTTCTGGTTTCTCGTAGGCGAGCTTTAGTCAGGTGCTCATTCACACATTTCGTCCAAATACTACAGTTTTCTAGGCATACTAAATGAGGATATTCTTCTTCCTGTGCTGTCTACAACATGCAGATCAGAAAACGGAAAGGAGCAACACACGGACGAACGAATTTAAACCTGACTGATTTCGTATCAGGCCACGCATTTATAAAGGCTATTATCATCAGGAATGAGAGGTGAAGAAAGAAAAACAACGTTGAATCTATTGAAAGTCCTCATCATTGCACTCACCACCTTTTATAATTACATCGTCAATTACAAAACATATCAGTTGCAATTTAGCGCACCATTCGCGTGTGCATGTGTTCTCTGTTACCGTGATTCGGGTTTTAGTGTTGTACGTAACGCGAAAATAAAAACATGAACAGCCACCAATTAACCCTATAAAGCGCCCTCTCGAAGTGTAAATGCGAACCTAAAAAGCAAAGAAACCAGGCCTCGGCACTCACTTGCAGGTAGAGTCATCCCCGGGCAGGCGGCAGCACAACTCGCAGGCCTTGGTCACGGGGTCGCGCGGCCTGCGCTTGCACTGGCACGACTGCAGGCCGTACGCGATGCAGATGGAGCCCGTGCACTCCTGCGCACAGGACAGTCGAGAGTAAGAAGTGGCATCACACTCACACGCACTGACGACACGTCACCGGGCTTGTACAAACCTCGGTGCGAGGTACAACCAAGTGGTTCCTCTGAGGCTCTGAAACTTGCGCGAATACCCACGAGACCAGTGGTTCATGGTCGACCGCATTTATCTGCAGATCAATTCTTTCTGTACAATTGTTACACGGAGAATGCACCACACACGCCGGGCGGGAGCTCTTCCGGGGCTCTTCACTGTTTGTACGAAAAAGGACTGAAAGTCAGAATCTCAGTGTAACTTATGTCAAAGCGCCGCATATATTTTTGTGCTAGTAATGGCTGTCTTGGAGGTTTTGTATTGCCCAACCGCGTACCCATATGTTACTGTCTTTCCCGCGCAATCTACACTAACGTTCAGCGATTATATATAATTGGCTTTGCTAGCTTACGGCTTTTGTTTTGTGCACGCTAAACTATAGCAGAGCCTTTTTTTTTATATGTTCGTCCGAGGCTCCAAGGCGCAGTAGATTCATCCTACAGTTGAACGTTTGTGGCTGTGCATTTTTTTTTTTTTTTTGAATTTACAAGCTTCCTAAGAGTAGACATACCGATGGCATGTTGATTGTGGTATATATATTCCCGAACAGTGGCACGACTGGACATCGAAATAAATGTCTAAGTACCACGCGCCGCTTCAGTGCTCCAAGAAGAAGTAACTGCCAGTCTATATTATAGAGGTTTCGGCGAAAAGAACTTGCCTTTGCAATACCCTCAAAAGATGCACGATCGTATCATAAACCTTTGATTTCTTCTTCTCTTCGCTTCTTCAGTTCCTATTGTGTGCGACTCACTGGTGCGATTATAAGTATATCTGCTAAATGACGGAAGAGTTCTGTGAAAACAAGAAGGCGACGTTTGTCCCCCAAAAAGCGCCGGATGTCGAAGCCCGATTAACAACCAAGCGTTGCGTATGTATAGGAGACTTCAGGAACGGCTGTGGCGGCTGCTGAAGAACGCCACAGCGTTGTAGAAGGTTTAAAAAAAACAACTACCGAGCTAGTCCATGTGCTTCGAACGTCAATGCCACGTGGTGGCATAATTAGGTACGTGCTCCGTGTTCTTGTGTCGCCCCTACGAACGTTCGAGCTGCCGTAGCTCCATGCCTAAGTGACATCTGCTATTATCATCGTTTTTGCCACACTTACCTTGATAAAATACAGTCAGCTGAGTTCTGGCTCAATCTATGGCGCACAGTGCAGAAACCTAAATGTATGCGTCCCAATTTTTGATTGTTCACGTTTTCGGTAAAGTCAGCTTTTTCTTCTTTGTTAGTCTTATAGCTCCTCTCGAACAGAACGGGGTGTTACGTTTCGCCTACGACGCGCGGTTTAGCCGGCGCGGCTGCAACAAAGCGGCAGACATTTTGGCCCGTTCGGCGTCGCCGCTACGCCTTCCCGCCAAGCGCGTCCAGGCATGTTCCGATGCCACGTGTCTTCATGTGCGTGTGTGAGTGTATGTGCATATTGGTGCCCACGCTTGTCGAAGCGCGGCAGCCGGGGAGAGGAGCTCCCAACAACTGTGAAGCGAGGGGGTCTGACAGGCGCCGACACGACAGTGTGAGCCACCTTCTCCTCCCCATTGTGCACGACCGGCGGCGACACGACAGTGTGAGCCACCTTCTTCTCCCCATTGTGCCCGACCGGCGGCGACACGACAGTATGAGCCACCTTCTCCTCCCCATTGTGCCCGACCGGCGGCGACACGACAGCGTGAGCCACCTTCTCCTCCCCATTGTGCCCGACCGGCGGCGACACGACAGTATGCGTCACCTTATCCCATTGTGCCCGAGCGGCACAGTCACGTGCTCGACTATAGAGGGGTTCCTTCTTGCCCTCAACTGCGAGAGTATAAAAGCAGCTGCCCCCGGACGCCAAAAGGAGGGCTCCGATTTCTTCTGTTGAGTAAAGTGCACTCCCGTCTCTCTACTTCGGTCAACCTGACCGCCAACTCTTTGCGATGTTAGAATAAACAAGTTGTTTTGTTGTTACCAGTCGACTCATGCTTTGCCGGGACCTTCGGATGCTTCCAGTTGTACCCCAGGCCGCCAGGCCAACGCTACCCTTGGGGCTTGCGACCCAGGTGCAACCACGGGCGTCAGCGCCGAGTTCCCAACAACTCGTGCCAGCGGCGCGATTACAACAACTGTCTGCCAGCGGTGAGATCGCGACAACGGAGGCCAGCAGCGAAGAGATGCAGTTGACTGTATGCTGAGCAGCTCAACAACGATCCGGGAGCAGTGCAACGAGACCTGTGTGATGACTGGTTGCCTGCAGCGGAACGACTGCGCTGAACTCTTGGCTGCGAGGTTTGGTGAGTGCGGGACTTTCTTCTTCTGAGCTTTGCCAGGCTTTTGTTAGTGTCAGAAACAGAGCTGGTAATTGTGGTTGTCGTTGCTGCCGGGTTAGATTGCGGCAAGACAATAATAGGCAGTAGAGAAAGCAGCATTCAGAGCAGCCATGGATTTGAAGTCGTTGCGCAAACCGAAATTGCTGGAGCTTGCAAGAGAGTTGGGTCTGGATGTCTCAGACAAACTCAGAAAACCTGAACTGCTAAGGGCTATTCTTGAGTTAGAAGCTGAGGATGACGAGCTGTCGGAATGCCTTGAGACCATTGAGGAGAGGGAGACTGCAAAAAAACAGGAGCGAGAACGTAAAGAACAAAAAGAAAAAGAAAAAGAAGAGCGCGACCACGCTTTGGAAATGAAGCGTCTCGAGGTAGAGATGGAACGCGCTCGTAATGGAAGTCAGGCACACGGTGCAGGAGAACGAGTATTGTTCAAAATGATTGACCTGATGCGGCCGTTTAAGCTTGGAGAGGACATTGGTTTGTTCCTGGTTAACTTTGAGCGAACGTGCGAGAAGCAGGGGTTCTCTCGGGAAACGTGGCCACAGCGCTTGCTCACTTTGTTACCCGGCGAGGCGGCCGACGTAGTCGCTCGCTTGGATAGAGAGGAGGCAGAGGATTTCGACAAAGTGAAATCGAGTCTGCTAAAAAAGTACAGGCTGTCAGCGGAAGCGTTCCGTCGGAAGTTTCGGGAAAATGAGAAAGGCAGAAGTGAGTCATACACAGAGTTTGCGTACAGGCTTATGTCAAACATGCAGGAGTGGCTCAAAGAAGAGAAAGCGTTTGGTGACCACGATAAAGTTCTGCAGTGTTTCGGGCTAGAACAGTTTTATAGTCGGTTACCGGAGAACGTGCGGTACTGGGTCTTGGATAGGCCAGACGTTTGCACGGTGGCTAAAGCCGCTGAGCTAGCCGAGGAGTTTGTGACGCGTCGGGCTCGCGGAGCTAAGGACGGTCAAAAGGGTGAATTTGGCTCGAAGTTTGAGAGGCCGAAGTTCACACCCATGAGAGAAAAGGGGAACACACGTAGTGCGGATGGGAGTGAAAGCAGTGCGACCGAACCTAAGGAGGCGGCGGCAGCCGAAGCCGAACGCAGAAAGCGGTTCGAGATGAGGCAAGCGCGCGTTTGTTATACGTGCCAGAAGCCGGGTCACTTTTCGGCGCAGTGTCCGGAAACAACACCAAAAGTTGTGTTTTTTTCATTATGCAGCACTGACGAGAACATGAAGCTTCTCGAGCCTTACATGCGAGACCTCCTCGTGAACGGGAAAGAGTGCCGAGTGCTTCGCGATTCCGCAGCTACGATGGATGTAGTTCACCCCTCTTACGTAGAACCCCATATGTTCACGGGCGAGTGCGCATGGATCAAGCAAGCCGTGGAAGCTCATAGCGTGTGTCTGCCGGTAGCAAAAGTGCTTATTGAAGGACCTTTCGGAGCGCTTGAGACGGAGGCGGCAGTGTCATCTATGCTGCCCCCCCAGTACCCGTACCTATTTTCAAACAGGTCCGATCACCTCCTGCGCGAGAAGGGGCTTTTGTTTGGTGAGGCTAGCGTTCAGGCCTTAACCAGATCGAAGGTTCGGGAGCTCGCTGCAAAGGCGGTAGTTGCGGGGCCGACGTTATCAAACAATGAGAAAGGGTCAGAGGCGCAGCAAGCTGATATTCAGAGCACGCCCGAACTGAATAAACTTGATTCTGTAACGTTAAAGGCACCAGATACCGGAGAGGAAAATCCCGATGCGGGAAAGTTAGAAAAGCTATCTGCAGATTTGCTCATCGCGCCTACGTCAGACGGACTTGATAGGTTGCTAAAAGTCAGCCGGTCGGCTTTGATAGCCGAGCAAAAGAAGGATGGTAGCCTAGAAAACATACGCTGCAATGTCAAGGAAGGTATCGCCAGGAAAAATGCGCGTTTTGTGGAAAGAGGTGGAGTCCTGTACCGGAAGTATCTAGACCGCAGAGGAGTGGAGTTCGATCAGCTGATCGTTCCTCAATGCTATCGTCAGGATCTGTTGCGCTTGACGCATGGGGGTTCGTGGTCCGGACACCTTGGAGTTAAGAAAACTAAGGACCGTCTCTTGCAAGAGTACTATTGGCCAGGGTGTTTTCGGGACGCAGACCATTTCGTGAGGACATGTGACACCTGTCAGCGGGTGGGCAAACCAGGGGACAAATCGAGGGCGCCGTTGAAGTTGGTACCTATCATTACGGAGCCTTTTAGACGGCTCGTTATTGATACAGTGGGACCTCTGCCGGTAACAGCCACGGGGTACAGACACATTTTGACTGTGATCTGCCCAGCGACAAAGTTCCCTGAAGCAGTGCCGCTTAAAGAACTCAGCTCAGTTGAGATAGTCAATGCACTACTGTCCATATTTGCGCGAGTTGGTTTTCCTGCGGAAATCCAATCAGATCAGGGCACAGTGTTTACTAGCGCTTTGACGACAACTTTTCTCGAAAGGTGTGGGGTAAAGCTGCTACACAGCTCAGTGTACCACCCACAGTCGAATTCCGTTGAGAAGCTCCACTCCGTCATGAAGCGCGTGTTGAGAGCATTGTGTTTTGAACATCAAACTGACTGGGAGCTGTGTCTGCCTGGGGTAATGTTTGCTTTACGGACCGCTCCGCATGCGGCTACGGGGTTTTCGCCAGCTGAGCTGGTGTACGGTCGCTCGCTTCGGTCTCCGCTTCGCATGCTTCGAGAATCGTGGGAAGGCAGGGGCGACGACCCAGTCGTGGTGGAGTACGTGCTTAAGCTCCTCGAACGCTTAAGAAGGGCACAGGAGTTGTCAGGTGAAGCAATGGCAAAGGCCCAGCAGAGGGCCAAGGTTTATTATGATCGGACAGCCAGGGCCCGTCGTTTTGAGGTGGGCGATGAGGTCATGATATTGCGCACATCGCTAAACAACAAACTAGACGTGCAGTGGGAGGGCCCAGCACGAATTGTTCAGAAACTGTCGGACGTTAACTACGTGGTAAGTCTGCCAGGAAAGCGGAAAGCACAGCAAGTTTACCACTGTAATCTGCTCAAACCTTATAGACAAAGGGAAGCAGTGGTGTGCATGATGGTAAACGTTCCTGAAGAGCTTCCGGTCGAGCTTCCGGGACTAGGCTCAGTGACGAACAGGGAAGACACCGGTCAAGTCATTAGTGACCTTATCAGTAAAGCACCGCTGTCGCCTGAGCAGAAAACCGAACTACACCAGCTCTTACAAGAGTTTCAAGGTCTGTTCTCTGAGAGGCCTGGTAGGACTTCTGTCCTTACTCATGACATAGAACTTACCTCCCCAGAGCCAGTACGATCCAAGGCGTACCGGGTGTCACCCCGCCAGAGCGATATTATGGAGGCTGAGGTAAAGAAAATGCTACAGCTCGGTGTTATTGAGGCAGGTGAGAGTGATTATACCTCCCCTTTGATTTTAGTTGAGGTACCGGGCAAGGAACCTCGTCCTTGCGTCGACTACCGCAGGCTTAATTCCATCACTAAGGATCAAATTTATCCGATCCCTAACATCGAGGAGCGCCTTGAGAAAGTTAGTAGCGCTCAGTTTATTTCCACCCTAGATCTTGTCAGGGGTTATTGGCAGGTTCCACTTACAGAAGAGGCTAGTAGGTATGCGGCGTTCATTTCACCAATGGGAACATTCCGTCCTAAAGTGTTGAGTTTTGGTTTGAAGAACGCGCCATACTGTTTTTCAAGCCTCATGGATAAAGTGTTGCGGGGACAGCAAGAATTCGCTTTACCGTATCTAGACGACGTAGCGATATTCTCCGCATCCTGGTCTGAGCATATGGCACACTTGCGGGCAGTGCTAACCCGCCTGCGCGAAGCGGGCTTGACAGTCAAGGCTCCTAAGTGCCAGTTAGCACAGGCCGAGGTTGTCTACCTCGGTCACGTGATTGGTCAGGGTCATCGCCGCCCCTCTGAAATAAAGGTGGCCGCTGTGCGAGACTTCCCGCAACCGCGCACGAAGACCGATATTCGGTCGTTCTTAGGTGTCGCCGGCTACTATCAGAGGTACATCCCCAGGTACTCTGATATCGCGGCTCCCCTGACGGATGCTCTAAGAAAAACAGAGCCTCAAACAGTCGTCTGGGACGAGACAAAGGAAAGAGCTTTTAGCGCCCTAAAGAGTGCCCTAACAAGCCAGCCTGTGCTACGATCGCCAGACTATACAAAAGGGTTCGTTGTTCAGTGCGATGCTAGTGAGCGAGGCATGGGCGTTGTACTGTGCCAACGGGAAAATGGAGAAGTAGAACACCCCGTCCTGTATCCTAGTCGTAAGCTGACCAGTCGTGAGCAGGCGTATAGCGTCACCGAGAAAGAGTGTGCATGTCTCGTGTGGGCCGTTCAGAAATTGTCATGCTATCTAGCCGGCTCGAGGTTTATCATTGAGACGGATCACTGCCCTCTCCAATGGCTGCAGACCATCTCTCCCAAAAATGGCCGCCTCCTGCGCTGGAGCCTCGCTTTGCAACAATATTCCTTTGAGGTGCGTTACAAAAAGGGGAGTCTCAACGGTAACGCCGATGGCTTAAGTCGAAGCCCCTAACGTAGGAATCAGCCTCAAAATTGTTTGTTACTGAAGTTTTTCTTCCTGAGGCAGGATTTTTAACATATTGCTTTTATTTAATGTTTCAAAGTGATGACATGCTTTCTAGTGCAATTTTCCAATTTGTGGACGCGTTCTAAGTGCTGCTAGACTACTGTAAGGAACTAGGCAGTGGTATAGAAGGGGAAAGAGCCTGGCGGGGCTTAGTGAGGGTTGTGCCGTGCTTGCTGGCTGAGCGGTTGAGTTTCAGCGTAGTTCTAACGCTTGCCGGGAACGAGAACAAAAATGTGAACTCTCCCGAAGTCACTTTGCAGTGTCCTGTGCGAACCTGAACGAGAGAACGAGGCCTTCTCTGTGCGCTGCGCTCAAGAAACGTCGAGGGACGCCCGACTTCGGTTATGAGCATCATCGAGCGACATCCCTCCGGACAGCGGATGCAGTCCCCTGTCCATCGGGATCTCCTTCCCCCGGCGGGGCTGTCTGTTACGTTTCGCCTACGACGCGCGGTTTAGCCGGCGCGGCTGCAACAAAGCGGCAGACATTTTGGCCCATTCGGCGTCGCCGCTACGCCTCCCCGCCAAGCGCGTCCAGGCATGTTCCGATGCCACGTGTCTTCATGTGCGTGTGTGAGTGTATGTGCATATTGGTGCCCACGCTTGTCGAAGCGCGGCAGCCGGGGAGAGGAGCTCCCAACAACTGTGAAGCGAGGGGGTCTGACAGGCGCCGACACGACAGTGTGAGCCACCTTCTCCTCCCCATTGTGCCCGACCGGCGGCGACACGACAGTGTGAGCCACCTTCTCCTCCCCATTGTGCCCGACCGGCGGCGACACGACAGTATGAGCCACCTTCTCCTCCCCATTGTGCCCGACCGGCGGCGACACGACAGTGTGAGCCACCTTCTCCTCCCCATTGTGCCCGACCGGCGGCGACACGACAGTATGCGTCACCTTATCCCATTGTGCCCGAGCGGCACAGTCACGTGCTCGACTATAGAGGGGTTCCTTCTTGCCCTCAACTGCGAGAGTATAAAAGCAGCTGCCCCCGGACGCCAAAAGGAGGGCTCCGATTTCTTCTGTTGAGTAAAGTGCACTCCCGTCTCTCTACTTCGGTCAACCTGACCGCCAACTCTTTGCGATGTTAGAATAAACAAGTTGTTTTGTTGTTACCAGTCGACTCATGCTTTGCCGGGACCTTCGGATGCTTCCAGTTGTACCCCAGGCCGCCAGGCCAACGCTACCCTTGGGGCTTGCGACCCAGGTGCAACCACGGGCGTCAGCGCTGAGTTCCCAACAACTCGTGCCAGCGGCGCGATTACAACAGGGGCCTAAACCACTTACAGGTAATGCTTAAGTGGCCTTCGTCGTGCTTGGGGCAACGCATGAAAAAAAAATGCCGGCAGAAGCCATCTCAGGATGACTCTCAATGCTTCAGCGACCAGCGCTGAAGCATTGTAATTACGCATGTAATTACAATGCCTAATCACCACCGCAACACGTCATGCACGAGGCGTGTATTGCTGACGGATTCTCCTCTAGTGCTTCCTTCTGGGGATGCTGTACTATCTTGCGGCGGCGTCACATTGTCTCATCGTGCTGCGTGTCTGAATGTTGAGACACGCACCACGTTGTGTAGACAAGATTGTCTGCATACATATGACGTATATTTGATTTCGCCTAGCACTGCAGAAATGTTGAAGGATTTTTATTGTTTCATCGGATAGCGGCAGATACCCAGTAGCACATGCCCAGTTTCACATACCCAGTGAACCAAGTTGGTCCGACGACCCTGTTCCGCGAGCACAGTAGCAAGAACTTCTGCCCATTAAACCATGGGTATACTAACCAGTAAACCAATTTGGCGAGAAAGATGTTAGAAACGGATAAACAAACATACAATCAAACATGCCGCAAACTGCGTGTTGTTTCCAGAGAATACTAATCGCATTAAAGACCCAGCCATCCACCTTACTGTACAACTGTTCAATCTGCCTTCAACGAAAAAAAAAGAAAATATCCATATTTACCCCCATGTAGCAGACGAACTCCTCGTTACAGATGGTCTTGTTAGGTTTGCTTGTCGAAGACGGGCATTGTGGTCCTTCACCAGTGATCATGTGGTTAAGGGACAGAAGGTGAGAGAGGCATAATGGAGAGATACCTCGACCTGGTACCACTACTGTATGGTTAAGGGACACCAGAAATTCTATCACACTGTCGCAGTCTTATCCGACTGCGCTTACTGTCATGCTGCAGGCGCTACCGTGCAGTTAAGCCTCTTATCGAATCCCGTTTATAGGTGTAAACAGTAATAGCCGAACCTGATAACGTGTCGCTAAACAGGGGTTCTTCGCAACTTAATTGTGTGCACTGATTTGATCAATTCACAGCCCATTGTACAGCATGATCACTACGACAAATACTGCACTTTTAAGCCCATACTGGCTACATTGTACTATTTTTCTTTAGCTTTTATGTGTTCGTGCGACACGATTTCGGGAAGGAACGTGCAATATGTTCATGAGTTGCGAAGTCCTCGCAGATAACGCAATTGTGCAAGCAAATCGTACTTTATCACAGCTGGATCGATGGTGTACGGATACACTTCAACGAATTATTTGTGGTATTTGGAAGCGGCGACTATTTCTTTCTCCCTTTATCGATTCTAAAAGACAGTGAACTTAGGACTTAACCGTCCTTCTTCCCCTTATTTCACAGCACGTACCGATCGAACTATACAATAAAGCAAAGGCGCATTCCTGCTTCGGTAAAAAGAAAAACCAATAAAGTAAGGTCAAAGGATATTCGCAATAGCTGGCGCTCCGGCATCCGTTGTCATCCCGGCACTTGTCCCCTATCTTTAGAACGCAATCCTGAGTGCAGCACGGACCTTGACTCGGGCTGGAAAGGACAAAGACAGTCGATAAATTATGTTGGCTCAACATTTTCGCCACACGCGGGTAACAGGCGTGCTTTATCACGCGACCAACTTGAACGCGGCATTCGACGAAATGGTTGGTTACTGAACTAGCTAGTGACATGCAACATTACGCAGAAAGAAATCAAAGGTGGCCCCCTCGACTCGCGCACAGAGTGCTGACCTTTGTGCGTTGTTGAAATATGAATCACATGCTTCCTCCTTCAAATCAACAATGATGGCACAAAAGTTGGGCAACTTTAACTTCCTGAAGGGACGTTATACACGTTCCTGTCATGCCTGTGCCGTAAGATGATTGTACTCCACGTCCAGCTACCTCTGAACGTTCACACCAGGCACGCACTATGTCGCAGGGGTCCGACGCTGTGCAGACTATAACTTCGTGACACAGCTGCTGCACACATTTATTTAATACCCGCTCGTGTTCCGTGGCGCCAAATACATGTGATCACCTGAAATGTTGAGGCAGCCCCTGTCACGTGCTGCCCTATTGCGTTCTCTTTGCACTGACAGTGGCAATGCTAGCTAGTGCTGTGCGAGAACTGCTCCCAAATGCACATTTCAGAGGACTGACCTAAAATTTCAGTCATGGCTTTCTGTTGCTTCGGCAGTAATCACCGCACAAGGATGTGAGATTACGAACGGGCTGTTGTCGTTTCTCTTTCATGCGTAATGAAGGTAAAGCACTTGTAAGCTAGCTTCAACATGAACAGCCACAGAAGTGCAACAATCAAATGTATGAAGTTAATGAAGCGTGCATGGTACTGCATTTTAGAGTTCCTGAAGTGGCGTTAACAGATTTTTTTTAGATCATGAATAGCGCATTGCAGGTTAAACCGTACTCTGGCAAAATTAGAAGCTGGCAAAATTAGAGCGCATTTGGGGTGGTATAAAACTTGTGCTTGATTTATTTTTTGTTATCTTTCGCGGTCTAACCATACAGCTGTCTGACAACACTAAATGAGAAATAAATAAATCCCCCGCTAGGGCTCTGTCGGAGTAACGGAAGCCACTCTCGAAGGTCATGCTTTTGTCACTACAAGCATCGAAAGTGATTGCAAGAACCGGGAATATCTCATCATCGTCATGCGTTGCCTTGATTCTCTTTTTTTCGGGTGCGTTTATTCAGACTGCTTTAATAGTTTCTGCATGCGCTCTCCGGTTAACGCTGCTTTTATCGCACGCGTAAAAGAAATGAGGCCGCAGTTCAATGGAGACGCCCTTGTTGCCTTATTGGGTGCGTGTGGTGCAAGACACCTGATGTCATTTCGGACTGTGTTTCGAAGCACTTCACCCAGCGATAACTCCAACTTCCTGAAGCCACAAAATTCACGCCAAAATTACGATTGCTGTCAGTCGGAGCATCTTAGAGGCAGCGATTTCAAATTGAAATTTCGAGTTAAAACGTGCATGGCAGGTACAGTGTATTCTTCTTTTTCTCAGTTTCCTATACCATGTATTGCCCCTTCTACTCTCAGAGACGATGACAAACTGAGAATAGTTGTAGGGCTGTGTCATGGCCCTTCTGATCATTCCGTGGGTGCGACTATATCCTCTTGAGTGTTAATGTGAAGAATAAACACACTTTCTTCTCAAGAACAAAATACCAAATAAATCTGCGGGTCCAGGAAAGCGCACGTGTGAAATGGCTGACAAGACGCTGTCCGTTCAACCTTAGCTCATTTTAACTCTAAGTCATCTCAAACTCTACCTTTACTGGCAAGAATCTACTTTCAAGAGCCTTAATTGAGACCTAAGCGCCCGCCAATACCAAGCAAAGAGTGCAGAACAAAACTGCTATAGAACTGAAATCTGGGTGAGCTGGTATTGATTGATTATTGAACTACAGCGCGTACAATTTGCTTGCATGCGTCCCTCGTATGTTGTTCGCGGTGTGGTTGAACGATTAATTACACCAAAAAATCAAGGGTCGTATATTGTAGCAATTACTTTCATTTTTCATGCTGCTTTTCGCGCATCATTGGCCGGCACAACACCGTGCCGTCGTTATCGAGCACTCGGTGCGATGAGCGATAATAAATTAATTAGTATTATTATCGTGTGCGCCACCGACAGATAAACAAAGCAGGCTACCAACTGCCATCGAAAAGGGCACAACGCCTGCCTACTCTTCAGGAATACGAAGGGGATAAAAACATTGATACTTAAGATAGGAAGAAGGGGTGAAGGAAGGAAGAACGAGGTGACAGATACTAGACTAAAGCAGAACAATGACAAAGCGTAGAGTATGGCGATGGGAAATGAAGAAATTTTCAATGTAATGACACGACGAATCACAACGAAACGCCTGTCCCACAGTACGGATATGGCTGCCAGCAAGACCCACCTGCACACGACGTTAGGCCGGAGCTTACAGGGCGGTTCGTCTCGCGGCGGGTTGGATCGCATGGGAAAGCAGCAGGGCTCGAGGCAGTCGTCCTCCCAGCCGCAGTCACACTCCTCGCCGGCCTCGACCACCTCATTGCCGCAGATCGAGTCTTGGGGCTCTGCGTTTGCGCACGCGCGACCCACCCCAAATGTCTGTGAGCGCAGAGACGCAACACGACGCCACATTTCGGAACGCGTTACGCTACAGGAATGGCCCAGTTGCATCGGCGTATACAGCGATTGACCAATCCCGTGTACGAATTTTCTTAAAGCAAAACTGCAACTGTTCTGCAGAGCACGGGCATCGCAATGCGCATAACTTCACGTCAGTATAATAGAGTAGCACCTTTGTTGGCGGACAGCGTGCGGTCATGTATACACATTGCGCACCATAAACACTTACCTATCCCCATATGGCGCCATTACAGCATTTGCTTAGTAGGCGCATATCCATAGTAAGCGTCGATAAGTAGAAGAACCCGTTTCACGTGAACTCTCAGTCCATGTGTTAGCTATACATGTGCTAGCTATGCATTTGTTCCCTGGAGGGCGCTGCGACTCTTCGCTGCCCCCACGGAGGAAGGAAACTCAGGAGAGGCCCTGACGTCACTCCTTGTGAAGCTAAAGTGAAGCCGGAAGTTGGCGTTGCTCATGGCGTTGATCCGCCTATCGGGCCAGCTCTCCTCTCTTGTTTACATTTCTCGCGAAACCACGCCGCGCTGCGCGCAACCGGGCAGCTCGGACGCGCGCACTCCGCAGCACTACTAAACAATCGTTAGCACGTTAGCATGATTCCGCCAAAGAGGACAAAATTTCCCGCGGATATTCCTTCGTCCGTTGCCATTGTCGTTGCTCGGTACATTGCGTACAACGTTGCATGCGCCTTCATTTCACGAACTTTAGTTCCTCCTGTCCCACCTGGCCACAGCAACATCCGGTAGAGCACGGTCCAGATAACGCAGCGCAAAAGACATGGAGACCAACGCAAACCTGCCCACCTGCCCGCACGGAGCCTACGAAACCTACGGAGCAACACGTGTGAGCGCACAGAACCAAAACAAAGCCGCCATTGTGGCCCGAAAGGCGTGGCCACTACGACAAAGAAATAAAAATCAGCAAAAAAGAAGAAAACCTACTACGTCATTTCCTCCACACTTTTCTCCTAGCGCGCGGAGGGGTAGGGCCTCTCCTCAGTTTCCTTCCTCCATGGATGCCCCTCTCTTTCTTAACATGATATTCAGTGAGAGTGGCAGCAACCCTTTGACGTCCACAGTCAGAGCATACAGACTTTGTGTAGTCCAGCAGGCATTGTCTCAACCTCAAGTGCGTCCCACTGCTCAGCGGCTTACTCTTTGTCTGCGTGCTTCAAAGACTTCGCAGACGGCGTCCAGTTTGTGGGGCCTACCTGAAAAGCATCCTTTCGTGTTTCTCGCTTTCGAGTTGAGCACTGCGTTGATGCCTTTCAGGCTGCAGGGTGAAAAACGGTTGTTGTTCCTCTTGTCGCCGGACGTGGCGTGCGCGAACATGATGTAATTTCCGTTCTCTCCGCCAGGGGTGCACATGCTGTCGTCCTTCGGGTCGTGCTGCACTCGAAAAACAACACGCGTTAATCATTTTTGTCCCCTTACCTAATGAGCTCAATCCTTTCACTCCGCTTCAAAGTTCAACACTGGTCTAGACAATTTTCCGAGTATTTTCTTTGATACAACGTGGGACACGAGGACTCTGTGAGCAAGGACTGACGGCAAGCTTCATGTTCTGCCATGGGCCGAGTGTGCCAATTATAGGAAGAGAGCAACTTTAATAAGAACTTGCGGTTTAACTATGTAATACCCTCCCGCGAGGGCATTAATGAAAAAAAATTAAAGAAAACAGTACCATGGCCGATACGTTTGCTGTTTTTTTTTACTCTTGTTTTAACGCGATTACTGCAACAATCAAGCCATTTTCTTTGACACTTAGGCTAAAGCAAAGTGCGGCGAAGCTGTTTGACGTCACATGAGAACCTTCGTTTCCCTTTTGTATGAAGAAAATAGCGAAAACTTCGTTTTGGAACTTCAGTAAAGTTACATTTTAATTACACTGGACATTACATTCAATAGCGAATTGCATTTTACCCCCGACTTTTACATAGGCGTAGTCGGCCGAAGTCGGACGAGGCGGGTTATTCAAATTTTAAATCGAGTTATTTTTCTACAACGTGCACGAATCAATTTTCCTGTTCCCTGCCAAGTTCTGCTAAACCCGGACCTTAGTGAACCCTTGCTTCCTTTCGCTTGTTGCTCACGCGTGACGCATAAGCAAGTTCGCGGTAACATATTTCGCGAATTAGCGTTCCGTCCATCGAAACATTGTAACAGGTGTCGCACCCACTGCTGAAAGCACCTGCAGCCCGCTGCGTCCAAAAGTCCGCTGACACTGCAACACTGCATAGCTCAAAGCGGATCACTGCAGCAGTCTTACTAATATGACATGCACTGCATATATATATATATATATATATATATATATATATGCAGCTCAGGGTGCACTGAAACGTTTATAAATATTCCGCGCGCAAAGTGCTCCAAATTAAGAATATAAGCATGCACTTGCAGCCTTGGCTGTATTTTACTAGTGTGTTGCTCTTTCTTTTCTTCCTTCTTTTCTGCCCTTGCTCACTCTTTCCTAATAGCTTTCTCTCTCTCTCCCTCACCCTTTTAAAAAAGTGAAATGGCCAAGTAAGAGCACAACTTAATGCAAACCTTGGTATCCAGAACCTTCCGTCTCATTAATTCGCTTTTCGCTAACGTCCTCCTCACTTCGGCGAGGCGTTATTCTTTCTCGTTAAAAATGTTCCCCAGGAGGCAAACAAGATGTCAGGCGCAGGACTTCTACTAAGTAAGAGGCACAAAAAAAGAAAGAAAAGAAAAACTAGATTTCATTACTGGCGTGAAATTCGCGCCCCTTTAATTATGCCTAGTTTTTCGCAGCTTAAAAGCTTCTCAAAGTAAATAAATGCAGCCTAAAGGAGAACTTCGCCTGTCAAGATTCTGAAACGTTCGCAGCCGCGCGTCCACGCACTTCGGTTCTAATTATTCCATTTGTGAATGTGCGTTTTATTCCGGGCTCAGCTTCTGTGAGAAGCCGTATATACTGCCACGTACCGCTACGACAAATGTAAGGCACCTTTATCGTGCGCCATGTGCCGTGCTCGTAGTTGGATATTTAGTCGCTCGAGCTGATTGCGTTATGTTGTGGTGTCCGCCTTGCAAAGCCACGCATCCGCACACAAAAAGAAAAGTTGGAACGGGACTGGCCAAAAGCGGCGGGACAGCGTTTGACGCAAGAAGCGAATGACAACCGCACTGACATCAACCGACGAATGCAAGAAAACAAGGTGAAGAAGAAAGATCATGTGGAGCGAATTACTTCGTTGCGTAATCACAATTAAATTTACCGGGCATGACTTTTGGTGGCAACAGCGCGCGGAGACATGTGTTTTTTTTTCTGCACGTCATAAAAACATTTATTTGCCCTTATCGTCTGCTCTGCCTTTGCTCAAATGACGTAGAGAGATAACATTTTATGTTCCTCCCCCCTCCTCTTCCTATTCCCCATTATAGCCCTTCGAGCCACCCCTTAATAAATACATTTTGTCATCATCATGATCCGGATAGTTTATATAAAACTTGGCATTGTTACTTGCTTTGTCACTTTAAAGAAAATAAAATTCCAAGTTCCTTTCGGTGAGACCTTTGCCGTAAGGGGTGTCCAATACATGGCGGCTATGACGTCACGTGGTCGCTCTCATCGCTTGCTGTACGAGAAAGCAGTGGGCTTCGAGATTTGTTTTTACGGCAGGGAATTTTTGTTTTCTTTTCGCATGTTCTTTTTTGAGAACCGGGCAGATGCCGAGTGATATACTGAACGATTCAGACCATAAAATACCATCTCGCTCTGTGAAAGTTAACCAAGAAAAGAGCAGTTGTGAGGGCAACATCATTCTTTTATAATGCACAAGGGAAAATGCATGGCTCTGTGTCCGTATTAGGCACATGCATATAGGTAAAGTCAGTCACAAAAGTTTGCGGAAAGCCGGTTTTACAGCAAATGTGATTTCTCTTGCTGAGTCAAGGGACGTCACTTCCGAGTTTAAGGGATAACTGTGCGCGTCTAAGGATCTACTACAAACTGAAACTATTCGAGGCTATGTGTTAAGGCTCCACAGGAATTCAGCTACATCACACATCCCCTGTCTCTTACCTATTTTGGTTAAGGGTTCTTTTTATTGTTATAGCTTGACGCAGATTGTTCACGCTGAATAATACGGTGCCAAGAAAAGAAAGGAATAGAACCGAACGATGCCTGCGAAATCTCCTAGTGCTTTGTCGTTTTGGCTATAAACTGCCAGGAAAAGATAATAGAGTGAAGATGATGATGGCGATGATGATGGCGATGATGATGATGATGATGATGATGATGATGATGATGATGATGATGATGATGATATCAAGCTGTGGCGCATACACATTGATGGTACGTTCGACTGCTTTTTTGCCGCGTTCCGCGTCGGTTTGCAGCGATGCGGAGACCTCGCATCGGAGTCAGCTGTAACATGCCTGCGCCCAGCGTTTGGCTGCTCCCAGAGCAATCACAGGAACCACGTGATCAGGATAATTCTTTCGGATCACGCTGGCGCTCCCAGATCGAATCGTGACAGTGCCTCCGAGCGCTCTGAGGTATATAGAGCGCACACTCTCTGAATGAACTGGACGAATTTGTTCCTACCACTAGATTTCGACAAGCCGAATGCAAACCATATCGCCAGGGCACTCTAGAGCACTCGAAAGCGACCAGTAGAAGGTACCATAAGAATCGAGTCGCGCAGGCCAAAAGTGAAATAACTGAAACAGAAAAAAAAACAGCATATGAAGAATGTGACTGAGCACTGAGACGCGGATTACCTAATTTAGGTACTTTAATTAATATGAACAACAAAGCTACCATAAGGGAATGCAGAAATGAACAAATTAAGTAAGACTAATGTTAAATTTTAGTCTGCGAAGTGATTAAGGGTTATTGTAGTCATCGTCGCATCTTCACTCTAAAAAAATTAACTCTATTGAGAGTTAAATTTAACTTATATAGGCTTTAAAATTGCTGCACATAACAGCGAGCTCAAACTACAGCTGCAGTAAGAGAAGTCGTAGGTGAAAACTGTCTATTTCTGGCCACCTGGAACGCACATAAGTAGCTGACACGATAGTTTGACAGTGATAGCTCTATGGAAGTGCATTTTATGCAGTTTTCATGTCGTCTGTCGCTGCTATTATTGTGCTTACTGATTACAAGATTTTCGTTCGTCCCCATCAATTATTCGATCGTATCCCTTAAGGATGAGGGTGTTGGCCATGGAACAAAACTAGCACCTTTTATGCACCCATTAGTGGCATGTGTTAGCGTGTGAAGTGCTGGTAGTATCTTGCTATACTTTCTCTTTATTTTTATTTTATTTGATTTTACATTATTCGTTTTGAGACAGGTGAAGAGACTGACGGGAACTGAACACGTCAGCCATGCTATATGTAGGGCTTGCTACTTCAGATGCACTGTTTGAAATTACTATTATTATTTGTTTTGAACACATATATACAATTAACAGGAAAGGGAAAGCGAGGAGCAGGCTGGCAACTGCCACCGGAAGGGACACAACGCCTGCCTACTCTTCTGAAGGGAGGTGACAGCAACACAGAAATGGAAGATAGGAATGAGGGGAGGAAAGAGGAGAGGAAGAGCAACAGGACAAATCTAAAAAATAAAGTAGAACACAGTACAGATCACACACAGTAGGGCCGGTCATGAAGAGGAAAGAAGTGCAAGAGGTAGAGAGGACAAGAAAAGCATCCGTAAATAAACAAATGAATCCTATTTCACTATAACAAAAATCAAAGAATGTCTATAAAACCTGCCTAACGTCAGTTTAACAGCAAGGCCTTCGTGGCTTGTATTGCGCTTCCCTTTTTGTCCCAGGCCTTTAAAAAACCACTAGCCTGGATTTGTCCACATATAGCAACTAAAGTTCTTGCTGCTAAGCGCGCAAATAGTGTATATGCGATTATGTGGTAGCCGTGCGCGAAAGAGACCTAACTTCAAATTTTGCTTCATTTAGAGTACCCTTGCGGCGTATATATATGATACCAGTGATTGACATATACTATTTAGAAACGCGCGATTGTCGCGAGTGTCGCGACTGTCGCGGCACGTGGCGACTTGCCATCGACGTTATTTAAAACAGTCCAAGCATTTTTTATTATTCTTTTTTTTTGGAAACGAACGAAACATTGGCGTGTATGCGAGACGTTAGTAATTACTGACGCGACTTTAATCTCCTCCTTTAACTTTTCAGAGCCCACTTTTGCGCGACCTAATGTCGACGTTCATTTCTTTCTTTTTTTTTTTCTTCCAAGATCGAACTCGCGATTGCGTTGAGGACATGCGACGAGAAAAGCGTGGTCAACAGCTTCGAATCAATAATCACCGCCAAGGAAGGCAAGCGGCGCAGGTCGATCACAGAATGAAAATCAGATCGAAAACAACTTGTATGGCTTTCCTAAACGTCACAGTGGGTTATTAGGAACGCCGTAATGAATGGGGCATGGAGTAATGGAGTAATTTGTAGACACCCGTGAGTTCTATAGCCTGCGCCCAAATCTAAGTAAACGGCCGGCTGCCGCGTTAGGGAATCGAACTGGCGACATCGCACTCGGCAACAGAGACCTGATAACGAACAATCGAAGGACATACGGTGCATCAAGAAAGCGGCTGTTGCAAAGGTTCGTATGCGGCTGAACACCATAGAGGAATGCTTATCGATGTTTACGGCAGTGCCAACGCCGAAGCCCTTCGCCTTGACCTTTTAAAACACCGACCGAAATTTTGTTTCCTTGTGACGTTCTTGTTCTTAAAGTGTGCCTATGTCGATCCAAAGTGTGGCACGGTGTTCGTGAGTGCGCTGGAGCTCGCCGTTGTTCGGTTTAGGCGGCTGCCCGAAATAAGATGCGGCCTCGAGGCCTCGATGGCTGGTTGTGCCATTAATCAACGAGCCGCGGTTTCCCACTTAGCGAGGCTCTCGGGGCGCTGTAAACATGTGACGCACGTGCTTTGAGTGACGTTGGCGAGTGGCCTTGTTCTATGATTAGAATAGGCCTTCAAGCGCAGCTTCTTTTCTCTTTACTTTCAAATCCTTCACCGGCTCTCGTTCAGATTTAAGATCCATTCATTCATTCATTCATTCATTCATTCATTCATTCATTCATTCATCCACCCACCTCGTCCTGTTCATCTGATACAGTATTTCGGAGAAATACTGTTTCGCAGTCCATGGCAGGAGCCATGGACTCCGAAATGCATGTAAAGGTGTTAGCATTCTCTGAGTCTGGGTGGTGCACAAAGTCCGTGGGAAACAAGAAGCGCGTTTGTTGCACGTTATCTTAGCGAGGGATACGCAAAGAAAGTTCCACGTTAATAAAGCACATGTAAGCTTAGGTTTATTTACACATTAGATATCCCCGGCCTTATTTACTGTGTTCATTTACTTGAGCTATCACATTGCTGCGCGACGCACGAAATGTAGTCCTTGTCCGCTGCGGCATTTTTTTTTTGTTCGAACTATTACTTTAAATTAGTACTTTATTTTATGACCGCAACTATTCCCCCCTTCAAAACGGCCTGTAACCGCGGCATTCTTGTGCAGTTCCCCATTATGGGTGAACTTTTCCCTCTCTCATTTTGTTCATGATTCGTCTGGTCACCGCATCACTGCGACTCAACAGGGAAGGGATTTCGTCTCGTGAACTTAGGTTGCAGCAGCACCAGCTGAGAGCAGCATCCGTCACTCACCGGTGAGCCGAAGTTGTGTCCGATCTCGTGCGCCAGCGTCACGTGGGACACAATCGGGGGCACGTGCTTGCCGTAGTTGAGCAGCGTCACGATGCCTGTGTTCAGGCTCTTGAGGCTGCCCCGGTAGTGCTGCGTGGGGCGGGGCCGATATTAAAAGGCGCCAGTCAGAAAAACCCGCGGCGCCACGCCGTTACTGCTGCACAATGCCCGCGACAGATTCCAGAGTTTTAATAATATTTGGGGTTTTACGTGCCAAAACCACTTTCTGATTATGAGGCACGCCGTAGTGGAGGACTCCGGAAATTTTGACCACCTGGGGTTCTTTAACGCGCACCTAAATCTAAGCACACGGGTGTTTTCGCATTTCGCCCCCATAGAAATGCGGCCGCCGTGGCCGGGATTCGATCCCGCGACCTCGTGCTCAGCAGCCCAACACCATAGCCACTGAGCAACCACGGCGGGTAGATTCCAGAGTTTTGCCAAGGGACACGACGTTCACTGGACCGGCGTATCGTAAGGATTCCTCTCGCTCAATTCTATTCCTTCTTCATCAAGTTATCCACCGTTCACGGCAGGTCGATTCCGGTGAAAACGCGGCCGGAGCGACGTTCGACTCGTTTGACGAAGCGCTAGAAGGAATAGCTTCAGGGTGAAAAACGTTCCATTATTTTGACCTGAGTGTAGTTAAAAGTGTAGTTTCCTTTCTTTTCTTTTTTCTTTTTCAGCTAGTTTCACTTGGCGTGACTGTTGCCCGCAATTCGGCACGTGCGAGGTTACAACTGCCTCAGACGATCCACGGACCTCTTCGTGAGTACCATGGTTTCTTACATTCTGGCATTCTGAAATTCGCCAATCAAATCGGTTTTGCGGACAGAATGGCGAGCCAACAACAACGAGCTTTGTGAAATACGTACCAGCGGGCTGTTTTCTTAAATCTTCTTTCGAACAAATAATGCTCTCGAAGACTTGCGCAAAAAAAAAGTTTCTATAGAAAACAGCAAATCTTATTTATTTGTTCGTCTATAGTTGTCTTGTGCCGACCTCGGCAAAGTGTCTCAATTCCAACTGGCGGTCGAGCCTATCACTAGACGCCTCACAGATGCACCAGGCGCAGCTGGTCGCGATAAGCTCCTTTAGAAAAGGAATGCGAATAACCCGTGCACTCATCAAAGCGCAATAAAACGTTGCTTCACGTGAAACGGCCTGAAGATACTTCTTCGATTCCGGACGTCCTATTTTGATAGCTTTTTCCACAACAATGTATTTTGGAAGTTCAATTCTTCACCAAAAAGGGCAACTTGCGTTTATCGTAAGTAGACTTGTCCTTATCAGTTTATTTTTATTCGTTTATTGCTTACCGATTCACTCGAAAACATTTGAGGCATGCGCACGGTCTCGGGGGATACGCTTAAGAGCAGTAGAATGTTTGATAAAGACGGCAGCACTGAAAACAACTCAGTCACGCCGCAAATAGCCGTAGATACACAGAACTGCAGCAAAGTAAACCTAATAACATAAAGACACATTCATTCAGAGCAAAAATATCCAAAGCAATGTTAAACACAGTGATATTACTATACAGCACAGGCCTTTCAAACGTATCTAGTGTGTGTGTGTGTTGTGTGTGTGTGTGTGTTTGTGTGTGTTTGTGTGTGTGTGTCTGTGTGTGTGTGTTTGTGTGTGTTGTGTTGTGTGTGTTGTAAGTGCTGGCGACCAGTGTCAACCGGCTTGCCACAATACTCGATGATCAGGTGAAACAGGTTATATGTCAAAATCGATGTAAAATAACTTACACCCTTAAAGTGAAAAAACGTGTAAATGGGTCTACAACTGACACTTTAGGGTATCAATTGTACAAATCACACCCTAAAGGTGTGAGTTATCGACACATTTACGCCCTTTTTCGCTTTTAAGGGTGCAAATTATTTCACAGTGATGTGTTCGATGCTGCACCATTTAGGGCTGCGCCATCTCGCAGATGCCCGTTGGAAAGAGCACTTCTATCCGTAACAATCGCAAAGCAAAAGAGTGCTGTCGGACTGTAGAAACGCACGAGACTTCAAAAATTTAACAAGCCCGTCTGAAGCTTGACGCAAGCCTTTTTCAGGGCAACATTTCAATGTCTCTGTCGTGGACACAAATATGCTGCAGGCGCAACTGCACCAGGAAAGTTCAGCAAAAGAAGTTTCTGACGGCCAAGTGTGGCAATCAACCGGCGACCATCTAGTCCCACTAAACCGGGTTTATTTTTCTATTTCTTCAATGAAACACTGAATACGGAGCAAGATGCGTTCACCAACGTACGTCTTGCCTGCCTTACGTTGAGCAAGCTCACCCGCGTGCTTACATTCGCAACGGCACGTGTAACATCAACAATTTCAACTATGTCAGTGCACTGAAACAATACACTTGCGCCATGCACTCAAAACAGAACACCAATTCACAAATAGTGCAGGCTGAACCCCCCTCCCACCCACCCTCCCCACAACCCTGCACTACTCGTACAGCACACAAAGTGACTCGAAACAGAACAGAAAACTGATTGCAGACCTTACCGTATTACGTGCAGCATTCCTCATAATCCATGTCGTAACTGCGTTCCGTGCACATGCAAAGAAAACGTGCAGCCATCCATCCTCTTAGGCAAAGAAATTTCACACGTTCTTTGGCCGTTTCCAAGAGAAACGCGAGCTACATGCGTCTACAAGCGCAAAGCCGGCCATAGCCGCGCCACTCTTGCGAGAGAAATGACAGTCTAAGGCATCTTAAACGACGCTGAACGAGCTTGTCGCAAAGTGCAAAGATACAGCCCTGGTTTGCCTTGTCGGTTCTTTTTTAGGAACTGTGCAGCAGGCACGCTTACACAAATCTCGCTTTTCCGACACAGAACATATGGAATTTTATTTCCACGAGGATAAGAAAGATTACAAGCGCAGCAGGCAGTTAGAAACATTGTTCAGATCTCGCTATCGATCATGCGCTCTCCACGAGAAAAATGAGCCTGCTCGCAAGCCTAGAAACAGCAACAGAGAAAACCAGAAACAACGCCAAACTGAATGGCCCGGCGCCCGACGTGGCTTCAAGTAAGGGCTATTTAGCCTCGCTCACATTTTTTTATGTTAGTTTCGTACTTAAAGATAAGTTGAACTTGACAACGAGAAAGAGCCAGCTGACAAATAAAAAGGCATAGGCGTATTATCTTTTTCATAGAATTGTAAAACTAATTAGAAGACGAGGGTTAATTACATTTACGTTAAGCTACATGTTCTTAATAAAGATATAGGGAAATGAAAGTGATAGCGGCACCAGTGGTTGCCGAACCCGCGACCTCCATATGGCGTGTGCGATGCTATAGCGATTGAGCTGTGGCGCCGGCTGTCTTTGTCTCCACTTTATTGCGTATTTTCGCACATGTGTACTCGTTGCCTATACCTGCGAGTGTTCACTAGAGCCGCTCAATGCCATGTGGATGCATGCGGCTCACACACTAGATCGCAGGTATCCCATAGCGGGTGATCGAAGTTGTTGTTCGCCTAGTTAGTACAGGTAAGTCTTCACAAAGAAATGTCACTAACCAGGACGACATGCGGCACAACTACGTGTTGTCCTGTTCTGTACCGTTTCTACGAAGAACGGAGTAGGAAACTGCTGAGGTAGACCCTATTGCACTACCTATACGACATCAACGCGTCGAAGTTGACAACCTCGCTATGCAATGGACGTAAAAGAAATTTACCTCGACATAGAATCAATTACAGCTTAACTAAATCTGGAAGTTTTAAGGGCCCCTGAAACGGTTCGGACAAATTTTGTAGACGCGTAGGGTACAGCTTAAGTAGAACATTCGCACCACAATTTAAGTGAAGCGTTACGTATTAATGGAGCTACAAGCGATTAGAAGTTACCCTCCTCCCTAGCCATGCTTTTCCTCCTCAACTCTTTCGCCGAGCGAGCGGGGCTAAGCTCCGCCTTCACTGGTTCAGCCTCACGATGCGACGTCACATCGTCCACTTCCGGTTGTTTTGGAGCCCGCCCCCGCCCGCGCGAGACCTCTCCGCTAGCCGCTTGGCGGTCGACACCAAGCGAGAGCTATCGAAGCAGCGTGCGTTGCGTGCATTCTGTCGTAGCGCCGAACGTGTCTTGTAGTCCTGTAACTACAGTCAAGCTGGTCATTTCGGCAAATGACTGGAGGCATAAACTCAAGCTGATGAAGGAACTTTAGCGTAGACGTACGTGAGCGGCCTGATCGGTCTGCACGGTCTATACACTTGTTGGCACAGCGCTTAACCAGCCAAACAAAGCGCTAATATTGCTCTAACCAAGTGTAAACCATTTTAAACATTTATAAAAACAACGTGTTGATGATTACACTCCTGCGAAATATACACACCAGCAGCACACAGTTCGTTGCTGCTACTGTGTATGGTTGAGCTCTGTGGCACCAGGTGGCTGCACCGTGCAGACCATTCACATTTGCTGCTCATCTCATGGCTCATCCCGTTACGGCACAGTCAAGCGGCCAGACTCTGTCTGCTTGCGTTTGCCCTAAAATACCGCACTCGCGAAACGCTATTGCGTTAGTAGTCTTCCGGTGTAAAGTGACGGCCACAAACGCGCAAATCCTGGCGCCGATCGGATAGCAGCAGTCCGATGCGCAGCAGCCAGTTCGCTCGTACGCTGCCTTGCAGAGGGACACGATGTCGCAGCTTGACGTATTGCCAGTCGCTACGTTTGCAGTTCACAAGGTAACAAAGTCGAATCATAGTGCTCGCGAAAAGACTGAGACCGACCCTGACCGCGGAGCTCTCGTCAAAATGGAGTACGTTGTAACGCAAGCAGACGACACTTGCTGTGTGCCGGAAGTGCTTAAGTGTACCGAAAAATTATTCTTGTGCATTCTCTTTATGTTACTTTCTTTTCAGAAAAACAAATTAACTAACATTCCAACTATTACGAAGATCATTTGTTCACCATAAAGTTGGAAAAATTATCGATCACGCGCCCTTGTCAGCCAATCGGATAGCTCGCCCCACTGACGTCGTATGGGTGATTTCGGTCATATGGGTAGGGGCGGCTTAAAATTCCACCGAACAGTGTGCTGCGATCGGCAGCGATGTGCATGTTTAAAACCTTATAATAAATTACACGCTTTACGCGGGGCACTTAGATGTGTCAATTAATGATCAGAAGGACCTACTCTAACGACTCAGTACGTTTGTAGAAAATCGCCAAAAGCGTTTCAGGGTCCCATTAACGTCTCGAAGCTGCGCGTTGGGTTAAGAAGGTTGCCGCAGTGAAAGACTCCGGATAAATTTTGACCGCCTGAGGTTCTTTAGCGTGCACTCGAAGCACACATCGCGAACGTGTTTGGCATTCCGCCCCCATGAGAATGCCGCGCCCACAGCCGGGTGATGAACCCGCGGCGTCGTGCTCTGCAATAGAAGGCTGTATACCCACTGAGGCAGCGCGCGCGGTTCTTTATATATTTATTCAGGTTCAGTAGCGGAAAGCGAATTTCCGCTATGCTGTCCTTGGGTTCAGTGTGCACCTGCCGCAGTAGACTAGTGGATATATGGGGTTGAGCCGCTTGAGCTTGATGTAGCGGGTTCGATCCCTGCAATGGTGGCTGCATTCCCGTAGAAGCGAAATGCAAAAGACGCTTGTGTACCGTGCATCGAGTGTACGTTAAAAAAAAAAGAAACCAAATGGTCAAAATTAAACCGGAACCCTCCTACTACGGCGTGTCGTCCAATCAGATCGTGATTTCGGCGCGTAAAATTTTCGTCTTTGTTTTATTGTTTGTTGGTCTTTCATAGTTTTACTAAATATAGAGCTTCTAGATTCCTCTATTCTTGTCGTGTGCTTACTTGGCATACTTAAATTTGTGAACGCTCGGAAATGTAGCGGTACGAGGCGAGATGTGTACCATTTTTAAAATTATTATTTCCTGATGCTTGTATAACGACGGAAGCAACGACGTGTACTTCGCTTGGTACTTGCACACAAAACATGCGAGAAATACCAAGGTCACCGCGTCTGTCACGACTTAGTGAAGGACGGTAAGACCGTGAAGGTGCTAGCGGCTGACAAGCATCCAGTGTAGACATTAGCCAGTAAGCGGAGTCCTCGACCATTTGTTGCCCAAGTTATAGCCACAAGCTTGTTATAAGCTTACTCCATACGTCTTTGTGAACGGCCAGAAAAATTCTGACACTGCACGCTTCTCGCTGTCAGCACGCATGTAATATTTGCGCCTTTTATAACTGAGGCCCTGCAAGCTACATATTATATACGTGCTGGCATTGAACATGCATTTCGTGCTTTTAGCAGGCGTATGCATGCGTATAGGAAACAATCAACATTGTGCATGCCACGTGTGCTGAACTGCGTGCTTCATTTTTCTGAACTTGCTGACGTTCGGTCCTCTTTGCCCGCCCCACTTACCAGCCTCATATAACGTGCGATCTCTCCTTCGCGAAGTGGCTGGCTGACAAATTTTGGACAGGACAGCGCGAAGAAACGACGCGCCCGTGAGCAAGAAATGGGACAAAGGAGTTGCATACAAGACCCGTTCACATTTACGAGCACCCTGTCCAGCGAGCCCAAGTCAAGTTCGTAAGCACACCATTCGGAAATTGCTGCTGGTCGAGTCTGTCCTTTTAAGTCACATGCTGTGTCCTATGTTTGAATGCGTGAGCTCAACTTTGGCGGTTTATCGAGCAGCACTGTCTCGTGTCAAGGCGATTGTGTGAGTGAGGGCCTGTGGACGAGACAAGCTTTTCTCAACATTCTACTTCATAAAGCCCTCGATTTTATACCAGTTAGGAGTGTGTAGTTGCCATTTGGCATGCAACACCAGAGCATGCGTTGCAAAACTGAAAGAATCACCGAATATGATGGATTTCGAATGCGGAAACACTGCCCTAATTTCGCTGTCAGGTTGTAAAGCGCGAAATTTCTGCAATAATTTACCTTTTACAACTTTCTGGTGAAGCTGGTGTTAAGAAACACCTTCGTACAATCGAAGCATTGGTGGAAAGGACACCAAAGAAGACGCCACGTCGGTTGCAGAAGCGCAGCGATCCTATCAGCCTATTTTCTGTTCTGCATCCCTTGCAACCAATTTTCTGTTAACCTATTGTCAAAATAAGCGATGACGAAAGACAGAGTATTCTGATCGCACAATGAAGTCCAGCGTTATATAACGTCGTTGCTAAATTAAGGCGTTTCCTCCCTCACCTCACGCGCCTGCATCTCAACGAGTCTAAATAGAGAGTGAGTTCGTGCAAATACGTTCGGGGCACAGCAAAAAGAATTATCGCAAGCCGGACAACGCGGTCATACCCCGTTCTTCTCGCAGACGCCTCCGGCGTTCTTGAGGTCTCCTGTCCAGGCGAGACCCAGCGTCCCGCCCTCGAAGTCCCTGTAGGTGAACATGTAGGCCAGGCAGAAGGCGTCGTAGTCCTCCTCGGAGAAGAGCTCCAGGAACTTCTCGACGCCGTAGTTTCCCGGGAACCGGTACTCGTGGTCTCGCAGCGCCTCCATCGTGTGCACCTTGATGCGCTTGATCAGGAACGATATGTTGTCCGAGCGGCCGTCCTGATCGAAGTCTGTGAACGGACGCGCAATATAGTACTGAATGGCATCCTTATTAACGAGTTCACTAGGCAATACAGGAGGCACCGAAAGAACGCCATCTGTAAAGAACTGATTCTGCTCGTATGTTACAGACACGTAAAAGAGAAAAAAAAAGATGGACGGCGCTAGTGCCACCTCTCATTTCCTTTTCTCCTATTTGTCGCTGCCCCTATGGTGCCGTTGAGGTGTCCGCACAATGATGAGTGAATTACAAGCGTCATATGCCTCCAATTTTCTTTCTAGACCCAACCCTTTCCAATAAGAATCTCCCTGTACGCTGCTATCATGGCGGGAGGTGAGTTTTGTCAAGAATACGCTACGGTATAGTTTACAAGTTTCACCAACCGGAGGGAAAGATGTTCGTCTTGTAATCAACTCACTATCGGACTTTTTTCTCATAAAAAATTATACCGAATATTGAATGATTTTCCAGTGCACTTCCTCATTTGTGCTAAGACCTAATGCGCACGCGAAACACACCTTGTGCGAGTCGCTTGTGCGTATATGGCCATATTCAAAGCCCAGATTCCGCAGTGCCACACCACACCGTTACTACAATATCGCTCTATGCTTTCGCTCTTTAAGTTGGCCATAGTGCTGGCGCGGGCGTTTGCATTTAGCAAGCCCATCCTCTCATTGAGGTTTAACCTTTCAAATGCTTACTTAACATTTTCCTACCAAGCACAATCTCGTTGCCATGTCCGCGTCGTCTGAAGCTGGTCCTGCGTACGCACCTGTGGTCCTGTAGATGGAGTTGACCTTCTGTACGTGCCGCGTCATGGTCTCGATGCAGGCCTCCTCGGAGCCCATTCTCTGGTAGAACAGGTGGTCGGCCTGCAGGTACAGCATGCAGGTGGTCTTCTTTGGGTCGATGACGACGTTCTTGGCGGGCTGGTCGCTGCCCGCGGCCCACTGAGTGCGCTGCACCGACCGGATACCGAGCGCCGCGGAGTCTGGCTCCGGGAGCTCCAGGTCCTTCTGGCTGTAGTGCGCCGCGTCGCCGTCTCGCCACATCAGGGGCGACTGATCCGCTTGTGACTGCGAAGGAGTCCCGGTCGACGTCTGTGCGTCAGCGTGAGGCCGTAGCCGCAGTTCATCCCGATCCTTTCGAGGCAGTACCTGCAGCTACCTTATACGCGCCTAGTAGGGCCGATGATTTTCCCTGGCAGACAATAATGGTCGGTTCACCGATCCGTCTTATTCCATAACTCGTCTTTTTTCATATGTTTAGAAGTTGCATTACCCTTTATTGCCGACAAGGTGAATTGAGAATCGATTCAACTACACGACGTCTATCTGCGCGTCACGTAACTCTGCATTGGAGCGAGTTCGGTTGTCAAACAATAGCAAGAGCTGTCAATTGCCAGTCTGCGCAACGCTTGAAACCGCAGCAATTATTCTACAATTTTTGCCGTCGGGTCACTATATCTTTCTTTTTTTTTTCGTTCTTGGAATTTAAACAGTGACGTTAGGTGCCCTTCAATACTCCAACGAAAGCTGAGATGGAATAAGCGTCCTCTGGACACTCGTAGACGACGGTGAGTTATTTCATTACTGCAATCCCTTCGCTCCGGCAATAACAGGCTCCCGGCAGACGCGCAAAATAGCATCTTTGAGGCTGGAGTAGTGGGAGGAATAGGTGAGCAACACAACGTGTATCGATGCTTCTTATGCTGCTGGAAAGAGGGAGAGAGAGAGAGAGAGACAATGGAAGAAGGAAAGCAGGGAGGTTAACCAGACTGATTCCGGTTTGCTACCCTACACGCGGGGAGGGTAATGGGGAGTGAAAGAGAGAGAGAGAAGAGATGAGTATATACGGCACTTTCACATGCACTAAGTTAGGTGTAGGAT
Organism: Dermacentor variabilis; assembly: GCF_050947875.1. Taxonomy (NCBI): domain Eukaryota; kingdom Metazoa; phylum Arthropoda; class Arachnida; order Ixodida; family Ixodidae; genus Dermacentor; species Dermacentor variabilis. Next base: position 115,224,793 of record NC_134572.1, on the reverse strand, counting down.
GTCTATAGACGGGCACTCAAGTCTCTCTGTTTCCTTCCGGTAGTGAAGAAGCGCTCGAACTGCTTTCTGGGCTAATGAACTGTGAGGCCAGGCTCCCAACATCTTTGATTCTGTAAATGGCCTGCCATCCAGTCTATTCAAGGCACACTAAAGCTGGTACGAGGAAAGCTGCAGAGATCAATAAGCTGACGGTCGGGGGAAGGCTCTTGGCTATCGTAACTGTGAAGGGAATGGAGGATGAAGGTATCCAGAGCCATAATTTATATTTCAAACTCTAAGCAGAAATTATCGCGTGCGTTAAAAGCAAGCTGCCCCTTTTTTAACCACGTCAGTGAAACGCGTGTGTGAGCAGTCTTGCCGTTGACTTCATCCGATGCTGCAAATACTGACCCAGACTAGAACAAATAAACGACAGGGCGCTTGTTTTTCGCGATGACCTGTTGCGCAGTATACATTTCTCTACGGAATTTACTGTAGTACTCTCGCAAGCTTCATTCTGTGATGTAACGTAGCAGGCAAATGTTATTTATAGAAAAGCCCTTGCCCATTGGCATATGTCACAGCAACGGGTTAATGTTGTACTCATCGCGACATCGTCTATTGCTTTAGGATTCCGCTCCTTTTTATTGGAACACCGGCAGTAGTTCAAACGATGCTGTTCCGAGGTACGGTGACGCCTTTTTTTCCCTCTCTCTTATTCGCTATACCTCTGTTGCCGTCGGCAAAAATGGCTATCGAAATCAGGTGACTTAGTTTTGTTTTGTTTTGCTGATGTGCGACGTTATATTTAATATATGAGAATGAACGAACACTTTTGCATTTTTATTGGTGGCGACTGCCCTATTTCTCTTTGTGTTTAGCATGCAGTCCCAAGAAGAAACTGCTTTTTTTTAAAGAAAGCCATCATTTCGTGCTGGTTGGTTCAATAAACAAGGGAATGACCTGCAAGGACGTTATCGAGCAAGGAAGTTACTACAAGCGAATTTTTTAGGGCATAATTTATTATTATTATTATTATTATTATTATTATTATTATTATTATTATTATTATTATTATTATTATTATTATTATTATTATCTGAGTGGTGCCAATTAAAAGGGCTCACTCTAAATTCATCTAAAACCAGAATCTAGTCATATTCGCGTAAAACGAATAATATTGTCTCCCTTTACTATATGGGTCATGCAGCGCTGACCAAGGGGGCTTATTCAAATTAGCGATCTCGGTGTGCTTTTTTATCGCGCGTTAAGCTTCTGCGCCTATTCTAAGTGCGTTGTATCACCAGGCCTGCACACGCCCGATTCCGTTTGCTGACTTACAAGAGAATGCCGTAGCCCCCTTCCTGAAAATATTCCCATCCGTAGGCCTTTCATTACTAGAATACGACTCAGTGACGTGCGAAGGCAGAACCGACTAAAATAGCATACTAATTGAGCGTGTGAAGAGAAAAAAGTTCACGAGTGTATACAGATATCGTTTTATGACCTTGACCACGAACAGCTTTTAAAGTTTCAATAATTTACCCTACGCTTCCATTACTTAGCTACAGACATAGTCGTACCAACGTCCTCTTTTTAAACAACATCATTCATTGAATTATTACATGTTCGAATCTACTAACTTCTGTCTCACTGCTGATTCCGCAGAAGACTAGCAGGGAACCAAGGCCCTTCCAGGTTCCTGCCTCTTTTAGTAGACATTCAGAGCATGCGGAATCTATGCAGCTGTTATTTTCTCCATCTTCATATCTTCCGAAACTTGATGTCTTGTTTCTGCTCCCAGCTTCGCCCTTTCGATGAGCCTTCTTACTAGCTGCACTGCTCTCCCGTCTTCTCATAGTTTCTCTTTCCTTCCGTACATGTGCTCCGTCTCTCAAGTATGTGCTACTGCTGTATGTTTGCTCATTATGTTACTGTTTATACAGTTCTTTATATTTTTTTCTTCTAATTAGTTCATGCCATAACTTTTGGTCGTAGTTCCACATTTCTACTTCTTTTTCCGTTTTTGATTCTCTACGAGCTAGCAGTAGATCTCAGTGTTGTTCCTAGGAATTGATTGATTGATTGATTGATTGATTGATTTATTGATTGATTGATTGATTGATTGATTGATTGATTGATTGATTGATTGATTGATTGATTGATTGATTGATTGATTGATTGATTGATTGATTGATTGATCGATCGATCGATCGATCGTGGTGCTTGTAGGTGGCGCCTGCTACTCTTCTCTTAATTGACGAATGTGCGCGAAACGACCGAAAAATCTCAAACAAGAAATAGAGGACGAATATTGTGGCAGCAGTCCAAAAGCTTAAATATACACAACAACATAAACACACAGAAAAGAAATGTTCCTTGGCAGTTCATAAAATACAAATGCTATTGCGGAAGTACAAATGACGTCCCTCATTGGTGCCGCGTTCCAAACACAGTAGCTAGCACACGCCCAAGAGCGATGGGAGCACAGTAACAAGAGGCAGAACGAAACATGAATACATGCTAATCCTGAAAGAGAACATTGAATAGGTGTTTACTAAAGGACGTGCTCACCGCTAAGAAAAAAAGAAACACAGACGGAAACGACAAGGATACCGCCCGTGTCGTCTTTCATTCATCCTTTCTGCGTTTCCTCTTCTCAGCGGTAAACATTTCTACGGTAAGGTTAACGTCGAGGACCTACACAGTCTTCCTTCTTTATTCAAGAAAGCCAAGCCAGGCGTATTCATAGGGTCAAGAGGTCTGCGCGAGATTTAGCTGGCATATGCCCCCTTCAACTATGCCTGGTATTCATCACAGAGTTCTTTCTTTTTTCACTTATTACTTGTGCATCCTACGCAGAGATGTATACACTTAAACTTAACCACAAAATATTTTATATGTGGATCTGAAAGCTCAGCAAGCATGCGGAACTTAATCACCGGCGTTAGTCAAAAGACTACAGATTAAAAAAGATTTTTTATGCGTGGGCTCAATACCACTTTCAGTTTCAGCTTTCAGTTTTTATTTCTTTCATAAGTGGTACACAGGCTCACATAAGTATACAGAAGGAACTCCCAGAGCATATAGCTGAAAGGGGACCTCCTTTCAGAAAATATATAGATTTGATCGTTCGATGTGCATTTATTTAAAGATAAATATAGGCATGACATTTCACGAAATGCAAAGTCGAGGTCGCATACTGCAAAAGAAAAATATTGTTCACGAAGCGAAATTATCGCGATGTTTAAGGGCTTCTGCGAAAATCGCGAAATTGAATCGTCACTAATTAAGTCTTATACGCTATGCATGGTGATACAAACTGTAAAACAAGTGCGCTGTGTGTTAAGCAACTCTGAATGAGTACGGAAAGTTTCTTTTCGTATTCGTTTTCTCTCGTATATCGCATCGCTCACCCCTGCGCCGGTACACGGTAGACAACCGCATATAGTGTCTGGTTAAGCTCCCTGTCTTTCCTATGCCTTTTTTTCTCTTTATTTCCCTCTCTCGTGAGGGGAATGGATGCTCTGTGCACAATCACTTCGACAGGACTGTATTTCGCAGCGTCGACAACGATAGTGTCATACTTTCTTCTTTCCCAGCTACAAATTTATTTCACCGTTCGTACCGATATTGCGCCCCCCCCCCCTTTCCCTGCACGGGATTGCCAACCGAAAATGTACGCTGATGAACCTTCCAGTCTTCTCTTATCTATCATATCTCTGTGGACAATCGAGCTTGTAGCGGAATGCAGTAGTAGTTCGAAACCGTTTTCAACACATACGTGAGCCGTGTCTTTCTTTCTTTATTTTTCTTTATTGAGGGGGGGGGGGGAGGGGGGGACGTGGGGCGATCTTTCATTTTCACATTCTCTCAAGTAAAACTCTTGCTTGGCTAGTTGGTTCGTGTTTGAATGAGTAAAGAGCAAGGCGCAACAGACCAGGACTGAAGAAGAACACAAATGACAGGACCTGTCGTTTGTGCTCTTCTTCAGTCCTGGTCTATTGCGCCTTGCTCTTTACCCACTCGCATTAATTGTGGCTGCTTGTAGGCTTACCTCTCCGTCTGCGCTGTCGCTACGCCGCCGTCTCTTCCTTCGGCGTGCTCCGCTCTGCCTCACTTCCTCGAGGAAGCCGGACGCCCACGGCGCCCTTCCCAGGACGTCGCTCGCCGTGGGGCTGCCTTCGCACGGAGAGTGCTTGAGCGTGTGGCAGTACGACTGGTTCTCGGGAAAGTGGACGTCCGAACCCTTGTACATGACGGAGTGAAAGTCCGTCGGCGCCTCTATATAGCGGCTGGCCGGCTCGATGAAGAACTCTTCGCCGCTCCGCACTGCGATGACGCCGTCGAAGAGCCCCTCGCTCGTGATGAGACCCTCGACCGACGACTCTTCGTCCTCTGCGGTCGATGACGTAAAGTTCGTGAGCGCGTAAAGTATAAACGTGACACCAAGAGAGAGAGTGAGAGAGAGAGAAATCAAGGACAGGAAAGGCAGAGATGTCAACAATGCGAGCACCCGGCTTGCTGCCCTACACTGGGTATGGAGGAGAGGGGAATAGAAATGGGAAAAGAGGGAGAGAGTTAGCACTGAGTGCGCGTGGAAGGATGCACAGGGACACCAAAGTTTCTTTCTTTCGCCCTATGTGCGTACTTGGGCATGCGTGAGCGCGCGTTTGTGTGTGGGGGAGGGAGGAGCATGTGTGTGTGGGCATGTGTTTGTTGGCTTGTGCGTTCGCGCGTGTGTGCGCGCTATTAGCACGAATTGAAACGCGAACAATAAATAATTGATCAAAACGCTGGTTGCGCGTAAATTATTGAAGGTGTAACGTGTAATCGCTCTGTAGGCGGTGTCTATAGCATGGAGCATTCCAAAGTACAGATTTCAGAGCCTGGAATTATAGGCCACTGTTGGAAATGTAGGGGAACACATAACGATGCATTGGAGTAGTTTCGGCATTTCTCGCGTTTGAATTTATGCTGGCAGTAAGTCGGAGAGCTCTGCGTGGGAATCGGCTTTCCTGAGTAGCTCGACAACAGCCGACGGGCTCTGAATAGGCGTTAGCGAGATATGTTATTTCGTATGTATCTTGGGTTCATCCCGGTAAAATGTGCGTGCGACACATATCCGCACTTCCTCCCACGAACGATTTCATCCGAACAGAAGAGAAAGTGTTGGGATGTTAATGCGCCATGTCTGCAGTAGATACTTGTCACGAAAACTAAAACAATAATATTGGCAGATATACGTCTAGCGTTGCCTCGAGCGCTTTATCTTGGCGTCACCACGTGAAAAATTAATACTTGGTTCCTATTAGAACCGAACAAAATGAAAGTGGTGCAGCACACGGTCATGACATTGACACGTGTACTTTTTATCTTTCTCCCGTGACTGCTGTTCACCGGCTAACAACTGTTAAACGTTATCACTCGGCACAGCACGAGCCGGTATGTATAGGAAGTTTCTCGAGTGTTAGTTATGGTACTATCCGTTGTCTGTTGTCCCCGAACCTTATGTTACCACTGTATGTGCGACGCGAATTTTGTAGTAGTTTCTGGAAGACACGCGGGCACCAGCGATTGCGCTGGAAGCTTCGTCGAGTCATGCATGAAAATTCGAGGCGTTTGACCCGCAAGTCAGTTTTTCGACGATCGCCGACTTCGCTGGTGGCCGTCGTTGTGCTTTAGCGTTACTTGTTTTGCTGGGCAACAAGTTCGCCCAATAAAGAGTTAAATTTGTAACTCATAGTTTTGACACTGCATCGTTCTTCCCCGTCACGACAACGTGACCATTTAAGGTGATCTACGGGTATATTTGACGTCAGCCACTTTTAAGGCGCTCAGGGGTATACCCATAGTTTGGGGGCGGGAAGAAAGTGCTGCTAGTCGCCCGAAGTATATGTAGCTTAATGAACAAATAACACGAACACGAGGTGTTAATGACTATACTCGTGGACAACTCTTCGAGGAATGAGGCAAAAGCAACAGTGGCGGAGCTTCATCTGCGCATGTGTAACAGTGCCAAACAGTCCAGCAGTGTTTAAAGCGCTTTCACTTTCGGTTTCTTGCGTCGGTGATTGCATCGGCGTTTATCTCCAACAGCTGACCGTTTCGCATTAGCCAAAGAGCGCAGCAGCAAAGCGATATGCAAAATTTATATTTACCACTGAATGGCACATTTCATGTTTTATTTTAATACGCAAGTACTTCCTTGTTGTGTTCATATGTCCTGCTCATCAATCTAAACAAACGAGAATGAGACTGCGGAACTGTTTTCACGAGCGCTGTTACCGCATTCACTTCGACTCCATAGCTTTAACTTAATCGCCACAGAAAGTTGTCCGCGAGTGTAACTATAGAACAAGCTTGCAGAAAGGTGTCTAATCTTTTCCCATTGTTACATATAGCCCCTGGCGCCCAGTCGTGTTGGTTGTCCTTTCCATCAGCAAGGTACAAGGCGAGAAGGACGCGGAAATGTATTTGACTTCCGCGTGCTCACCTTCGATGTATCCCTTGAGGACGTTGGAGGTGTCGTATGAGATGGGCCCTCGGCTGGACGACTCGAAGGTGACGTCGGGGCTGAACACACTAGTGTCCCGCTTCATCCGCAGCCTGAACAGCCTGCAGCAACGTTTACACAAACTGAGTTGGCCTCTATAAATATTGGCATGTAGCGACAAGAGTATTGCTGTGATCCAGAAGCACAGCCCGCGCCGATGCACTTGCGAAGACGCATGAAAACTTTCTTTTTTGAAAGAAGGTCTTCTTGGGGGGGGGGGGGGGTGAGGGGGGAGGGATGACTTCAGATGGTGTCGGCGTATGTCGGATCCTGGCTATCGTGTAACCAGTTCCAGAAGAAAAAGGAAACGGTCGGTTACGTGAGTTGTAGATGTCGTATGAGAATGAAAATGATGTCAAATGATTCCTCAACATGCCGAGAATGCGTAGCAATAGTCAGCGACTAAGAATAAAGAAAGAACATAGAAAACCGCCAAACAGGCTGTTTATGAACATGTTGTATATATTTTCTCAAGCGTAACTTACGGCCTTAGATGAACTTAGCAATTCGCATAACTGATCTTGAATATTGGAGAGTGTATTGTCTTGCTCAAGACCGCTGCGTACTGTATGCCATTACTCTCATTGGTCTGCGAAGTGTCAATTAAAAAAAAAACACTTCGGTGCAAGTAATATGCTACGCACTCTATACATACATTACAAAACAGCTGCGCCATGTATACATATATATCCACGCGCAGTTACGTTCTTGGCTGGAATAAGTATGGACTGGCTGCCCAAAGGACCCAAAATTTAAAGGAAGGTAACAGTGCGGTAAAAATGTTTGAGGAGAATAGAATAAGATGTTCTCCTTTCGTCAGGTATTATTTTGATTATGCATCGCTTACCGATTGTGTGCGGCGAACTCCAGGCGGATGTCCAGCTTGGGTGACCGTTTGCTTCGGTGGTGCTGGTCCCGGAAGGAGTGATGGTTAAAAAATAAGGGCTCGAAATGCCGAATGTGCTCGCTTAGCACCACGCCTGTTTTGAGGAGGGCGGGTTGGGAGCAAATAGAAAAGGGCGGGGGAAACTCGTTACACAAACACTCTAAGAGGGCACGAAAATACACGGCACATTGAGATCGCATACTCTGCAGGACTCGCATGTGTTTGCAAAAAACACCCTGTTGCATTCTGGTTAGTTGTTTTAAGCTTGACGTGATTCTTCTCTTACATTCCTGCCGCGGGGTCACTTTCGGTTACTCTTGAGTCGACGCGAATCAAGCGCTGTAAGGTGATCGATTTCGAGCACGTTTGAATGGTTGACACTGCTCCTTGCGATCGCGAGCTCTCGAAGAGGCTCGAAAAGTTTAATACAGAACGAGTTCACTTAGACTTTTCGAAAACGCCCGTGTCACGCAGGTATTAGAAAAACCATCACTAACTATTCTAGTAGTCATACTTAAGCGTCCATGGCCGCTGAGCTTACAGCAAGAAATAGAGAAATGGAGGTAAGCAGAAAAAAGACGCAAAGCGTGTACACGCTCCTGAGGTACCACGTGACGTCCTCAAAGTCTGACATTGTCTATACGCCTGAACTACCCGTAGACGTACCACAGGAGCGGGAGCAGCGCAGATCGAAAAATCTCTGTAAATTATACCGTTGCTCTCCCCACTATTTTGTTTGCTTTGTTTTGTCTAGGAGCTCCGAGTCCATCTCTCCTTTTCTCGGCCTACTTTTCTTCTGCTGCTGCCTTTTTTTTTTCTTCGGCTTCCTAATTACAGTTACCGTGAGAAGAACAACAGCCGTCGTAATTTTACCGCTCCTGGGGGCTGCTATGCACTTTTTCCTTACATAATAGGAACAGCGAATAACAACAAGGCAGCTCACGTGCACATGAGCAGCAAAGTATCACCTCAAGAAACTACGTTCTTGCAGCTTTCAGCTGCTTTCAGCTGTTTCGCCTGCTTTTATTTCATTTCTTTCATTCTTTTTTTTTTCTTGTAGTCTCACAAGCGAGAGATGACGCAAGACCTGCAACTCGTGCCCGGTGTGCTACAGCACCGACAGATGCGCCCATGTCCCACCCTGCCATCGCGTATATGTCGAAACTTTCCCGAACAGTGGCCATAACCATCGTTCACACTAACGAGAAGAGCACACATTGGTTGCGACGGTTGCGACAGCCGTGCTAAGATTGACAAGGCGCCGAATGTAATGCTGAGGGAGGAAAGCAGGGAGGGTAAGAGACCAACTTTGCTCTGCTAGAAGCCGACGAAAGGGCAAAAAAAAGAGAAACAGAAGGCACTACAGGGTTAGTTGCGCCGATCGCAATTCCTACGATCGCGCCTAGAACTGCCAGACATGTCAACAAGGAGAGGTGGGCCTCACCACACACCGGCACGTCGGAATGGCCAGTCATATAACTGCCACTGTTTTAATGCGCTCACATATATGGACCACTTTAGCGTTCTCTGTGGCACGCTGCAGTGCTGAAGACACTGGGGGCATCAATAGCAGTACCTAGATGCGAGAACTCCGTTGCGAAATTCGGACGTATCGTCCGAGGCAAAGTGTCGTAAGTTGACAAATCGATGCTGCGACACAATGCGCGACAAAATGAAACTTTGTTTTGCGCATGGCTGCTTTCCTACGGTTACTGGAAGTTTACAAAAGAAAGGGAGGGGACTAAATAAATAGCTGAGGCCACAAGGATCGGAAGTGTTGCCGATTTTGTTGATTTTGCTGATTGCGCCTCTTTCGTGCACTTTCTCGTGTATCTTTTTGATTTCGCGTCTTGCGCCCAGCAAGTGCTGAGTTCAGCTCGGTGCTGTAAGTGGTTGAGGAAGGCGAAGGCGGAATTGATTAAAGAAAGTGATTTTACGTCCCAAAATTGCAGTCTTGCTGCGCACAAATCACTCAGTTTTGTTTTCTTGTTTTTTTTGTGCTCACTGGTAGCATGATAGTCATCAGGCTGGCGATTTCCTAAAGTTCGTTAAGCGTGACGGTTTTGTGTGTGCGTTTTTTTTTTTACGTGCGGTCCGCGGCTGCAATCCACGGGTGACATGGTTGCAACACCGCCTCTTGACAGGCGCTGTATTCGCGACTGATCCTGATCGATCGTTTGTGGCCTCCGACGCGACGCCTCATTGGAGGTACGAATATTCATTCCCTCTGTCAGCTAATCAGCGCCAGCCGTAAGCGATAATCCAGAAATTGTACGATCCCGAACACTGGCAAACACTGAATGCAAGCATCCAACTGGAAGCAACTGGTACCCGCCGTAGTTGCTTAGCGACTATGCTGTTGAGTGCTATGCACGAGGTCACGGGATCAAATCCTGGCCACGACGGCCGCATTTCTATGGGGGCGAAATGCAAGAGCACCCGTGGTGCTTAGATTTAGGTGCACGTTAAAAAACCCCAGGTGGGGCAACTTAATCCGCAGTCCGCCACTGCGGCGTGCCTCATAATCAGATAGTTGTTTCGGCTCGTAAAACCCCATAGTTATTTAAGCAACTGGTGGTTGCTTAAACGGCCAGTTCGTTATGCCGGTGACGTGAGTGACTGCTTCGACCCCAGCATGGTCCCGATTGAGTCATCTGATGGCTCCTCTACTGACGATATGGGCTCGGACAGCGATTTTACCGTGGTGTCAAGCCGGCGTCTGAAGAGAAAGATACGAAGAACATCACCGACCAGTCGCCAGGCGACGAAAAAGGCAAGTGGCAAGCAGTCATACACTATTGCATACGTACCAACCACGACAACAGACAACCTCAACACACTGAGCAGGCAGAGCCTGTCGGAATATTTTGAACGAACTGCCCATAGTCAAGCAGAAGAAATACGAATAAACGCTCGAAAGAACATCCTCTCGGTGAAAGTCAGTACACCGATAGTACTGGAGACACTGAAAAACGTCACTCAATTGGGAAGCATCCCTGTTCGCGCATTCCCCTCATACGGCAAGGAAGCAACGACAGGCGTCATCTACGACGTAGACGTTGACATTACAGACACCGACCTGGCGAAACTACTATCATCGTCGGCTCCTGTGCTCAGCTTTCACCGTTTTGGACGGTCCCGATGTGTGAAATTAGTGTTCCAGTCGCAAACTTTGCCAACACACGTCAAGGTTGGATATGTGAGGCATCCGGTACGTCCTTACGTGCCGAGGCTTTTACAATGCCACAAGTGTATGAAACTTGGGCATGTCAGCGCAGTTTGCAAGGGTGCAGTAACATGCAAACGATGTGGTGGACCTCACAGAGACAGCAATTGCAACGTTGCTGCGAAGTGTCCAAATTGTTCTGGTGCTCACGACGCAACGTCTAAAAAGTGCCCAAAGATCAGGAAGGAAATGCGTATTCTGAAGAAAATGGGTAGAGATCATTCCACGCACAGAGAAGCGGCAAGGGCTATCCGCCACCGCAGACGCCGTTCACGACACCGACATCAACGGTATCGCAGCCCTCCTCGCGTAGGAGGAACGACAGCTCAAGTGCAGCATCCATCCCCTCCTCGTCTCACGTATGAAGAAGCACGTGCCTCAAAGCCTTTGTATGCTGCGAAAGTACAAGGCGGCTCATCATCGGCCCCAAACACATCGGAGACTCAGTGGCCCTCGTTACCATTAAGGCCTGCGGAAACGCCCTTATGCACCGCTCCTACACGCACTGAAGAAAATGAAAAGATGGATGACATTGACGTCACGAGTATGTTGAAAAATTTTATGGGCTCCATGCGTAGGATTCTGTCCGGCCTAAATACCCCGGCTACCAAGGCTACCATGCAGCTACTTGAAGTGTTGGAACCACTGCTAGTGGTTCTTCACTAAGCAAGTATGGCGATGATGTTTGAAGAACGGACGCGTCAATCGCTTGTTATGCAATGGAATGCTCGAGGTCTACGGGGTCGTTTGTCTTGTTTCCGACAGCGAGTATTTAAGTGCCAATTTCCAGTTATTGTTATCTGTGAACCTAATATGGATTCTTCTTTCCGTATTTCTGGATATGTCCAGATGTGGTCTCGTAACGACCAAACCTCGAGCAAAGCGTTAGTTTGTATACGTCACGATCTGGTGTATTTCAGACATGACGTCCCACCGCATACCACTAATGATCACATATGTCTTACCATAAAACACAGATGTCGCACGGTTACAGTGATTGGAGGATACATCCACCCAAGAGCAAGGATCGATTGCTCGCACCTGATGTCTCTGCTGCAAGCATCGCAAGGTCCTCATATTGTCATTGGAGACTTTAACGCGCACCAACCCCTGTGGGGTAGCACTTCGATGAATTCTAGTGGCAAATGTTTGGTCGACTTCATGTGTAGTCAGGGACTAAATGTGCTCAATGACGGGTCTCCTACGTTTATTCGTGGCGCGTCCTACGGCAGTTGTCTAGACCTAACGTTTGTGGCAAGGAGCCTTCTGTCTTCAGCATGCTGGTCAACGGATCTAGAGACTCATGGTAGTGACCACCTCCCCACTTACGTTCACTTTAGCTGATTTCACCGTTCAGCCTCACGTTGCATTCGTCAAACAGACTGGACTTTATTTAAGAGCTCTGTCGAAACAGTCTGTCAGCGTGTGACATATCTATCCGAAATAGAGGACATCATTTCATCTACCCTGCGGGACAAAACCAGAGAATTCAGCATACCGAGGCACAGATCATCGGTAGACATGCAATATGAGGCCCTTCGTGCAATCCGTCGCCGCGCGGAATGGCGATACAGAAGAACAAAGTCACCGTCAGATCTTTCGAGCAGTCGCCGAGGTCAACGACATGTTCTTCGACATCTGGAGAAGCATGGCAGACAACGTAGGAAGGCATTCTGTGGATCCCTAGATCCAAGACAGCCTCTATCTAAGATCTGGTGGGTCATACGAAGTCTTCAGGCAACTCCACAACAAAGACACCCATTCCGTGCGGTGGCTTTACATCAATACCGGACCGAATTGGAGGTAGCAGAGGACTACTGTAAACTCATTGTGGACGCATCTAATGCAGTGACTTCATCCCTTGTCGCCATCGCGCCCCCGTCAGCTGATGAGCGACTCGAAGTATCGTTTACGATGCAAGAGCTTGACGCTGCGATTTCGGTTTCTCGACGCTCATCGGCACCAGGACCAGACGGAATCACATACGCTGCACTATGCCATCTTGGCACCGAATCACAACGTCTTCTATCTTATTATAATAGGACGTCGGAGACAGGAAATGTTCCATATTGTTGGAAATGCAGTCGCGTTGTAGCGCTGCTTAAAGCGGTGAAGTGCCCTAACGAGCTTTTCTCCTACAGACCGATCGCCTTAGCCAGTTGCGGTGGCAAAGTAATGGATAGAATGGGCTTGTCAAGGCTGGAACGGTTTCGAGAGAGCAATAATTGCGTTCCTGATTTTATGCACGGATTTAGAAGAGGCCGTTCTGCCATTGACGGTGTTATCGACTTGGTCTCCACTGTTGAACAGGAAAGAAGTCGCCGTCGGTTAGTTGGAGCTGTTTTTCTGGATATTAAGGGTGCATATGACAATGTACTCCATTATGCAATCCTTGATGCACTGGAAGATTTAGACGTCGGTGGCCGGCTATATGCATGGATTGTTAGCTACCTCAGTGGCCGCACGGTGTATATGTCGACAAGTGATGGCGACACCGGACAGTACCATATACATCGAGGTGTTCCACAAGGGGGAGTCCTCAGTCCAACTCTTTTCAATGTTGCATTGATTGGCCTTGCATTCGAACTTCCTAGCACGGTGAAGATTAGCGCATATGCGGACGACATACACATATGGACATCTGGAGCCACCCGTCCCCAAATGCGTGCTAGGCTTCAACGTGCAGTGACAATCACAGCTAAGTATCTGCGGCGTCAAGGCCTCCAACTCTCAACAGAAAAATGTTCCGTGATTACATTCACGCGAAAACAAATGACCAGGTATCCAATAATCGTTAACGGAGTAGCGACACCTACAGTTACACACCACAGATTCCTTGGCATAGTCATAGATCGAGGAATATCTTGGTCAAGACACGTCGCCGCACTGAAGTCAAAGCTGAAGAGTTTTGTTCACGTCCTTCGCGTCGTGGCAGCAACAAGATGGGGCCCCTCGGAGTCGTCATTACTCCAAGTGTACCAAGCACTATTCGTAGTATATATACGGTACAGCATTCCGGCGCTCTCAAGCATGGAACTTAGCTGTGCGCGCGCGCTGGAGAGCATTCAAGCTCAAGCATTGCGCACATGTTTAGGCCTCCCACGATGCACGTCAATAAATGGAACAATAGCGGAAGCTCGTGCTTGTCCTATTGGGGTATACTTGCTCTGCGAGCCTCTTCGAATGTACCTTCGCGTGTTGACCCGACACAGGCACCATCCTCTGTCATCGCCCCCTGCCACCCACCCAGGTTCCAGCTTTTCAAGGACTATATCGCGCCATCAGAGTATTTTGCCGTCAAGATTTTCTCCCGCCTGTATTCCGAGAATACCCCCGTGGGTTCTGCCTAAACCTGTCGTTACATTGCAGATTCCTGGAATTACTAAAAAGTCATCCGTCGCATCTATTGGCCTCAGGCAACTCACCCTATTGCGCATTTCTGCAAAGTACGGAGATGCTGTACACGTGTATACCGATGGCTCTGTCACACCATATGCCTCCACTGCAGCCTTCGTCATTCCACATATGATCATCGCTCGGTGGTTTAAACTAGACCATAGCTCAAGATCAACTGCCGCAGAACTTGTTGCTATCCGGGAGACACTTTGACTTCCCTCCGAGGAGCCTCCTCGCGCGTGGACAATATTCTGCGATTGCAAGCCAGCTCTTCAAACAATTGACTCTGTCCTCAGACGGGGCCCGTATTTTTCCGTGGCTGTGGAAATTACAGAGCGTCTCGACCACGCAACTACAAATGGCCACAATGTCACCTTTTAGTGGATACTCTCACACTGTGGCCTGATCGAGAACCAACAGGCAGCCGCTGAAGCGCAAACTGCTTTAGATAATGCATGTGAAGTACGCATTCCGTTCTCACGAACACACACAAACGCCCTACTTCGTCGCGTAAACCGCAACTCTACTTTGGAACACTGGACCCAACCAGATCGACGACACAAGCGATTACACAAATGGGACCTAGAAATTAAATTTCGTATGCCTCACAAGCTCAAAAGAAACCACACGAGCATGGTGCACCGGATTCGCCTTGGTGTCGCATTCACCAGCTTTTATACAGACATATGATAGGTGCCAGTGATACTAGCCCAAACTGTGAATGCTGTGAGGTGCCAGAAACATTTGAACATATATTTTGTGTGTGTCCAGCGTACGCGCAAGAACGACAGCAACTTGTCTCTTCGATTGCAAAGATCCATGAGAGACAGCTATCAGACGAGCTTCTTTTAGGTCCTTCGCCTAATGCAAACAGCGCAGCCCTGGTAACAAGAGCCGCTATAGCTTTTCTCCGAGTCACTGGGCTGGACGCACTGCTTTAGAGATACCACAACTCTCTGAATTTGTATATACGCATCTCTTCCTTATACCATCATCATTCATCAGCCCTTTCCCTCCCCGTTCCTTTTCCCCAGTGCATGTAGAGTAGCAGGCCAGAGCAAGTTATAGCTCAGGCCGACCTCTCTGCCTTTCTGTAAATAAATTTCTCTCTCTCTCTCGTGATTATCACCGCATTATGGTAGTTTTCAGCCTGAAACATGCACACCACGGAATACATCGGTGTTGTGCATAAGCTTTCTGTTAAAATAAAACTACCGCCAACGCATTTCGCAAGAATCCTGGTGATTCATATACCGAATCTCGGTACTGGTGGGCGAAAGAACCAATACGTTATATAGTAAATAATAAAGAATATACAGTTATATCGCGATTATCGCGTGACTTATGAAGACCTACGATTCAATAAAGCTGTTGTCAATTTGCGCTCAAGCTTTCATCTTCCTTGTCTTTGTGTTGCCTGTCTTCGGTCTCGCGCAAGAAGTATCGCTCCTCAATAATGAGCCAACTACGCCCGCAAGACTTTCTTCTCTGATTTCCCTTCCTAATTATGCCCAGCAAAATTAATTCAGCCTCGAATATTCTCTTTCATTTAATACTTTGGAATCATTGACGTGTATACACGTTTTATCGACGCAGCCACTGACAGATAAAGAGTGAGAGAGAGACAATGCGACTCAGAACCCTATGGGGAAACTTACTTTCATGTTTCCGAGCCTCGTCGCAGCCAGTTTCCTTAAAACTTGTGAAGGACGGTTGTTGCGGAGCTTATCTTTTCGCGATTAAACATTTCCTAACGAACAGCTGAAAAGGTACGACAAAGACAGGCGCGAGAAGTGTGTGCGAGGCGAACCGAGAGGAACAATGTACACATTTATTGAACATGTCCTGGGTCACGTGTCCTGCATTGTGGAAGAAAAAAAATGACATAAAAAAGATCAAATCCCCAACATGAAAGAGTCAATCAACGAGTACATAGTCTCATCGCGCGCTTGAGCATACAGTGAGTTGGGTGGACGTGGAGATAAAAAGGAGTGTGGAATGAACTAGTATGCTTCGATGCAACCCGAACTCGCCGCGGGTTGAACAATATGGAGGCGCCCGCATGCGCGTAGAAAGGGGAAAAGCAGGCAGAGAACAAAGTGAACTAGGGGAGAGGGAAATAAAAACGAGGAACGTAAGGGGGCAGTCGACAACTTGTGGCGCCCCCTCCCCCACCCGCCCTTTGTTCCCAACTTGAAAGCTGAGACGCGCAGCGCGTGCGTTTATGTATTTATTTGTTTTATTTGGTTGTTTATTTCACTGCGTCGTAAAAAAAAAATATGAAACTGGAGCGGGGAAGAGACCCTTAGCTGAGGCCGGCCTCCTACTGTTTCGAGGGAGGACTGCCGTGCGCCGCGACGGAAGCGGTGCTCGTAATTGCGAACACGAGCACGCAGCCTCCGCAAAGGAACAGTAAAAATAAAAGAAAGAAAGAAAGAAAGAAAGAAAGAAAGAAAGAAAGAAAGAAAGAAAGAAAGAAAGGAAATGGAAGTCTAACGACGCTGGGAAAAGAAAGGTACGCGGTACAAGCGGGTTGCCCCTGCGCTGGCTGCGTGCTAATCAGCGGAGCGAGAAGCGTGCTTTGCAACAGGACCATATTAAAAGTGCTTGCGTGGATGAGGTTTGCAAGCGAGGGAAGGCTTCCGGGAAGATGAGATGGCGTTTCTGGATGCGGAGTACAAAAGGGCGCGCCGAGCGAGAGGGAAAAACAAAAGGGCCACCTCGCGACCGGTCCAGAAAGAAAAGTGTCTAGCCGCTAATATTCCAGCGCAAAACGGACCGCCTCCTTCAAACCACTTCGTTCTGTTTCGCTCGTTGCTCAGCAGATTTTTAAATGGCAGAATAATAACAACAATCTTCATTACGTATATTCACGTTACTGTTACATATCGGGCCCGCACAAGCAACATTGCTTGTGTGCGAGGCTGGGCAGTCGGCAGCTAGTACTACTACATGTGCACTACGAAATAATGAAACGCTAAAAAATAAAATAATATTGGAACATAATAAAAAGAAAGAATGGGTACTGTGCTATTCAAAAGAAATGCATCTACCATGACTATAAGGAAAATCAAAAAGAAGAGATTGACTTTAAAGATAGCTTCGCCATCAGGTTTGCTCAAACACAGGTTCCGATGGTTAACAAAATGCAAAAAATGTACATGGTATGCAGCCGTTTTCTCAATGTACTCCGTCATTGTGTACATGCTTACAGAATCCTGAAGAAAAAGATTAACAAATCTGGGCATCCCATATGCATTCATGACCTTAAGAATTATTTTATTTTTTAAATGATCTTGTAATTTTATTATCATTCAAATTATTAAAATTAGCCGGCACGTAGAAAGCACTAGTCTTCTTGCCATAGTTTACGACATATCTTTCTACCTGACGTAGGCGGCGCGATTTCGCGTTGAAGTTTTTGTAATTTAGTAGAAACACAACTCTTACACATTGCGTCGAACAGAACTTGTTGCTCGACATGCAAACTGTACTACTGGTACATGCTCAATGAGCCATCCTCCTCCCCGTGACCAAGAGTGTCATAAGAGAGACTAGAGGCATCTCTATTTTACGATGCGATTAATTAACTTAAGTCTACTAGAAGAAGCAAAGCCGTAAATTGTTATTTCGTGTCTTGTGATCGATTCGTCAAGTTCTTTGTAAACCAAACCTCCCTGCCCTTCCCTCTCTCTCTCTCTCTCTCTCTCTCTCTCTCTCTCTCTCTCTCTCTCTCTCTCTCTCTCTCTCTCTCTCTCTCTATTTGTAAACCATTGTACGAACTTTCGTATCGCACGAAGCTTTCGGGGCATACAAATGAGCGCACACAGCACTTAAACGCCTTGCGAGCTCTTCAATGTGGACCCTCCATGAACGCGTGTCGTCCAAGTGTAGACACAGGTATTTTGTGCTGTTATAGCATATCACCCTAAACAACGCGCTTGTCGAACAATGAGCCGACTGTACCTTGACGAAACGCATATAAACTGGGTGCGACAGCACCGTTATTTGGGGTTAATTATAGATGATCGCATCTCTTGGCGTCCTGTCGTTAAATGTGCACCACGCAAATCGCACTCCCTCCTCAAATATGTGGCCGCCTTGACTGCTAGAGGTGCTGGTTGCAATCAAACAACGGCTTTCCAGGTGTGCCAGTCATCTGTACTCTCAGGCATGATGTACGCGTTGCCAGTCCTGAACATACCACCCAGTTTGATGGCCCAACTGGAACGAGATCATCGCGTTGCCCTTGGACTAATGCTTGGATTAACCCGTGAGACGCAATCTGTTGCACTATTCACTGAATCGCACCAATTACCCTTGAGGCTGCAAGCAGACCAGAGAGCTCTATGCCATATTGAGCGTCTGCACCGCGCATCGAACGGTCATTCGCTCCTTGATCGTCTCATTCACCGCCCGTTAGCTCGCATGGGGAAAATGGCGGCATTGTTTATGACTATCACTGACATTTCTGAACATGCTGCTTCAGTTACGCCTCCGCCTCCAAAAGATGTCACGAAACACGTGTTCCCCATTTATCTCACAATCCTGACATGCACAAAAGGTCGGATATGCCTGTTTCGGCAATATTCCAATTGCCTCAGTCTCACATGTTCGAAAAGTTTCCAGATTATCCTCAAGTATGCACAGATGCATCTGTGCACAACGACGGTCAAGGCGCCTCTGCAGATTTTTTCTGCCCTTCGACTCAAGTACGGCGTATTTTTCAAGTACCTCATCCAACTTCGTCAACAACTGCTGAGCTAGCAGCGATTAATGTTGCACTGAAATACATGCAAGAGGAGTTAACTACATCGGAGATTGTCATCTTTACGGACTTCCCTGCTGCCTTTAGCAGGTTACAACGCAGTGAGATTGATTGTCCACTTGTGCGCAGCATTACTGACTCTGGGAGCAAAATTACATCACGTGGGGTATCTCTCGTTGTTCAATGGATACCTTCACACGTGGGAATCGCCGGAAATGAAGAGGCTGATCAGCTCGCTTCAACTTGCGCTCATCGCAACTGTGACTGCCCAGAAATTTTGTGCAAGCTTGATGACGCTCATCTGCTGATTCGTCGCCACCTACTCAAGCAGCATCCAGATCAGCGCGTCGCGAATGGAACGTTCCCGCCCCGTGTTCGTGGTCGAGGCTTGCCTCGTCGCGCTATAGCACAACTGCTCAAGCTGAGGGTTGGTTGCGTGAACGTGCACGAACGTTTATACAGACAAGGGCGTGTGGAAAGTCCATTGTGTACGTCTTGTGGCTGCTACGAGACACTTCAGCACCTTATATTTGAGTGTCCCGCTCTCAGTGCGCAGCGCATGTCGCTAGTGAGAGACTATCATCTCCTTGGCCTGCGGTGTACGACACTCGACGAATGTTTGTACCCCAGTGGTTGTGCGTCTAAGCGGGATCATGCTTATCGCGCTCTACTTGCTTTTCTAGAGTTAACTAACTTAGGTTCACGTTTGTAGCGTCGAAACTATTTTATTCAACATTCTGCAGTAGCGTGACGTTCAGTGACCGGCCCTACTGTGTGTCATCTGTACTGTGTGTTCTACTTTATTCTTTAGATTTGTCCTGTCGCTCTTCCTTTCCTCTTTCCTCCCCTCCTTCCCATCTTCCATTTCTGTGTTGCTGTCACCTCCTTTCTCAAGAGTAGGCAGGCGTTATGCCCCTTCCGGTGGCAGTTGCCAGCCTGCTCCTCGCTTTCCCTTTCCTGTTAATTGTGCGTATGTGTTCAATACAAATAATAATAATAATAATAATAATAATAATAATAATAATAATAATAATAATAATAATAACAACAACATGCGTATGCATAGTAGTTACCGGTGTGGACATAGAAAGGGAAAATATCTGCAACTACTTAATATAGGCTTTTAAAACATATTGTAAGTCTTCGATTTAGTCATAGACATATTGTAGTCAACGAACAGATCAAGTAGTTTAGACGAATCATACTATAATACTCGAGCGGCTTCTTCCAACATTTCGCTCGATATAGCCAAATCCGTGTCATCAGCGTATAAATATTTTTCTCTATTTTAATGGTAAGCAAGCAAGATGGTTCACAGAAATACTAAACAACAGTAGTACAAAAACCGACCCTTGCGGCACGCCTGATTTAACGCACGACAAAGCGCTATAGTATTCCGGTAGACGAACAAGTTGATGTGTGCCTGTTAAACGATTCTTTAAAAAATGAGTATTACGGGTCTCAGGAACCACAGCTGCTTAGTTGTGAGAGTAACAGCTCATGATATAATGTGTCAAATGCTCTTTGTATATCAACGAAGAGAGTCAATACACCATTGTTTCTGTCATGAGAGTGGCTTGTTGGGCTAGTTGGTACATAGTTATACTAGGAGAAGTCCAGCAAACTTTAAAGTAGAAGAAATCGAGAAGCAGACATAGACAATCATAGTCCAGCCACCTTCCCGTTCTGCTAGTATAACCATTGTTTTTATCGATATCGTTACACATGTGGTCATTAAAATCTTCTACCAGGCCTACTCTGAGCGCAAACCAAACTATGCGAGGTTAATAAGGCTAAGCTGTTCATACAATGAGGCCATATGAACATGCACTATTCTTTGCTAACATGCCTGCCAGAGACAAAAGAAGTGAAATTGGTCGGTCATTCTCGTAAAGCTTTCGGGATCATTTTGTCTAAGAAGGCGTCTCACAATGCTAACTCTCATGTTTTCTTGTATCAGGCCGGTTTTTAATGTTTCATTTAAGATGTAAATCATTGTTGATTTGAGCACATCGAAATTGGCAGCTACATCTCTCATCCTAATTTTACTAAGACCTGGAGATATTGCTAAGTTCATGGATCGTATTCCACAATTCGGCTTATCAACTGTACACTGAAAAGCAGGATGAACATTAGAGAACGTAATGTTGACTTGGAGATTTGCTGGTATGTGCCCATTTGTGATGTTGTTTATTGACCCAAAAGAGTGGTTGTTAAAATCGTTCGCTGTCTGGACAGCGGGTGACTGGAGAACTATTCTTTGAATGTCTCCCTATTATAGAGTTAACCAAAGTCCACCTTTTATCGGTATTACGACTGCAAGCTAAACACTTGCTTGTGTGGTAGCGCTTTCTAGATAGCCTTATTTCAGTCTTCGTGTTGCTTCTCATTTGCCTGAATTATTTAGCAAGAGCGTCTCCCGGTTTATCTTGACATTTTTTAAGCAGTTTGCTTTTAACACAGCAAAGCTACATTATTTTGTTATCGATCCACGGGATCCTCTTATTTCTCCTTTGAAACTTTATCTTCTTTTGGGAGCAAGGGTAAATCTCTCTAAAAGGCCTCTGAAAACAGTTTGTAGGCCTTTACGTGGCTGTGCTGTGCTAGAGAATCCCAGTTAAAAAGCTCTGACACGTATATCGACTTCATTAGAAAATCAGAACATATTTCTCCGCGGTCTTATTTCCAATTAAAACAGCAGCACCTCCTGAAACTACTACATCGACAAAATAGTTATCCAATACTTTTTCCTTAATGACACAGCCAAATGAATTAGGTTTACACATTTTTATGCTGATATGGTCTATACACGGCCTTATTAAAAGACCACCAATAATTTCCTCACGCGTATAACTCTGCATTTTGTTTTCGAGTCCATGAATTGCCGAAAGTGTTAATCATCTCTTGCAGGCTTATTTGTTGCAGAAATGTCTATATTAAAATCACCTGCTCACTTTTGCCTGCATACTGCTTGATGAAGTGTTTAAACCAGTCTAAAAATATATTTATGTTAGTGCTTGGTGGCCTATGAACAGCACACGCTGTAAATTCCGGATTAACCTTGGTCATTAATACTGTAACCACTTGAACATCCTTAAAATAAAAAACACTCTTTCACAATGTCAATCACTTTTCACGCAAACCACTACGCCACCACCTCTTTTGTTTTCGCTGCGCAAAAAGAATGACTGAACATCATGCAGTGCAAAATGAGCGCATTCGTCTTTTGAAATTTTGATTTCTGTTAAAACATGTAACGGCAATGCTTTATAGCCAGATGAATTTTAACGTGTCCCAGTGTTTGCGCATACTCCTCACGTTCACATGGATGAGCTCAATTAACAAGCTACTGGAAAGATCTGACACTGGCTCGTCTTTCTTGATAGTCACTGTTCACTTTATTGTACTTGGTCATCCATTTCAGATCGTTTTATTTCATCCTTGTTCATTGTCAGTGCATAATGCTGACATTCCTTCGCGTTTCCTTAGAAGTATTCTACCACTGCATGCACAGATGAAGCTATATTGCTTATATTTCGCCCGATTATTTGTCTCCATGGGAGCTCCTTACTCTTGAAGTTAAGTTATCGCTTGAGTATAACTTTTCACCTTTCACTCTGTTTCGCTTTTCAGTCCAGCGCTCTATTATTTCCCACCTTGGAGATTGCACCAAAACAGGTGGGACGGAGTTAGCTTTGCCTTTGATTGTGTGCATGGCTTCAATATCGTTATGTCTTGGCATGGGAAGTTTGAGTTTCGTTGCGATAAATTCGGCCACCTTTCGTTAAGTCCTCGTTATCAGTGTGTTTGACACCCTCAATTTCTAAATTGTTTCTTCGTGCGTACCATTCAAGATCGTCTACTGCTTGTTCCATATTCGACAGCCGGTCAGATTTAGCCAAAATCTCGGCTTCCAGTTCAGTTATACTTTCTCGCCTGTTTCTTTAGGTTCCTTTTTACGCTCCTCCAACATTGGAAGAATAGTGTCGTGCGTATATTAAAGTAATTCCAGTGCTGTCTCAAAACGCTGAGTTGCTGTAAATCGCGCTAGCATTTCCTTGATGGAAGCCTCGAGCATTGCCAACTGCGCGTCTTGCCGCTTTTCTAACTCATCTAGTCGACTCAGCACAGCATCAAATTTAGCCAGTACATGTGTCAGTGACGGTTTAGCCGATGCATCCGCTGTTCTAGCCTTCTAGGTTACGCAGTCACCGTTTCCTGCTATCAATCGCGATGCACTATTCACACCAGTCAGACACACCCACAGTTGTTGTTCCCCACTAGAGAGGTCTTTTAAGTTTGTTTTCGTAACTGCCGAGCACTTCCCTGTATGATACTGATTGTTGCACTCGGCACATGCGAGGTCCTGCAAATCATCGGCAATCACTTTCATGCATACAAGGAAATCAAGCTCAGCCATCGTGGAACACTGGGGCATAATTACTTTGTTTAGCGCAAAACAACGGACACAAGAAAGACGACCCCCCCCCCTCCCCAGAACAAGGCGATACTTTCAATTGACATCATTTTATTGCGTCACTCCTTTATAGACAGCAGAAACTAGAGGAACATGCGCAGTGAGCACCATGTGCAGTAACCACCAACATCCGATCACAAGAGCGCACTCATGCGACAGAATCCAAGAAACCATATTCAGCGCTGTACAAGGTTAAAGAAGGCGCACTAATGCACTCTGACCCCAATGACTGTATGAAGAACGCTACCGATAACTCACGGGCGGTGGTATCACGGCTCTTTTTCAAAACCGTAGTATAACGAAACATGGCTTTGCACTTGCATATTTTACAATGTTGAGCCAAATGGTAACCTGTGCCTGTTGTTATGGATCGCTCATGTCCGTTGTCCTGTCGTCTTTCTTGTGTCCGTTGTTTTGCGCTAAACAAAGTAATCATGAATTCTAACCAACTAACCCGCCAACGCATTGTGCTGAACACTGGATCATGCCAGCGGAGAAACGTGCAACAATAAAATGAAAATAACACCTAATTAGGCATTCTGCAAGTACTGCGTTGGACTGCAGATGTCACCTTTTGTGCTATTTGTTGTACCGCGAAATTCTACTACTATACTACACTATACTATAGATTTCAGCGAGCGTCGCTCACAAAGTATCCCTATTTCTTTATTGGTTTGTTAATTCACTGCTTCTTTTGTGCGTACGTTCAAACGTACTTGCACCCGCGAGCTAACGTATGCAGGACACAGGGTCGCCGAAAAAACTCGGATCTATTCGTAATTCAGACGCGCGAAGTGAAATTCACGATTGCGCAGGTAAATTTGCAATTCCAAGTTTGCGCTGCAGTCTTCAATTTCAAATTGCATTTGCCGGCGGAGAAGAAAATTGGCTTTGTCGCAGAATCCCTGGTCGGTATACTTTTGCTCAGTGGAGTACGTGAATTATTTCGTTAATACGCGAACGGCAGGCAGACCAGACAGGTTATACGTTATTCGTTCATTCATTCGTTCGTTCGTTCGTTCGTTCGTTCGTTCGTTCGTTCGTTCGTTCGTTCGTTCGTTCGTTCGTTCGTTCGTTCGTTCGTTCGTTCGTTCGTTCGTTCGTTCGCTCGCTCGTTCGCGCGTTCGCTCGTTCGCTCGTTCGCTCGTTCGTTCGTTCGTTCGTTCGTTCGTTCGTTCGTTCGTTCGTTCGTTCGTTCGTTCGTTTGTTTGTTTGTTTGTTTGTTTGTTTGTTTGTTTGTTTGTTTGTTTGTTCTCTACATGTAGTTCGCCGTATTCTGACATAGTACATAGATAGGTGCTACTTACGCCTGTTACAAGTCCGGCATTTATATTATTACTCTGCACATGCGCTCCATAATTGCCTTGCTAATATCTCGTATCTCGCGAAGTGGTTTCGAATCTGTGACAAAAAAAAAGTTTAGATTTTTCAGTTCTGCTCATGTATCCGTACAAGAACTTCGGTGTTCTTGTACTTCATGCCCACAGGAACGCCGCAAGAAAAGAAGAGCAGCTACCACAATGACAACAAGTGTAAAGAACAAAAGCATAAAAAGCAAAACTGGAAATGGTCTCGTTCTGTCCCCCACTATACCGTATAGCGAGAAGTGTTTGGCGCAGCTCGTATCCGCCACGTGCCGCAATGGCAGTGGCTATATACAGCGCAGGGCCTGAGCCGCAAACGCAAACCCTTGGGAGCGAACGGCCGTTCTCGGCTCGTGGGAGTCATTGGCACGCCACACCCCCTGCACCTTTCCTCGGAGTCAGAGCGGAACCGGGGCCGTGAGGGCGGAAGTAAGATGAAGTGCACGGTCATCCGGAACACGGGGATGCCCTTATCGCGGTACACGATGTCCCCCGCCTCTTTCCCGCCCCCGGGAGTTCGCCATCCCGACAAACAGAAAAACGAATGGCCGCCCGCTCCCGCTCTGCACGAGGGGTGTGGCGTGGCGCTTTGTATGTTTGGCTCTACTGCACGCTGAGTGAGCCGCCTTCTGGTCAGTTGGCACGGGTGCCTGCTTGTATCTTCATGATCGTGATGCTCGGTCGATGAGAGCAGCGGGAAAAAGAAGGAATCTCTTCCTCGCACCAGCTTGTCGCTTAAGCAAAGTTAAGATACCTCGTTGGGCGCCAGTATCAGGACCTGGGTTCTCGGACACCGAGAATGACACCGAGCCTTCTTAGAACAGCGGTGGTTTAGTGCCTCTTCCGGTGAGTCAATATTCATGCTCCGACCGGTCGAGCATTCCGCGCGCGCTCGCACACACCACAGCTCACGGGGGATCGAGGATAAGCGCTACATGCGTAGACAGGGGGAGGTGGGGGAGGTGCGCGATGTTTGCTTGATTTTTTTAGCGCGAAATAAGCGCGGACATTATACAAAGGAGGGGAGGGGGCTTCATCAAACCCTCATCCCCCCCCCCCTCACACACACACGCACTTCTGGATCCACTAGTGCCTCAAGCAGCTCAGACCACGCATCGCCGCACCACGCGTGGTAGTTACTACGGCGGCCACCAGAGACACCGCACAGGAGTGAGCTTTACAATGCAAATAAAATTTCATGTTTAGTACAGTAACGACGCTGTTGTCGTCTTTTCCAGCATTCTTTCTTTTCGTCTTTTAATATTGATAGGCGCAGCGGTTGCCTGGATCTCACTGTATGTACACTTTACCACTCCCTATTGGCGCACACTCTGCTACTGGTTCCTCGCAGACGCTGTTTCTGAAGCAGTGGTGCGTATCGAACCTTTCTGCAACTGGAGAATGTTTTTTTGTCGGAAACTATATTCTAAAGCCAACGTTTCTCATGTGATCTTACTGTCCACCGCAAGTTGGTGCTATTTTGCTTCCCGATCATTACTTACGTTTAGGTCAAGCAATATCCGACACGAATCTCAGCAAATCTGGTCCAGCTCCCGTTCTGCGCGGAGCAAGGTTATGTTCCCGTATTTATCAAACTAGTACACCTTTTCAACTTCGTCCTTGGTTCTCTTGGTTGCAATTAGTCTAAATTTATCTACGGAGAGAGCACTGAAGAATCCAGCGGCACTACCGACTGTAAGGCGACAAAAGCCTGCTAGACAGGAGGACACTGTCGTGTTGCACTCTATCCCAAGAGAACGGGTCTAACGAGCTACAGTGAAGAAACAAACTGGAAAAGAAGTGGAGTGTGACGATGTCAATTAGGGACCGTGAATTTGTACTCGTAAGCGGATAATTATTAATATGCCGGCCGCTTCAAGCAGACGCAGCAGAGAGTGACGAAAGCGTTGTTACAATCTCTGAAAGCAACAAACTTGTACGAATTATGAGCAGTAAACAGCGTTAAACAACAGAACGAAGGGAGGGACACAGACCACAGCGCTGGCAACCAAGACAACAAGACCAACCTTCGGCCTGTTGTTTAGCGCTATTTACTGCTCGTAATCATGAACTAACCAGTCCGAAATGCGCACTCTTCTGTACGAATTACTTCAACACTGTCCGCTATTGACTTTTGTAGTGTCCACTCATGACAAATGCATATGCATGTTTGCATGCGCAAGGAATAGACCCAGCCAGTTGGTGGCTTTGCGTATGAGACGTCCCAGTATAGTTCTCACGAACTGTCGTCACGCACTTTATCGTTGCCGCTCTACTCTTGCCGCATCTTAAAATGTTTCGTTCGTGGTCGGACGCCAGATCCGCGAAGTCTCGCATTCTTCTCTGGTCCGCGTGACAGACAGCCCCTGGTGCAAATTCTGCGACGAGTTTACTTAAGATGCGCAGTTCCTTAACTTTGACGACCAAAGACTTTCTCGCCGTGCTGTCCTAAGCCGATTGCAAGACAGGCCTGACAGGACGGTAAACAACTCAAGTGCGGGACGGGTACACTAACACCATCGGACGACGCGGACGCTTGACCGGTTCCCGTGCGGTGCGCCCTCGTACTGTGCCACGTCTGAGCTGCTTGCTGTCATGTCAAGATAGCAACTAGCTCGGCTTAACACCTTACCGCAGGACGAAGGGCCGTTTACAGAACAAAAGATATTGCGTCTCTGACACCGAACGCCATCCGCACGGAGAGCTACTAAAGCGTTGCTACAGATCGCTATAAAAGAACGAGAGTGGGAAGGGGGGGGGGGGGGGGGGGCAGGTATGCTCTGAATGGACAGCAAACACAGTTCCCTGCGTGGCGCTATCACACGGCATCTTCTTATGTTCTTCCATTGTTCACGTTCTTTCCTCTCCCCGTCCCCCCTCTTTTTTTTACTATCCTCCCCTAGCTTACGACCACAAACAAGTTACCTACTAACGCTGACTACGACTGACTTGGTTAATATCAGTACCTTTCACTTTACTCTCACCCTTCCTCAGAAATGCCTTTTCTGTGCTCTATCTATCTATCTATCTATCTATCTATCTATCTATCTATCTATCTATCTATCTATCTATCTATCTATCTATCTATCTATCTATCTATGTCTGTATCTCTCTCTCTCTGTCTCTCTCCCTCTCTCTCTCTCTCTCACACACACACACACACAAGCACATTCTCAGAAAATATGTGCAGCACGCACATTGTAAACTGCAACTGCGGTCGGAAAGAATCAAACTATCGTTGTCGCGCTTGCTAAGCGCGACCCAGAGGCGCAACAGCTACGGTACGTACCGCGGGTACGCTATCTTTCTGTTTCGTTTATTTATTCATTTATTTATTTATTTATTTATTTATTTATTTATTTACATTACCTCAAACGTCCCTGAACAGGACATTACATGTGGTTTGGGTACATATTGAAAAAAAAAACGGCCTGTCAGGTTAGGTAATGTGACTTGAAAGATGGTCTTTGATGGCAGCTTTGAAACGAGAAATGTCAGTGATGAGGGCGATGTCAGAAGGAAGGGTATTGCATTCACGGAATGTGGAAGAAAAAAGAGCGTGAATACGTGGTGGAATGGGTGCGTGATAGATACACAGCATTAGGATGCGTATGGCGGGAGAAAAAGAGACGAGCACTTTTGCGGCGGGAGATGAGCGATGCAAGACACAACCTGGATTTTAAGGCTCAAACACTTGTATTATACGAGTAGCCAGAAAGAATGAATGTCGCAGCTCGGTTCTGAACCGATTCAATGCTGTTAATCATATCAACCTGATGGTTGTCATAAATAGCACAAGCATATTCTCGTTCAGTTCGGAGTAAAGTTTTATAAGCAAGTAGTTTGAATGAGGGAGGTGCTGAAGACGCCCGCTTTCCGCGCAGGCAATCATTCAAGCGTTTTGTCCACCTCTGAATGTGCATAGAGAGCTCCAGTTCGTTCTTGGGCGCAACTTACCCAACTAGGCGATTTTCAGGACTGCACTTCCTGTTGCACTGCGCCATTCTGTGTAGGCGCCTACGCTTTCAAGTGTAGCAGCGCCTACACTTTGAAATGTGGCACAGCGTCTGCAGGCCGGGTGAACCTTGCCGGAGAACGGTTCACCATGACGCAAGCTGAGACGTAAACTCGGGACGAGAATGCTGCCACCAGAAAAGCGAGACAGGGGCTCGTAAAAACTGGGTACGTCCAAACCTGATTCGGCATACATCTCTTCAGATTTATGACGTCTCTCTCTCTCTCTCTCTCTCTCCTCACCTTTCATCCCCCTCCCATCCCGCTCCCATGTATAGGGTAGCAAACCGGTTGAGCTAAACTGGTTAACCTCCCTGCTTTTCCTTCTCCACTTTTTCCTTCCTTCCATCCTTTATGACGCTGGACTTTTTCCACGCACACCTTCGGATTAAATAGTGTCACCGCGAGCAAAACATGGGCTCCACTGAGCGAAGTGACTCGTTCCGTACCGACACGAGAAAAAGCTTATTTCGACAATGCAATAAAATATCTCACGAACGCGGGGGCGCCCCTTACGAAAGCGACAAGCAAATGACGTCACGACCACTGTATAGAGGACGACGACGACGCGCAAGAAGGTCCGTTCTCGGTAAGTGCGTCAGACCGCGAAAAATAAAGAACACCACGACACATGCACCCCGTCTGCCTGCCTTTAGCGTGCGCGGCCCCAGAAAGCGCATCAGCCGCTGTTGCTTTCGCGAATAGCCCTGTGCCGCTGCTCGGGAAACGCATCTCTCGCCGGTCTTCGCAAGGGAGACGATGCCTGTCGGCTCCTTCAGGCGGAAGAGAGTAAGCTCCCAGGACGCGCACAACAACACGCTCAAAGCCGGCCGCCTCCGCCCCGCAAGAATTCGATCCCTTCTGGCGCTGTGCATCCTCCTCGCGTTCGCTTCCGCGCAAGTTTTACTCTGTGACAGTCGCTGCTTCGGGAGCGGCGACTGCGTATCTGGCTGACAACAAGCAAGGACTCGCCGTGGAGGAGCTTCCGAAACATATGCTTCCCGTCGTTTTCTTTTATTTACTTTTTTTTCTCTCTTTCTAGTTCACGCCAGTCCTCCAAGCATTTTCGCGTGGTGCGAGTGACAGGGGACGCGGCGTCCCGGCCGGTCCCCCAGAGGATGAACGGCTCCGCATCCTTCACGAGGGAGGTGCATGCAGTCGTCCGCGCGGCCCAGCGACGCGAACGATGGTTCAAGAGCGCACCGGCGGCAGGGCAACCATTGTTACGCTCGCAGCGGCAGATCCAACGGCGAGTGACGCGTGAGTTAAAAAAACGTCGTGAATTTCCGATGAGCATGTCGGAAAAAAGTTGTCGCAGCTGCTCGGTCAACTGGGAAAAGCGCCGGCGCTGCGCGCCTATCAACAGCAACTGTGCGCCCGTCTTTATTCCTTCGTTATTATAAATTTTAGCTGGTGGTGTATATAGGGGTCGCGATTTCGCAGCAGTCCTTTATTTAGGATCCTAGCGGTATGCATGCATCAGCCTCTGCTGGTCTTGCGTATGGTGACTTAACTCGGCAAAATGTGCATAATCATGCGATCAACTTCAACTCATAACGACTGTGAGATTATAGCCCGAGTCCCACCGGTGGGAACGACAAAATCTTAACTGCACCACTTGACCACACCAGCGAGATAACTTGTGCAAGAAATACATAAGATATTTAAAAAAACTTTTAATTAATCTATGGGGTTTTACGCGCCTAAACCACGATCTACTTTAGGCACGCCGCCGTAATGAGGAACTCCAGCATGATTTTGACCACCTGGGGTTCAACGTGCACTTAACGCACGGTAAACGAGCGCTTCTGCATTCCGCCCTCATCGGAATGCGGCCACCAGGGACAAGGATCGAACCCGCGACCTCGAGCTCAGCAGCAGAACGTCATAGCCACTATTCTATCGCGTCAGTTTACTATGACTTTGTACGTCATGTATGACGAATATGTCGGTGACATCTCATCATTTCTACCAATTTTCTTTCGAGAGGAGAGAGAGAGGGAGGGGGGGGGCGATCAAGGACGTCCATACCAGCACCACCCAATACCATGGAGCACAATTCCAGGCTGTCAATCAAGCCTAATAGTTGATTCTAAAATCTCGTAGTAACGGGCCTTTTTCTTTCTTTCTTTCATTGCAGGCAGAAGTCTTCTTACAGGTGAACAGCATTTCGTGTGTGCTTTGTAGAAGCGCACACAAACTTTGAAAGCCCTCAGGGGCTCACTAAAAGCTGGAGCATGTCCACGACACGTATGTCTATAGAGTCCGACTACCAGCGTATACACATGTCGCAGAGTACATATGGCGAAAGCACGCCTCACATTACAAAACACGCGAATATATACGTACGTCGGTATGTATAGTTCGCTTAATGCCCTCGCTTTGCCTCGCATCTCCCTCGGGTACATTCGGCTCTCGAAAGAGCGCGAAAGGCACCGCGAAGCCGCGACCATTTCCCGCCGTACGTTATAGCCTAAATCTCGTCCCATAACGCGATCTCGCCGAAACGCGCGCCCCCAAGCGGGTCACTTCAATGCGAACTCACTCGAATACGCAAGCGCGCATTTCTTTCTCTCTTTGTGAGCAAGCTCTCGCTGCAGGTCTCAATATTTAAAGAATGAACGAAAATAATTCAGAAGAAGAGGACTAACGGGCGTCAAATCAATTCTTGCAGGTTGTTCCACGACTCGTGGAGGACCATTGAGTTAGTACGTGCATACCAACGTTACTAGATTACTTTGTAATCTAGAGGTAATCTAGTAACGTTGATACATACATACTGCCGCAGAGCCACACCGGAGGACGCCACCGATGCGACGACTTCCGACCGAGGTTTCAACAATGCAAGGTAATAACGGCCCCACAAAACTCGGCTCGCTCGCAATAAAGCTGCGTCGTGCGTTGCGACTCGGCAAGTATAACATATTGCACGCACATATAACTGTACTATGTACACATGAAGAGCGGTGTCGTCGCCAGCACCCGTCGTCACGTTTTGTGCGCCGGTATAGAGGGTGAAAAATATATAGACACATCTATTTCGAAAAAAAAAAAGAAAAATACGGAAAGCCACGGCAAAGCAATCCTTTTGCGAATCCAACGGCAGCCTGCCACCGCGAGGCGCGGCGCATTACCTATTCATTGAAGGCTTCCGCGCGGCGTCGCTCGTTGGCGAGAAGGGAGCACCCGAGCTGCTCTACATTTTATTTTCATTTTTCTTTAAAAGAACGCGCAGTCGCTGTAGTGTTGAAGAGCCTACGACACTACAACAGCGCTCTCGACGTATGCCTCTCGCGATACGTGCCGAGCTCTTGTCGCATTTTGTCGTTACCTCCTTCTGCTCCCCCGCGCGCGGTTCGCAGGCTGTGCAGCCACGGCGAACAAATCTTCGGGGGAGGTTTTGCTAAGCCTCGCTGCACCCCGCCTTCCCGCACGAAAGAACCCCGCAAAAACCTATCTCTCTCTTTCCGCTCGATGCGACTTCTGGCGGTCGCCACCAACGGGCTGCCGCGCCGCGTTCTGGAAACCCGGGGGATAAACTCTTGGAATTGAGAGTCGACTCACTTGGTCTCCCTCCGGTTCCGTATCCGCGTTGGCTTGCGGCTCGTGTTCTTCGGGTTTTCTTTTTTTTTTTTTTTTCAAGGGACCCTGTTATTTTGTTCCCGCCCGAGGATGAGCGGAGATTGGATTTTCACCGGCGCTTGCGCGAGAAGAGAGCACGCGATGACGACAGAGACACGCTGTCTGGTCGGACGTGTTCACGCCATCGTGCCATAGCAACCGGCACTGGCCGCCCTTCGGATTCTCGCACCCCGGAAGGTCGCCGCGGAAAGTGGGGATTCTGGGGACTTCCGTACGGCCGACTTTGGAGCCGTTCTGTTGAGCATCGGTTTCAGTTACCGGTTCTGACGAAGCGAAGCATAGTAATAACCCCATGTTCTGGCTTGCTCCCTTCTTTCTTTATTATTATTTCTGACTCTAGTCTAGCTCCCTTGTGTTTCCTTTCATTCACCTTCTCTCTTTCGCTCAAACGCGCACATACATAATTCTTTTTTCTTCCTTTCAGTGGATTACACAAGCGAATGAACTGTTCCAGGGATTTCGCGACCGGCGAAATAAAATTTGAAAAAGAAAGTCGCGAACTAGGCAGTTCCAGGGATTTCGCGACCGGCGAAATAAAATTTGAAAAAGAAAGTCGCGAACTAGGCAGCCTCCAGACCGGATCACTATAAACAACGCGCAATGTTTCTCCTGTGAACTTGAGAAGGTGAAATAAAAATAACTGTTTGAGTACAATGTTATCTGCCCCTCCATGATGCTTCTGTGCGTTTCCAAATCGTCAATCCGGAAACGAGATACTGCATTTCACGGCGGTCACTGGTGCTCTTACTGCACTAGCTCTAGAAAACTCTCGTATAGACCAAGATGAACTTATGCACGTGTGTAAGAAATGCTAGCATATGTCTTGGGGGTGGAGGAAGGGAGGAGGGCGCAAAGCGTGACCCCTCCCTCTAGGTCTGCCAGGGTGAAACGAGAAATAAATAGAATGAGCAAAACACAGAAACATCCGTGTGGACCAGAGGCGCCGCAAAGCTACTTCAAGCGTCAATATCGCCCAATGTTTGATTGATGGAAGACGAGTTCCCCATCGGGAACACAAGTAGTCCTTTGCAGCTCCCGATAACGCGCCTGGTTAGTAGTACCTCGCGGTACACTT
The DNA here is from genome assembly GCF_050947875.1 of Dermacentor variabilis. Classification (NCBI taxonomy): domain Eukaryota; kingdom Metazoa; phylum Arthropoda; class Arachnida; order Ixodida; family Ixodidae; genus Dermacentor; species Dermacentor variabilis. The sequence continues at coordinate 115,191,410 of NC_134572.1, read as the reverse complement.
CTACATATCTCAAGCTACACTTAAAGCACGTCTTCTGCTTTACTGTGCCTGTATGATACGTCGATTTTCGGTCTGTAGAGCAAGCAACATGCCGCACGCTCTGAGGCGAGTCAATGGGGCTTGATGTTATCGTTGGCCGTAAGTGGATAGGCAGGTACCTGCATTTCGTTCCTGTTTTGTTTTTTTAGCATATCCCGATCGCTCGCTTCGCTGTGTCGAGCATACTGGCCGTTTGTTTTTGGCGAAATGTCGCGTGAGCGGACAGACCCTGTGATTCATCAATAATTCATGTCTCGCACAACAACATAACCCGCATCGTTGATTTGCTCCTTGTTTTCTGTGTTTGCTTGTGCTGATTTTGTTTGCCTATATATTTGTTTATAGGGGCAGAGGATAGGAAAACAGCATATAGTAGGGGCAAGGGAAATATTTTAATGCTGTACAAAGAGGTAGATAAATAAATAGACAAACAAACGAACGAACAAATAAATAAATCCGTCAGTGCAAAGACGGGAAACCGTAGTGCGCTTTTGTTGCAACTTCGGTGAAGTGTTCGTCAACATGTTCTGGCACACCGGAATTGTTTATTTCATGCAAGCGCATATATCACGAAAACTTGGAGTCTTGCCTCCATGCAATTTGTACTCACACCCGGTATCTTCCTCGAGGCTATATAATAAATTTTTTTCTACCCGTGTTTCTTAAGTCCATATTTCTTGCCACTCAACTACTATCGTTCCTTGAGTATTTATATATGTATCTTGACTAGCGTCTGTTAATTCACTGCATATGTTGTTGTTGTTGTTGTTGTTGTTGTTGTTGTTGTTGTTGTTGTTGTTGTTGTTGTTGTTGTTGTTGTTGAAATTCGACAGCAGCAAAAAGGACTGAAGCTTAGTTCGCCTTGTTGGTCTGTCTGCCCATTGTTAAGAACGGCCCAGCTGAGGTGCAAGTTTTGCCAGTCAGTTGCGACAGCGGGCGTCAACTTTCTAGCAACGCCACCGTTACGCTCTAGCCTCGTCGCCGTTGTGACTGAATGCTTTGGGCGGGCCAATTTTTGTTACCGAACCCACCAACGCCGACCTGTACTGCTATGAGCGGGGGAGTTGCCGCGGGAACGTCTACGAAGGCCCCTTCCCACGCGCCGTCCAAGGCGCAAGACAATGGGCACCCGGCCGCGCTGCAGGGGTCGGCTTGGAGAATAAAAGGCACCTATCCTGACACAAGCCCCGAGTTCTACGAAGTCCGTCTGACATCGGCTCCGGACCGTGAGCCTCGCGCAAGGAAGTGTGTGTGTGAGTGTGTGTGCGTAAACCGTCCTGCAGAGAGGCGACTTGTTTACGATGACTGGACGGCCGTTTCCGTCACCTGGGTGTTGGGGGAGGACCGAGTGTTTATAAACCGCTGTTGTGCGGATTCTCAGTGCACTTTCTCAAGCAGTCATGTTAGACTGATGTACTTTTCTCTCGCAGTCATGCTAGACTGATGAACTGCATGTAGATACTGTAAATAAACTCATATTCCTCGTTCTCGATGAGAAACAGTCCTTCCCTTCATCAACGTCCTCAGCGTGGATAAGTTGGACGACGGCATGGGCCAGCTACCTTCTAATTCATGCCGGACTCCAATCTTGACAACGGGTTATGAGCGATGGCATTGAGCCCCCAATCCTAACGCCATGCTGTTGCGCTTATTCGACGACTGTTTTCGTCATCGACGTTATTTTGTGGGGATCAGGTCGCCGCCTCGCTCTGAACTTCACTGTAGCCGTTGTAAGAAGAAAAATTATTTTTTGCCCTCAAAGGCCACTGCATTATTCCCGCTGCAGACAATCGAAACCGCGACAAACTGGCTTCTATAAAACGTCTATTTGACCCCCACGGTGGCGTCACTGAGCACAGATGTCTGCTCTGCATAATCGGAAAGGAAATCGCGACATAAAACCTCGATAACAGAGCCGTCTCGTGGGTCTTTCTAAAGCACAGAAACCTGCTCCTATAAGAGCGCATGATATTTCGCGATTACATATTAGATGACGTAACACTTGAGCTGTTAACGCTTCAATTTTTGCATACAACGTGGTGAAAACGAATACAGGGTAACCAACTACCACCACTACCAGCCGCAGAAAACAATCACGTATTTGCCGATTTATTGAGGCATATGCTATCACAATATCATTTTTGCATTCACAATTCGTTCATCTTTCATCATTTATCTCCACCCATCTAAACAGACTTAGATTCGCAGACCATATTCAGAGATTCTGGGGCAATGGCCCCACGCGTCGCAGGCTTACAAAGCTACGCGGGCAATGCTACGTTTCAGAAAAGCGACTGGCCTCAGTGGCCAGTTATAGGCGTGAAGTTATGGACATCCGCACGTATTCATACGGATAGTACATTCTTCCCTACCTCTCCTTTCTTTTCTTCCGTTAAACCTCTTCCCCTGTGTAGGGCAGCAAACCAGACTTGCGTCTGGTTGACCTCCCTACCTTTATTTCCTTGCTTTTCCTCCTCCTAAGTTCACATATATCAAAGTAACAAAATAAAACACACACCGTGTCTTTTCCCCTGTCACTTGCAAAGATTAAAACTTTAATCCGAGGTCCCTAACATGTGTAACGGACCGCATACATTTTTGTTATTGCACTATACCCTGCTTCTAAAACGCGATAGCCTATATGGTTATACGAAATTTCTAGAACAGTCTTTATATTCCCGTACTATTCTCTCGGGGCTTATAGAGTTAGTTAAACATTATAAGAGACATATACAGAAAAGCGAACACAACGTCGAAAAAATACACGAAACAAAGTTCTTAGTTGTTGGAAAAAATGCTGGGATCTTTTGTATAATGCTCTGCAGTTGCAAGGGCGCTCGCCTATATTTTTGCGGATCACTGCACTGTCCAAGCGTCTTTTTTTCGACATCACTAATCAAGACAACTCAATGTTGATCTTGAAGCAGACCTTTGGGGTATCACTTTGATGCCATCTGCAGGCAGTGCACCCAGCTAACAGACCAGTTTCGCGCTAAGCGCGTTGATGCATTTTTCTTTTTACAGTTCTCAAACTGGGGCACTAGGAAGCATGGAGTTTCCTATAAAAATCACTAGAGGGATATTTGGCGCTGGTGCCTGCGAGAGCTGCAAGCATGGCGGTTCAACCAGCATGGGATTGATGAAGTGCGTACACACGGATTTGCCTAAATTTCGTCCAGCGACTTTAAAACATTGCAAATTGGTCAATTCCAAGAAAACTTGGCGTTAAAATGCAACAATTAGCAGTGATTATGCTAGCGCGCAGTGCATGTGTAGTTGTTATGCCTTCGTACGCTTGTAAAGGTATTCAGTAAAACATGTTGGGGGGGGGGGGGGGGGAGGGCTAGTTGGTGCATAGCTTTCAAAAGATGAAGCGCCAACAGTGACGGCACACTAAGAAGTAACAAAGACAGGACAAAGCACTTCCTGTCTTTGTTCCTTCTTAGTGTGACATCACTGTTGGCGCTTCATCTTTTGAAAGTAAAGGCATGCCTTTTTAGAAATTTAGATCGATAAAGGCAAATGCAACTTAAAAGACACCACCACAGGGACGTTTGAAGCCACAACCAGGAAGATCAGACAGACCCACCTCCAACTACCCACCATTCCCATCGTAGCAGTACGATCGCAGCGCCACCTGCAGTTTTCTACGGTAATCGTAGCAGGAAACCCCATGCTGAAATGCTCCACGGCACAAAATGCGGCACGGACGCTCCACTTCCGCACGAAGCGCTCTGACAAGGCGAACGCGTTTGCTCGGTGTTGTCTCTTCGTCATTCTAGTTCTGCGCATGCGCAGTATACCTCCGTTCATTCTTTCCGTCTTCCACTTCCCTTCCCACTTCAGGGGATAAAAGCTATCACACGCCCCTAAATAAACGTCTTCTATGTTCGAGCGGTCTGTGCCTCGTGTAACTGTTCGGGCCGCGTGCCGTGGAAATGCTACACTCGGTCTCTGGTATTCCATCGTCTGCACATTCGCAAAGATGGGCAGGACCTCGACTCTTCCATCGCGCCACCGTGCCACACGAAGCTGCGAGTACAGTACGGCGTCTCGCGGTCGATGGTGCAGCATTCTGGGGCGCGTCAGCACCCTCCACCACCGGGAGGGGGGGAGACAGTGGCGGCCATTAGGCGAGCTAATTTGCGGCCGGCTCGAGTGACTCTGCCGCATTGGGCTCGCGCCTTTTCACCCTCTCCTCCCTCTTCCGTCACATCCACCCACGCACGACGGCAGACACGGCGCCGCTGTCGACTCTGCGAAGCGCACAGCGCCCCGCCATACATGATATAACATCAGTTCTGCCCTTATGGCATGCGTCTGATGACAGGACAGTGGTTCTTGATTAACTGCATTGAAACACTTGAATGTCGGCGCAGGTGAACAGTCCCTTGTGTATTGTTCATCACGATGAATCTTCTATATTAAACCTAGAAAAAGCGCGAGGAAAATTAAAATAACTTTATTCACCATTGCTCCTGGCCATGGAGAGTGCATTCGTACAAAAAAAACCCGAAATGTTATTTCAATTAAGGCATAATTAACATAGCGATGAATTAAATATTACATGGTTTGCTGAGCTATCCAAAATCGACACTTCCCTCTGGAATACCTATGACGCTACTATGGGTTTTGCGTAACATTTCCCGCGTTTTAATCAGAATTTTGAGGCATCAGTCTCAGCGTACCGATATGACACAGTGGGATTTGTAGTGTTAATGGGATTCGAAGGGAAGGGTAGCATCTCGTGACTCAGCTGGCAGAATATGACGTCATAGGTGGTTCCATGCTCCGCTTTCGTTTTTAGACAGCGAAGGAATAAAGCATAAGGTGTACGGAAAGTCGAACAGGCCTAACGGGCCGAATCACTTCAAAGCCCTCCAGGCTTTGAATCGTCTGCGATTTGTACGATTGTACTAACTGAAATAAAGATGTATGTATGTATGTATGTATGTATGTATGTATGTATGTATGTATGTATGTATGTATGTATGCATGCATGTATGTATGCGTGTGTGTATGTATGTATGTATGTATGTATGTATGTATGTATGTATGTATGTATGTATGTATGTATGTATGTATGTATGTATGTATGTATGTATGTATGTATGTATGTATGTATGTATGTATGTATGTATGTATGTATGTATGTATGTATGTATGTATCAGTGAGACAATACGACAGAAAAACTCGGCACGACACATAAGATATCGAGTGACTATGAGGCATACATGACGTCACTCGCCACTACCTATCATTCTTTGTTGCATTATATCTTAATCTAATAACGTTCTTGTGCAATGCTGCTACGTTTCGCTTGACTGTATTTACAATCCAGCTTTTCGTACAACTTCGCCTTTTTCGAGTTTAGATGTTGCCAGAGTCCTTAACTGAACGGATAACACACGAACGGAGAACGCGAAACATTCGCTTTAATTAGCTACCGCTGTTCGGCTGCTAATAAGCCATGTTTTAAAGGGAAGCTTTTCTTTGCGAACCTCGCCGGGTTTCATGACCGCGGGTGCTGCGGCCTGGCTGTACCCTTGTCGAATAGACCAACCAATCAGCGGCAGCGGTAGCACCGGCCGGAGGGAGGGGGTAAAGAGAAAAAAGAACCAGAAAGCTCGCATTCGTGCATGCGTGGCTGCACGGTAATGCGGAAGCAAAAGTTTCTTGCGAATAGAATGGATTCGAATTGAGCTACTTACATATGTGCATGCTGCCTATGAAACCATGATGCGTTCGATCAAGGCGTCCGTCGTACTGTCTAGTAGCCAGCAACTCAGATTAAGAAGAGACTCGGTGTAATGTGTGTGCGCCCACGCTTGCGTGTGTGTGTGTGTGTGTGTGTGTGTGCGTGTGTGTGTGTGTGTGTGTGCGTGTGCGTGTGCGTGTGCGTGTGTGTGTGTGTGTGTTGTGTGTGGGTTTGTGTTTCGACGCTTCATGCATTCACACAAAGCTTCGCTCTATATAGATTCCAACTCGTTGAATCTGCTGCATTCTTTTTCGTATTCACCTTCGCCGTGAACGCGGTTGTCAAACTGTCAATGATGATGACGATTGTTTATTCAGGCACTGGTCAGATGTAGAGGGGGGGGGGCATTGTCAAATTCCGCCATATTGTTACCTGCGATTGGCCCATTAGGGCTGCTACGGCCCCTATATGATTGGTTAGAATGTCGCAATTGTCGAAATATTGTGGCATCTGATAACATACTTATTAGAACCCGGCCTTGCTTTTATTTTGTCTATGACAATTTATTGTCATCGTCAATTTTTTTCCCTTTCAATCACTCCACGTCTCTCTCACCACGGCTGTGTAATAATGAAAATTCTTATATACGGCGAACTGTTCGTCCTCACACTTTCAGATGGCAGAAAGTAATGATAGCCATAACGCATGACGCTATGACAAACGATGGTTTTTGTCTTTGCTATGCTACAGTGCATCATTTGCAGTATGTGCGTGCCTTGTGTGTCTGATACCTGCAGGATAAGCAATACGAGAGAGAGAGAGAGAGAAAGAACGATAAATACTTATTATGTATTAGCATGTTGAGCCAACCGCGAACCGGTTATTCCAAGTACATTTACGCTGGTTGGTCGGAAAGCTAACATTACGAAGAAAAGACATCAATCAGAGGGACGTGAAGAGAAACCTCGTGATACGAAAAGAACAAACACTTCAGCACACATAGGACAGCCTATGAGCACGTTTGGTTTGCATACATTCTGTACATTATGTACAGAGTGCATGCTCAAATTGGCATCAACCTGTGCAATGTTATTTTTTTATGTCCAAGGTGGACAGCGCCAATTGCCTTAAAAGCCTGTCAATGTGGCCTTGAAAGTGTATTTCGGCAATCAGTGTGTATGCATACTGTTACAATGCAAACCTGTTGGACGGTCGCCCGCGGTTGCCTTCGCCACAAAACAAAACAGGTTGGTTTCGAAAATGGCATGGCGCCAGAATAAGTGCGTCCGCCAAACGTAGACACCGCAACGCACGCGCAAATTGACATCGACCTGTGTAATGTTATTCTTTCATGTCGACCGTAGACACTGTAAATTGCCTTGAAAGCGTGTCAATGTAGCCTTGAAAGTGTATCTCTGCAATCAATGTGTATGCACATGGTTTATATCGTTACAATGCAAACCTATTAGACGGTCGCCTGCGGTTGCCCTCAGCATGAGAGAAACAAAACAGGTCGATTTCGAAAATGGCATGGGGCCAGAATAAGTGCGCCCGCCAAACGTAGACACCACAACAGTCCAAGCGTAACGTCACACTGTTCGAGTCTCGGCATCCGATGTGGCAATTGCATCTTCGTTGCCCCCGTTTTGCAACGCTGCCTGTTCCAGTCAACCCATTAACATTGAGAAAGATCACCGTGTCGTAAGTGGCCGTTGTACCAGGAGTCACCGATATTAATTTCGTTCCATCTGCGTTCCAGACGGTCGTTGAGCCACAGAGGTGAGGTTAACGACTAATTCACTTACGCCTTTGGACGCGGCGGCGGGCTCCAGACAACCTAGTAATTTCTGTATTTCGCCCCAGACAGTATTGTTGCCTCATCGTACCCAACTTGCTTGTGACGTGAAGGTTGCTGCAGAAGTGGTTCTTATAACTGAGGAAGAAGTTGACTGCCGCATCCGACTTGAATGGTCGGCCTGAGACATGGGCTACTGGTAACGTGATAACCTTCCTTCAAGAGCAGTATATGTCTCTATTGTGTTCTTTCCGATATCTCTCGTTTATAGCGTAATGTCATGAGTGGGCAATGCTCGGCATTGTGTCTTGTAGAGGAAATGCGATTTGCAGACATTCGCGTCCGGGCTTACAACGGCATCGCACCAAGAAGTCGGTACGCCACGCACTGTGTGTAGCGATAAAAAGTCACGTGACAACGGGCGTCCTGCTGTTAGTGGAGCAGTCGACCATCCCTTCTCTCCCTCCTCCTCCTCCTCCTCTTCCTTCTCCTCCATTAGTCACTGGTGTCTATGTCCCTCCCGTTTATTCCATTTCTTTCATTTCGTTCTTTCTTGTTTTTCTTGCTTTGTACTTTTCCTTTTTGGCCAGAACATGCTGAAGGGTCCACCTATTTCATAAGGAAAAGCCACATGTAATAACCAGCACCATCGTGGTTATCGTAAGTGAGCGCATCAACAGCTGTATAGACGGAAGAAAAAATCCGATGGATTCAGCCATTCCTTGGGCCCTGATCTCATTTACTGAGGCAGTGGATTTTTAAAGGGTACAGTGACGCTTTCTCAAGAACACAATGTTAACGATTCACACATAGTCATCTTCGTCCTTTTCAATGTTGCCCGCGGCGCGCTCCAAAATACACGCACCGACGACGCCACTTTCAGAGTCATACGTGGCCCACAAAATACTGTCAATCTCGCAGGCTCCGACAGAGATCATTAGTTGGCGTGTTGACATCACTTTATGAGCTTAAAAGAATACCTCTAACTTTCTGAGAAAGTCAGCGCCTCTCGTTTTGCTTCAACACAAATATAAAAAAATCAAGAAACGAAGTCTGTAGTCATACCACTAAACTCTGAATGGCAGCGTTCAATATGAATGCGGCAAATGCGCATCGCCATGTCCTCAAGCTTTGCCCACTTCTCTAGGTAAACATATTACACTAAGTCTGAAGTTGAAACCGAAATTACTTCAGACTGCGACGAACAGCCCGGATAAGCACAAGTTCTTGCATTCGGCCGGCTCGTGCGTGCAAAAGCGTCGCACAGCACAGTGTCGTGTTTTGCTGCCATTCTAATCTTGTTTCTCTTTAGTGCGTCGTTAATTAGACGTGCCGAACCTCTTAGAAAGGCAGCGGACAAAATCGTTCTTCTTCTCTTTTTTTTTTTTTCAGTACACGGGACTTGCCTGACAGGCAGCTGCAGCCTTCCCTGCGAGCACCTGGAGATTATTAACGATAAAGAGGTGAGCGTAACCGATCGATGTTCCAAACAAAGAGAAGCTCCAGCTAATGGACGGCACCTGGATGTTTTGTTTAACCTCTCCTTGCGGCGTTCATCGGTGCGCGCGCGTTTTTATTTGATCGTGGGTACATCATGCCGGTTGGGCTCAACCCTCATATCGACGGCGCCGGCCGCAATCGGCAATTTTTAGAGCTGAGCACCGTGTGCAGCTGTGACCCAGTTTGCGAGGGGGTTTCGCTCGCACCTGGCCAAAATATTTACGTACGACAAGCTTCGGACAACGTATGGCGCAAGAAACACGTATAACTGTTTAGTGCAGCATGCGATATTGCCGTTATATTTGGCGCTTTCGGGCATACGTACTGTAAGCTAGTAACGTGAATTACGACCTTTTTTTTTTTTTTTTGTACAAAAGCTCGTTGCGCAACCCGTAGATGAGAGAAAACCTTGTTTTATGCATACTGACAATGCTAAAATTGTATGCTATTTTTACTGGTGAAAAATCAGAAATAGAAAGTACTTAAATGTGTTTATTTAATTTTCTAAATTATCTGCAATACATACTTTTTTTTCACTTTTGCAGGATACAATAAAGGTCAGCTTTGTCGAAGAATATTTTTTGTTGTTGTTGACGCAGCAGTTTCCTGCACCCAATTATCGATTCGGCAACGGCGCGATGGTTTTCTTTTTTTTTCTTTTGCTCTCTCTCTCTCTTCGCACTTGAGTTCATCCATTTTCGCCCGTTTTATGACTTACTATACATATTGTTACGATTTGCAGCTATCATTCCATTGAGTGCGCCATTCGCATTTCCTTTGTAGGTCACGTATAAGTATTACGTGGTGTTGTGATATGTAGTGTTATTTGATTGCACGCACGCAACAGTGCGTGTGTGTGGGGCGGGGGGGGGGGGGGGAGGGTTGTGTGCCTTTATTTCATTACGACGTCTACTTTGTGAAGTACTGCCTAAAGCCTAAAGTGAAATCCAGCCGCCGATGCTGGGAATCGAAGCCGCCAACGCGTTTTCAGCAGCAGAACGCTACACACGGACTGATTGGCCGCGGTGAGCTGGAGTGAAAACAACAAAGACAAAAAAGTAAGGAACGAGAAGAGAGGAACAAGAAAAGGTTGCGCATGATAAAAACGAGTGCACTGTATATATCTATCTGACTGCGGCGGTTACTGTAAGTACTAAATGCGTTAACGAAAACAAGAGGAAAATACTGGTTCACCCAGCATTCCAATATGGTATGCAGGGAAAGAATGAAATATTAATGGAATTTATGAAAGACTTACTGAAAGAAATTTAACTGGATTTACCCATTCGGCAGCGACTCCGAGTTTGCCATCTATGTACCTTAGCTTCTGTCGGATGGATTAATACATGAATGATGTGCCAATACCTGCATTTCTCTACTATGGCAGACAGTATGAGTCCGTGGGGACAACTGTGATTATGAAATTACAAAAGGACGAGTAATTCTTTTTTTATTTATTTTCGATGTGCTCGTTGCTGGTATGTTCCTGCTTGCCGTATTAACGTGGCTCTTTTCTTTAATTTCTTGCTCCTGCATACAGAAAAACAAGAATGGTCCTGCTATTGTCTGGGCTGCTATGTATAGGGTTTGTTAAACCTTGGGTATACATTTTATAGCTGATAGTCCTTTATTAACCGCCGAGTCAGCTAACAAGGGCCCGGTGCTTAAGCTAAGCAGCGAAATAATATTTATGTGTACAGTGGCAACAACATTTTAATACAATTCCTTCGAGTTACTCTTGAAATAAGGCGTAAATCAATCAATACCGACATCACGGCACCAATGATGATGGTTTTCTAGGATACTCTATATGTACTGCACAGTATATATCTGCTAACACATAAGCACAGGACGTCACGAAAGCGAGCAGCAATAACAGCTTTTCGCTGTAAAGCTGCGAACTGCGACCCTCCCAACCATTACAGTCAAGTTAACAGTATATATATATATATATATATATATATATATATATATATATATATATATATATATATATATATATATATATATATATATATATATATACATTGTTAGCAAACTTCAGCTAGTCCTTCGGCTTTGGACACATTTACTGCGACGGCAACATGATCTCGCAGTGGACCTCACCATTTTTCTCATCAGTTTGTTCCTTGCGATGCATGCGACGTCATCTTAGTCCGCCATACAGTGTCGTCTGCTGTCGCTTCCGAAATACATGAACAGCCGCCACCCTTTCGGGATATGCGTCGTCCACAATACCCTGCACGAAGTGCCAAGCACTAAACGCTAAATTCGAGTGGCTTCTTTGTGCCATAGTTAACGTACTGCTGACTGCTTAAAAACAGCGCGAAGGACGGGACAAACAAGATAACAACACGACACAGCGCTTTGTCGTTTAGTTTGTTGTTTGTCGACTTCTATAGATCACTCTTTGATAGACTGCAGAGATGTTTTATATTTTATGAACATTCTGTAAAGAACGTTTTAAAAGAAATTGACGCAGAATTAGGTTTCTAGCATTTATGAATACGTGTGGCCCTTAGTAAGGGAATGTTCATGCGCTAGGCCTGTACATTCTCTGGAGATCTAGACTGTGGGATTGACACGTCAAAAGCCCGCGCTCTATCAAATCCTTCCTTTCTTTTTTTTTCGCTAAACTGCAGCTTATGTATAAATTATTCATGCTGCGCAGGAACTTCCGCCGGACTGAATGCACTTGTTGGATGTATGTGTATATCATTACCTGATATTTGAGTAAGTGTATACCGATGTTATCTTTGTATTATGATATCCTCAGTTTTTTTTTCTATGCATAAAAAAAAGCTGAATGTTGCACAGTATTCAGTGCGCCCGGCTTCTAGCAGCGCATTGCCACAAAAGCGTATGTTCGATTCCCAGTGGTGCGCAACATGTTGTGTTTCTTCACCATATGCCGAGGGTGAAAATCAGAACGAGGAGGTGGCCTGACGGCGTGAAACATCGTAATGCGCTTATGGATGTATAAAGAGTGCTTGGCTTGCCCGATAGCCAAAACACCCTTAAGGCGTGAGACCGAATCCTTGATTGGAACAAATAAAGTTATTTTCCTGGCAAGTAAACATGACGATAGCCGCGACAGACTACACGGATAATGCGCGTATGAACTTTAGTAGTTATCACCGTTAAACATGAGTTAGGTATTTCGAAGCGCACCACAGGGTGAGTAGTAAAACATAGTTTTCAACTGCGGCCTCTGTCATTGCAGGTGAAGTTTGAGTTTGTTGTCGTGTACAACAAAAAATGTGTAACCAAAGGTAAAGGCAATTTGAGATAAACCAACACCCTCGAGAGTGTAAATGTAGTGGTGCACGATAACATAGAGGTTCAGCCTTGTGAGTATACTTACTACATTTTACAGAATACCGGGTTACCAGAAACTTGGACGGCTGCAAACGCTGGTAGCGGCAACCTGTGGTGCTTTGTCGAACCACAACACATTAGACGTATTTTTGTGGGTGTTCTTACCGAATAATTTTTAAATAAAGATGTATGGGAACGATTGCGTTTTCGCCGACGCTTTCCATTACTAGCTAAGCAGAAAATGGCTGCTCACTAAAGTAATAGCTCTTTCTCCTCCCTAGCTAAACTCTGCGCAACCAGGTGGCGCAACCGGTATTGCTCCCGCTGCCCTCGTTTCTGGTAGGCCGACATTCTGCAAATGGTAATATGTGCGCAGACAAGCTAAATCTGTCTGACGACGACGACTCGGCGATAACGACAACTGCGCAAAGGCTGCTGCAGCGCTAAATAAAAAATAAAAGAAAGACTGGCGGGCGAACAGAGAAACGAAACAGACAGAAAACCCAGTTTCGAGGTCATAACGGCTTCGCAGTAAGAGTCGCGTGAGCACGTGTTTTCTTCATGTTATGCTTTAGGCACACGTGGCGCTCATTCAGCATTTAAAACTCTCCGCGGACGCGAGTGTCGAGCCGGTTGTTCCTGCGCATCGATCGCTCTTCTTGCTTTTCGGTTTGGCGCGTGACGAAAAGCAACAACTACAGGCCGGCGGCCTCAAAAAGACTGGCCAGTTTTAGCAACGCAGGTGGAGGACTGAAAGGCTTGATTAGAGAACTTGATTCGCGAGCAAGGCGGCATAAGAACGCCAGAGCCAAAAGAAGAAAACGAATTCAGGTACGCTATAAATGTTGAGAAGCAAACAGTAATTACTCGATATACAGTGTATGTTGCTATGCAGAAGCGCGGTCAGGTCCGTCCCCTATACGTATAGGGCAGCAGCAGTATAGGAAGGCCAGAACGAGAACATATTTAATTACTCTTGACAAAATCAGGTATGCCTGCTACAAAAGCATACATAACGATCACTCGTACTATGTACCAGAGCTCGTGCCTGACACATGTACCCGTGCCACAAGTGCGTCATAAAACTTGGAGGAGCATGCATTTAGCGGGCATTAAGGCGGCGCTTACTGCGCTTAAGCTGTACATCTACATTCTGCTTTGGCGCTGGAAAACTCACCACTGCTACTGTTGGTGATGGTTGTGGTGTGCCTACAGGCACGCGACCACAAAATGGGTTATGGGCCAAGAATAGGGTCGTCGTACGCACAGATAATGAGTTCAGAAAAATTAACTCGGAAAACTAAGGCTACGAATAAATTAGTAGTGTGCGATCGAGAAGTGGACGGCCAGAAGAATGTGCGATTTGATTATTTAAGAATGGAAAGAAGATTCACTGAACAATTAGTGTGGTATAAGTTTTGGTGCTTGAATGTAATCACACACCGCCTCGAGGACGTCCTTGCGAATAAAACTCAGTGCATATGCCCCAAGGGAGACTAACACTCCAGTGCTTAAATTACATACGCCATAGAGGCCCGCAACAGGGAATCATTCTTTTTCGTTCAGGACAACTGCTCATATAGCTAAAAGAGTGCATATTACTTTGAGTGCGCCACAATTCTGGCCAGCATTGAATACAGTCCACTCTAACTGCTAAGAAGACATCAGAGTGGCTTGTTCTCTGTGTTTTTCCTTGTGGTTATTTCTGCTTTTCCTTTGCGTTTTCTGGCACACCCTTACTAAGAGGTGATCCTCAAGCGCAAGTAGCGAAACGTATCTGTAAGACGTCTCTGCGACTTGGCGCCACCTCGCGTCGTCAATAAAATATATGAAAAACACATATTATCGCTGTACTTCAACAATTTGGGTGTGCTGACCTACGAAAAACACAACACTACCCGAGGTAAGCGCATAAGAAACCGTGACCGCGATTTCTTGTGCGCAGGCGTTCTTCTTTTCGACTTTACAAGCATTCTGCTCAGCCGCCATCTTGTTTAGATAGCAAAGTGCATCGTTTTGTTACTTCCATGCTGTATTTGCAAAGCTGTTTTCTTTGCCGGCTTCGACAAAATTGAAACGACACTTAAGATTGCCACTGTCCACTTAGTTGTCTATTTAGCCTTCTACGGAAGTGATTCGGAACACAGTCTTTAGCTAAACCTTGCGAAGGCTCTTCTAGAACAGGTAGCCCATCTCCGATAGACGTCCATGTAAACTGCCTGTGCGCTACAGTGGAAGTTCAGCTCGGAAAGCATACTTTGCTCAGTAGTGTTTAGGTTCGTCGCAATATATGTGTTGTTGTCTAAACGTGCTAACATTTATAAAGGTGTATATTTTCAATATTATATATAAATACTGCTTCCATTAACTTAAGCAATAGTAACAGCTACGCAGGTTTGGACGATGTCTTTATTTTTTCATATCAGAAGGCAGCATAGATGTTAATCATAGAAATATAGCTATAGCTCGCTCCGGTACGTTTTACTCCGACCGGTGACTACTTAGAGCCTGATGAAAGATTATATTAAACATTCAAGCTGCTACGTTACTGTTAGCTAGCTAAATAGCGCCGGTACCCTTTCCAATGTAGGAGAAAGAGAGGAAAGTTTATTAAAAGATAATAAGAAGCAGGGGCAACCCCTGTGGTGCTCCTGACGATGTGTTGTGTTGATTATTTCGCCCCTGAACCGGTATAGCGGCAAGCTGACGTATATGATATTCCGGTGGGCAGGGGTCTCTCTTTCAAGAATCCCGTCGTTTAGCAAAACGATTGAGCTCTGTAACCCAGCGAGACAAATGTTTCGCAGTTCGGTTAGGCGGGGCGTGTCAATAGCCGACGTTGTGCAGTGACTGGCTCACGCGTGTCGCAAGTGTCACCGCTACGGTGTTTAGAGCAAAGGCAAATATCACGATCCCATATTTGTTTCGGTTTGACTAAGCTTTATTCGAATTTTCTTGATAGATCAAATTGAGTCGACTGTATGCTCCGTAAGTTTACGAAAAATAATTCTTACGTAGTTCACTCTCACACATTCTTACACAGTTCACAAAGCAGGGGGCACGTAAGAGTCAAATGCGGCGAGCCCATTTGGCTACCGAAACATACGAGTACATGTAGCCAAGAGTTTGCGATTTTTCTGGTAACATTTACAAACGGTTAACGCAAGCAGGGGTCCCCTTTTGAACACAAACGTTCTGGTCAAACAAACAATAATTCAAAGAACGTATAATGACAAGAATAGCGGCTCGCGAACCATGTGGCAACTCTAAATCCGAATCCGCATTGTCAGGCATTATCATCACATTTAAAAGAAACAGCGTAAACAAAAACGCCACATAGCGAAGACATTGGCGAACGTTTCTTGACTTTGTTCTCTGCACTTTAAAAAAAAAGAAAGACGTACAAAAATGTAGGGCACGCGGCCATGATTCGCAGGAACTGTGAAGCCTTTGACGTACATTACCATATTCATTGGGGGAGCATTTCCGTCCCCATCCTAGATCTGACGGGTTTTTCGCCCTCGTCTGTTGTCGTCCCGTTCTCCGGTTTGCAAATATACGCTCTCGCAACAAAATTATTGGAATGCCAACTAGACGAATCAATAGCCGTTCATTGTAGCGTAACGTAGTTGGGTAAACGTCGTCTCAACGTCACAGCTACCGTTCGCAATGCAGAGCAGCGTCAATACCGCGTTAATTCGCTTCCTAACGGATATTGCCGCCATTTGCATGTGTGATACGTGCGGAAAATGCGTTGCAATGTGCTGTTGTCGAATCTATGTAAGCGCGGCTGCAAAAAAGAAAAACCAGACGATTTCGTTAACTCAACGCCGGCAGACGCTCAGTATATATGCTGGCTCTAGCTTGAGTGCTAAGTGAAAACGAGACACATATCATATTCATACATAATAATGTTAATAGTATGATATATTTTAACCAATCACTCACAAAATGTGGGCGGCATTTATAACTTCTGTTACACCTCATTTATTATTATTCTTTACTAGAGGACGAACTTCGGGAGATATCGGGTTTAACTCGGTTTTCATAAATTTTGTTGGGGGTGCGAAAAAATCGGTATTTATCGGGTCTTACTCGGAAAACGAAGAACCCTACATATAACACAAAAGAAGTAAAGCGATGCACAATACTACGCGACATATTCAAGGGTCAACTCTACCAGTATATATAGTGATGCTCTGAATGGCATTGACTGGACTGGTGAGTAGCTGCATCTTTCTGCAAAATTAAAGCTAACTGTCTCGCGCATACGAGATCTCTGCCTAAACTTACGTAGTTGGTGAAGCAGCACCCAAATTTTAATTGAGCATAGTTGAGGAACGAACAATACTCTGTTGCATGACAAAACATGACAAAATTTTCTCTTTGCCTTGTATGCAGGAATGCATTTTCTTAAAATGAAGAAAAACTGTCTCATCTTGCCACCTGCGTCATGTGTGCAAAGAATTCGTTACATATAAATTTTTATGGCTCAAAGTGTACACAAGCATTTTTTTAATCTGCTCTGTGCTTGCTATGTCCGCTGATGTCTCTGTTAGAGGATACTCTACACCTGTATACATTTTGGTCAATTATTACAAGCGCAAATTCGCCTGCGAGATAAATATATTTCGGAGACTTACATACCGTGTCGATGCGTTGCCGGACAAATGGATTTAAGCTTGTATACTGTCGCGTTACCTTATCGCCTGTACCCAAATACAGTGCAGTTTGGGAGGTAACCAGAGGTATAAGACCTTAAGGTAGTTTCGACGAACATTTTCTATAACAGCTGCGTTAAAAAGTAGTCAATTAGTACATATTGTACATTCAACACGATGTACATTGACTACAGTGGCTACACTCAATAATAATTGAAGCTGCATAGGACTTCGAACCGTCACCTGAGGCACCACCACTGCCATCATCATCGACGGAGGGTAGGACTGGACAAGGGTTAATCCCCCGTTCCCCCGTCTCGCCCCGGAGGAAAACTGCCGGACCAGTTTTCAATAAAGTTTAGTCTCTCTCTCCATTGAGTCCTTTATCGTAGAAACTGAGTCAAAGTTTATTGAAAACTCGAAATTAATTTTTCTGTGGGATTACTTATGCTAAAAAGCACTGGTTACATACAAAGTGGAAATATTAGTGTCCTAGTAATAAATAATATGTTTATAATGTGCACACTCTAAAGAGAGAGAGAGAGAGAAAGAACCTGCTTAATGAAAACTGGAAGGTTTGTTTGGCGACATGCATAGCATGCTACTCCTGCCGTGATAAATGAAATGATACATCCAGGACTTGCCACACCTGGCACACAGGTGGGATGAGTGAAACGATGCACCCAGGACATGCAACGCCTAACATGCAGGTATATGACACATGAAACGATATACCCTAGAAACGCGACGCCGAATACACAGATAAGGTGCACATACCACAACGTACATAATTAATGTATCTCGTTAATGTAGCTCATAATATTGAGGCCATTTCACAGCGCCTTCGCTGTAGCGCGGGCCGCACAGGCGGCACTAGCCAATGCTTCGAGTAGATGTCATAGCTCAACGTGCACACCATGAGGTGCACATAGGGGGGTCGTTAGCGCGGTTATGTAGAGTGCAAAAAGGTTGAGATTGCAGATTAGATGCGCTATGTCCACTATAGTAGATTGCACGCAGAGCACTGTGGCGATCTATGCCCGCAAGTACAGGTACATGTATAGTAAATAGGTATTTTAATAAATGTTACCTTGTTTAGGGGGGGGGGGGGTGCAATTTCCCTGAGTGATGTTTGCACATATGAATTGCGCTCTTGTCGATAACATTTCTAGTTGTAAGTGTGGCTGTATTTGGTTAGCAACCAGTTCCAGGTTCTTAATGACTGGCGCTATCTGTCCTGCCGTGTGCTCGTCCGTCTGTGTGTTAGAGCAAACGAGCCGGAGGAAACGTTGTTCCGCGCGATTATTGAGTAGAGCCTAACTTTTGTGCTAGAGCCACTAGGAACTTTAAGTTTATATCGATGCTGCATCTAACTGTAAATTCTGAGAACGTGAATAAAACTACATGTCTGCGACGCTGGGAGTATAAATAGCGATTGCGGGCCTCGGAGCAGGTATTCCGTGTGGGCATGCACTAAACTGCGAATGTATTGTGCGCCTGTGATAACTGCGCTACGGGAAGCACGCCATAGCATAATTTAATGCTGACGCTATCGTAACTCCTTGCCAGTCATAAGCTACCAGAGCCGTTACCACGGTAATATTGCTACGCTTATTAAGTTCTGTGTTTGTGCTGTTGACGCGTTGGATCAATTCTGCTATTTTATTTTGTCATCTATTAGCCCTGCCCATATCGACCGCAAAAATAAAGCTCCCTGGAGAGTTATACACCCCGCTATCACTCTTTTGAATGGCAAGTGCAGTGTTGCGTATCATTGTATCATCGCGGTGAATAGTTCGTTTTATGAGGAAAAGGGCGGGTCATTTCCGGCTTACCTTAATATTATTATATTTATTTTGTTGTCTTTGTGGGGATTGTGGCTTTTCTTTCTCTAAACTACCCAGAAAACTACGTAGCTTCAGGAGGAAGAGACAATGGATAAGAATGAAGCGGAATTCAATGCAGCGCATGAGTTTATCTTGGGCACGTCTGATATGTGCGTGACCTACATTTATTTTTTTCTTGGCCGCAGAAATATACATTCAATGGGGACACACAGAACAATCTACACAATAATTATGCAGCGCAGATTAAAGTGGTCGTACATAGATTTGTGCTTGCGGCCCTTACCATTGTGAACTGGAGTGACCTAGCTGAAACTAGAAATGAGAACAGAGCAACTCAAATACAGAATGGTCACGAATGGTCACGAGCCGAATGCGTAGGTCCCGTTACAGAGGAAAGCGGGAACACTTTTAAAAACCAGGCCCGTGTACTTAAATTCACCATAACTTGCTCAAAGAAAAAGAGAGAATCTGCGAAATCATCTTACACAGCGAAAATGGGAAAGTGGCCCAATTGCCTGTGGCTGCACTTTAACACCGAGTCCGTGGAGGACTCCGGTCATTAGATTGACTGGTTGGTCAATGCATTTGTTGAGCGTATTACCTCGGCAAAATCGAACGAGTCACAAAGAGCATTAGGCATCAGAACAGCTGGATAGTTGGTGTCTCACCTCGTGGAATAGTAACGGGAGAATGATTACGTCAAGCTACAGTTTCAAGGCTTTTACTGAAGCGACTTGGAGCATATGAAGATTATGATGTTTTTTTTAATGCGATTAGCTTTCTTTAGTAACTTCATCCTGTGTGCGGTATGTCTTTCCGTATGTATACAAGACTGTCTATCCAAGTCTATTCTCTTCGACGCCAAATTGTGTCGCTGGTTAGTACATACATGGTCAAATGAGTAGAGCATAGGGCTGCTGTGCTGAGAGAACCTGCTTCGAAACCAACTGTCACACCAACTTGTACGTGACACTTGGTATGTGACTCTCTTCAGTGAACCTCTCTGAAGCCAATTTTAGCCACTAATTATGTGCCGCTTTTCAATAGGTTCAATACCGCCCAGCAGTGGCAATGTTTTAAAGGATTTGCTGGGCGGCATTGAACCCGGGTTTTACATATATATATATATATATATATATATATATATATAGAGAGAGAGAGAGAGAGAGAAAGACAACTTTTCCCGAATATGTATTCGCGGGCCGCGCACAGGCTTCACGGCGGCACTGCTAGATGGCGCTTGTGCAAACAGATGCGCGAGAGCTGAGCCCAGTTGCATACACGACTGACGCGTTTCGGCGGTTGCAGTACGGTGGGTCACTACAATACTAATCGCACTTACGTCGACGTTCGTCGTGAAATGGGTTCTATCGTAATATCTCTTTAACACGCACCAGCGTTTCAATGTCTTTGTCTACTCTTTGCATCACGTGTTAGATTTCACGCTTTTAAATTGTTTTGTTTGTAAACGAAACAAAAAATGCGAGGACACCTAAGCACTTCTTATGAGTTGTGAATGCGAAAGCATTAATGTCCAACTGAACGCCGCTGAGCGGTCCTCTGAGTTTTGCACTGTGAGTAATGCAGCAGCTTGTTGTGCCAACGCCGCATGCCACCGACGTCGTGCGCTGTGATAGACCGAGAAAGCAGCAGGCGCCAGCAAGGCGGTGAGGCGCGCGCAGCAGCTAAGCCTAGTGAGGGTGAGAGAGATATATACGGACCAGGCGCCGGTTTTTGAGAGAGAGAGTGAAAGTGACCTGGCGTCGCGGCAATGCCCTCTCCCCTCACGCAACACATGGCGCGCTATTGTGCAGCAGGTATACCCTTTCGCCAGCTCTGCTCCATCGAGACGCGCTCGTGACACGGCGTCGCAGCCAATGGGACGTACTTAGGGTGCCGTTTCGCTGCTGCGGACTACAGATGCCGGCATTTTTGCTCAATGGGCCATTTGACGCTTTTGCATCAATCGGCCATTTCTGTTAAGAGCAACAGAAAACGCACGTGAACCAGCGAGACAACTTAGACACGAAACTTGGTTTGTGGGTTCGGAGGTACTTCCTAGCAGACGGAGCCGCCGATCGATTAGTCATATCTAATTGTCGTTTACAAAGCGAATTCTGTCACGCACTTTATGAAAGAGAGAGGAGAAAAAAGTAAGTTTAGGTTGCGATAGTTAGTGCTGCGCTTTGTTGGCTATGTTTAATTGCAGCCGGAAAAGAAAGAAGAAGGAAAACAAGCACGACATGCGCGCTTACATTGTCCGATTGCATTATAAGTCCTCTGCTCGCTTTCTGCCCACGATACTTCACTGCTTAGGATATCTAGATGTTTTGTTTCCATAAGCGGTATGTCATTTCCGTAAACGGAGTCTTGCGCTCGCAGGAAGAAAAAGAATAAGCTCGCCAAAAGAAGTTTGGAGGGCGCTTAAGCTTCGCCTTTAAGAGATGAACGCGATAGCATTCAAAGCTTCCTGACTGCTTTTCACGCTTCCCGGAAACTGCAGCGTATGTAACCGTATTGTTTACCGGGAAACGCTGGCGTCGAACGCTATGCACGAAGTAGCGTTCGACGCGTATAGCGTACCGTGGACTCCGATATTCAGGCGCCGGCACGCGCAAATAGCGGACGCTGTAGCCGGTCTATGCATGGCAGAAACGCTGGAAAAAAAGTTTGTTCGAGTTCTCGCGTAAGAGAGCTAGGTTTTTCTCATATATTCAAATTACAATCCATGATAGCATGATAGCGTCTATCATGCTTGTAGGTTGTGTGTAAGTCTTTACAATTTTTCTATGTATTTTAGCTTGAGAAATACAATTAGTTCAGTAACTTCTTTGCGGCACATGGAGGGCCTGGCTATGGGTGGTTTGAAAAAGATGAGGGACGCTTAAGCTTCGCCTTTAAGATTGGAACGCGATAGCATTAAAAGATTCCCGACAGCTTCTCACATTTCCCGGCAACTGGAGCGTATGTAACCGTAATGTTTACCAGGAAACGGTAGCCGCAAACGCTATGAACGAAGGCGGGCTTTCTGGTAGAAACGCGGCCCCTTTCGTGAGCTGCGATGCGGTGGCGGCGAGTGCCATCTGGAGATATTGCAAGAAACTGGGCGCGCCACTCCGTGGCCTCCGAGATATTCACGCGATGGGGCGTGCAAATGGCGACGCCGTGGCCGGTCTATGGATGGTAGAAATGCTGGAAAAGGGGTCTCTGAGTTTTCGCGTAACATTAATACGTGTTGTCGTATAGTCAAATTACAATCCGACGCTATCATGTCTTTAGGTTGTAAGTCGTACTTTACGATTTTTCTGCATATTTTAGCTAGAGAAATTCAATTAGTTCAGTAGCTTCCTTGCGACACATGGAGCGCCTGGGAATGGGTGGTTAAAAAATCTTTTTTTCCGGAACGACATCCGACGCTGGACGCGGCCGCCGGATTTTTTGCAACACAGGGCCTTTAACGCTCTCGCGTTAAAAGGAAGTGGCAAATGAGGACACCCTTCAGCTGCAGGCGACTTATACAAGCCGGACATATGAGCGTTAGCGTATGCCCAAGTAAAAGTAGCGTGTTTTAGAAGCAGCTGGCATGAATGGCTTAATGTGCCCCAAAACAGCGTCGAGAATCAGTGCCCTTGCGCATGCGCAGAAGTGCACTCGTGCTTCAGTTACTTTCTACTCTATTATTGGGTTTCATATTTCTCTTTCTTTCTCCCTTTATTTTGTTATTATTGTTCTTTTGTGTATGGCCGGTAACACAAGCTAATTCTGTTTCTGTTTGCATCCCTGCTGATGTGCAGAGCCAGAACTTCGACTGGATGGCAATTTTTGCGCTCAAAACTAACAGCCTCCGCTAAGCATGGGTCCTCTTGCTTGACAGCTTTAGCGTGTAAATATGCATATAACTGTTCACGGAATGCCGAATTGCAGAATGCCTGCTACATCATGCTTATTGTGACAGTGAATTCAGCCAATTCACGCGTTACTACTTGCAGCGACCAACCATGTACTACTTCGCTGCCAGCGCAGATGCTTCGGCATGAACATGACCTTGAGAAAAATATATTGGCTATGCCAAGCTAGTGTTTGCAACGCACTCTGGCTCAACACAGCTGTGTTGAGCCAGTCGCAGAGGCGCCGCCGCCGGCGCCTCTGCGACTGCGCTACTAAACTTTTATGGGTGCGGGAGCAGGCTACTACTACAGATGTGTCTGTAGTTCACCGACGAAATGCCTCCTCAGAGTAAGGGTTGAGCCGACTGTCACGTAATCCGTGTATGTTCGTCTGGATTCTAAGAGGTAGTAAATATACACCACTGAAAAATATTTCAGTGCGTGAGAACGTCGAGTGTAGCGAAATTTATTCCTAGCTAGTGCATCCTATCAGCTAGTTTCGGACGCTTGAATGACAGACCGCTCTCAGAGGAAAATATTCTGGGACCTTGGCCAAAGCACTCTATAGCCTGCACAAGGCCTGTTGCCCTACTTGATGGCGACTGGACTGTAGGAACGCTTTTCTACTGCCAGCAAACATTCCTGTGCGAGTGTGGTCAAAATGACAATCTCTTTATTATTTTTGTTGTCTCGACAAACACCAGCGCCAACGGAGACAATAACGACGAAATAAAGCAGGTTCACATCACGAGCGCTAACACTCGGCACACAAACCAACTCGCCGAAGCTTCCCGACTATTGCGGCACATCTCTCATCTTTCCACTTTCTCATCTCTTTCTCCTTTTTACCCTTCCTCAAGTGTAGAGTAATGAACCGGTCACGCCCTCGGTTAACCTCTTCACCGTCGCCCCTTCGTCTCTCCCCGTCACGTGACGGCAAGGTGCAGCGCATGCCTCACCGTGTGGGCGTCTGAACTGCATCCCTGTGAATTCCCGTATCGCTCCGATATACTTGCCAGCTACGGCTCTCCACAAATTTTACTGTTGCGTTTAAGTGTCCCGCACTGGCAGTGAGCCTGTTATTGCGCGAGTACAAAGTGTGCGCCCGGGCTAGGCATGAAGCACGCACGAATTCGCTTGCAAATCGGCCCTGCAAATGTGTGAGTTTGAAACAATCCTAAAGTATCCTTAGTGCGCTGAGCTTTTGACAGCTGTGTACATACCGAACGCCACATTGCCACACCTACGCAATGCATTTATCGTTTTGACGCATTATTAGTTTCACCATATGGTCGCGCGCAGATGGCGTCAATGTCTGCTACGCATTCATTGAAGTAAAAGAAAATGCGCGTAATGCGCTTAGAGCGACTGAATCTCGAGAACGTTGGTGAGGATTCATAGTACGGAAAGGCAGGCGTACAAACAAGGACACAAGTAAAGCCAGGATAGCACAAACGCCGTTTGTAGTCTCCTCGTTTTACTTGTATCCGTGTTTTTTTAAGCCTGCCTTTTGTATCACGAACAAAGAGGCAGAGGAAAGAATGTATGTGCAGCTATACTTACGGGCGTGTGTGCATGTAGCACTGCCTAGAACCGATTCAGCCCACCCAAGGTTATATCGTCGTCATTCTCATTGTCTTTTCAAGCCTGGTAGACCTGCTCTTCGTCAGTGGAAATAAGTCATCCATAGCATCATGTACAATATATGTTGCTGTTATATAATACATTGAATCCGTTATATGCTGCACAGAAGTCTGTCTGTCCTTATCGATCTCCATATTTGTATGGGGTGTAAAGCGCGGAAATTTGGCAAAGCTTTTTTTACAAGTCACCTCGCACGGCGACAGTGTTTCTGTCAAAGCGTACAGTGTGTAGTGTGTGTGTACAGTGTGTACATCAGTGTAGCAGGAACAAACAGCTAAAAAAAACCTTTTTTTCTTCTAAAGCAAAGTGTACTGCAGCAAAAGGTAAAACTTCAACACTATCTGCAGGCGTATGAGTTTCAATTAGTGCCGCAAGTCTTCGCATCCTCTCCTTAACGCAAGGGGAAAGCACTGGTGGATTACACAGAGGATGTATCGCTCAGCTACTTAGAACGGGGACAATGAGATATAAGGATTATAGGATTTAGGAAGGCGAAAAGAGGGCACCAAAGTGGAACGCATATGCACGAAACCGCACTGTTGTAATCTGTAAGCGTTATCTCTGCGAAACAAGGTAGCGTGATGAAGCTTGAAGTGTAATGCTGGTCGGTACAAAGTACACAGTGCTTCACAATAACGTAATATACTGTGTGTCCCAACTAACGTTAGCCAAGGTATTTTCCGAAAGGGAGAAAAAAAAGAAAGATTGAAAAAACTCGGTGCAAGATAAAATTATGAGGCGTACAGTGTTCATTCGGTAGAGGTCTGACGGCTCCACGCCGTAGGTCTTAAAATGGTATCTTGCACAATGTTCCTTTTATTCTTTGTTTTCCTTTATGTTGAGCAGCTTGGCTGAAGTTAGCTTGCCAAGGCGCCCCGGCTATCATGCAGCGCGTTTTTTAAGAAAGACGGACCATTCTACACGAAGATAGCCAAGAACATATTGCTCACAGTCAGCCGCCAGTAATTTGTTGTTGATGTCATTCAATGTATTAATTTCCTGCTATTAGTTATATGCCATGCTGTCAAAAAAATAATGTGTAGAAAATTGAAAGAAATTTAAAACTGGCATTTTTGTTCAGCCAGGTACTTTTTGCCCATTTATTCTTCCCGGCTGATCAGGAAATCCCGCGAAAATATCAAAATATAACGTGGCTAACCATCCGCCTGCTTCAAAAAGCAGCGTCTTCAAGTACGCTTCACAGCAGTTAGTGAGCGCTGTCTTTCCACGATGCATCAACGAGCAGTTATCGGTAGTCTTCCCTTAACAACAACAAGGTCCCGAAGGAAAAACTGCCAGCTGTGCCATTAACCGCTATGGAGCTTGTTCGAGGGCGCTGTTTTTTTACACGGGCGGACTGTTCGTCAGATTATTTTTTTCTTTATTTTTCGCGTGTTTTCTTTATGAGCCGGAAGAGATGAACGGACATAAAGTAGATGGCTTTTTCAAAATACGCCAGCTTTCAATTTCTTTCAATTTTCTACAAATTCTTCATTTACAGCACGGCATTCAGAACACTAATAAAATTGGTAATTGCAAGTCATTATTAAATTGAATGGCACCAACAAAATAATTAGTGGCGGCTGCTCTACTAGACTGCGAACAATATGCACTTGTCTATTTTCGCGTAGAATGACCCACCTTTTTTTTTTTACGCGATGTATTATAACTGGGACACCGCGTGTATAGGTATAGTGCAGTGGGACCTAATAGCTCGTGTCTGCCCATCATGAGCACGATTGCGCGAATGTACTTGCCTCTGCGTCACGTGTCACCTCCACGTCAGAGGCACTCGCCTGCTGTGTCTCTCTCTAGTGTCAGCCTGGTAAATTCCACACCACCTAAGTCGTGACAAACGTGTATCTCAGTATGCGCCATAATCTCTTATTTTACGCCACATATACAACCGAACCTATATGTCAGAACCTATAACGCTCCATTGCCCAAGGGAAGGGGAACAAGAATTACGGATAGACAAAAAAAAATGTGGGGAAGGCAGCGTGCTTGAAATTTCAACTTCGCGCGCACGCCTTTCTAGCGGATGCCAATATACACGCTGTTCAGAATCCGAAACGTGTTCAGCGGAGAGCATGATATAGAGGAAATGAATTGCCAGCGCTGTAGGATGATGGTCGGCGCGAGGAGAAGGCAAGCCAGAAAAAGACAGGCAAAAAAAAGGGGGGGGGGAGAAGGAGGAGAGAGAGCGAGAGAGAGAAAGAGAGAGAGGGAGTTGAACACGGTGTTCCAGAAACGGTCTTCTTTCGCTTGCACAAAATAGGGCAAACGAGCCTGCTGTGCGGGCCATTCAAAACAGGAGAGCTCAAAGTGGCAGAAAGCAAAATCGATTTGCCGGAGAAAAAAGAAATACGTGTCCTGACCTGCTCTTGAATTGAAAGCACGTAGCTTTCCCGCAAATTGGCACGAAGATGGTCCCATTGCTTTGGCGCGCGGTACCATGGCAGACCCCTGAGCTGGGCCTACAAAACTGCTCCGAATGAGAGAGAGAAGGTGAAAACGTCCTTTAAGAGAAAAAAAAGTGTTTGAACCGTCAAGCAAATGCCGGAGCTTCGGTGCGAGCATCCAGATGCGAAGGGTTCTGACGTGCTGAAGGCGGAGGGTTTGTGTACATGCGGCGTTCAAAATGGCTCCGAGTTGTGGCTGTTTGGGCCAGTTGGTTCCACACAGCAGCGACAAGCTTGCCCGTGAAAATATAGAGGCAGGCACAATATCGCGACTTGGTTCTGGGTGTGCATGATTGCCCGATATGTGCACCTTTCAGATAAGCAGCTAACCTTCCTAAAAAGTTGAATCGTGCCTGTGAAGTGGCAATAAGTTGAAGTATAAACACGGGTCGCTCAATATAAAACCTTTGTTGGGAGTTACCGCTCATCTGCCGACAGTTTATTATTATATTTTTGTCGGTGTTTATCGCGCTATCACTTGTCATGATGCCTCCGATAGCACCGCCCATACTTGACGAAGAGTGCTTGGGACATCGGCACAACTTTCCATTCGCGTTTTAAGGGGAATCCTTCAGAGGTTATCTTAGTAAAAGCTGCAGGACGGAGACGGATTGGCTATAGATCAGTTTACATAACCCCGACAACCTCTTGTTGAGTCCAGTTTGTCGGACCGAAACGCGGTTGGCGAGTCCGCGTAATCACAGCAATGCAATCCATCGCCTGCAAACAGCTGGAACTCCTCTTACACAGCTCGATGTGAGCGGTTCCCAAATCGATTCAACCGCATTTACCTGCAGCTCATCAAGCAGGTCGAGCGAGTCAACTCCCGCCTTGCAGCCCGTATGAATACACCCTGGCACAACATGATTCTGCCCGGCTAGCATCTATATCTTAACCAGACAACCTGATTTCGGCGCGAAATGCGAGATTCGGCATGGCTTTCTCGAGTAGATGTATGCTGAGCTCGTGTTTACATGCTCGACGCGACTCACTTAACGAAATGATTTAAAACTTGTTCTAGTCTTGTTGGCAGCCTGGAAACGGGGTTACTAGGGTAATGGGGGGAAGGTGTTAGGATAAGCATCTCAGAGCGCAGCTCTCAATGGCCCGTTCCTGCGGCGAGCGGCGGCGGCGTAACCGAGCGAACGAACACGACAGCGAAAGCTGAAAGTGCGAACGTGGAGCAGCCACGGGATCGGCAGATGAAAACGCGAGCCGCGAACGGCGGAGGCCAATGAGAGCAGCCCCTTCAGTGACGTGCGCGCGGAAACTGGTTTCATGCGGACCCGCCCGACCACTCGATGCGTACTCGTACCTGGTCTCAAGCGGACCGGTAGTTTCGTACTATCGTCTGCTCGGGTCAGCTGTCGCTGGCGCTTGTTTGTTTGTTTGGTTTGGTCTCGTTCGCGCTTGTTTCGATTGTCATGGTTTGCGATTGTTTTGAAATCTGATTGTATGCATGACGCGAATTGTGTAGCACTTTCTGGAAGCACCGCGGTACCAGCGATTACACTTGAGCCTTCAACGAGACATGCATAAAAGCCGACGTGCTTGAGCCGCAAATCCGATTTTCTACGGCAGCCGGCTCTTATGCATATATCTCTCAAATTCCTTGCCTCCATATATCGTGAAATGGAAACACCATATTGAGCTGCGCTCAAATTTCGCATTAGAGAGTATCGTAATGGTCGGTGAATTTTTTTTTCTTTCTCCTTTTTTCTGCTCGCGCTGCGAGTGGTGATCTACGAGACCAATCTCACTTTCTCTCTCGTGCTACGTTCTCATGAACCTGATGAAGTCGGGCCGAGTCGGGCCGAAAACGGGCTGTCGCGTTAATGTAAACGCTATAGCGGGTCATGGCCGAGCGAACGTCTAGGCAAGTTCTGTCAACACGCCTGCCAGGCGTGGATTGACACGCCCGGCCTGCTTGGCAAGTTGCGTGTAAATGCTGTCGGGTCTGTCTGCGTGAGCTCTACTTCTGACTCGATCCGCTCGCTTCGCGTTCATGTAAACGAAGCTTCTGACGACCCACCTCGACAGCACGACATAGCTATGCCACCTGACTACCTAAAATTGGGACGAAGTCGTCGGAACAGGCAGCCAGCTGCTTCAACTGGCAACTGTGAGAATCGCGTAATTGAAGCTTCTGATATGTTCTAAGCAGTGCGTTATTCCTTTCTGTGTTCGCTGCCAACATCTCGGGATTAAAAAAAAAAAATCTGGTGAGCGCTGATGCTTGTACACTTGTAACGCAATAATGTGTAAGTATCGTAACGCAATATCGCGTAATTGTTTTCGAAAATTCCCGAATAGCGGGATTCGACTATGCCGCAATATAACTGGCGGTACAGTGGATCCTTACTCATGATTTGCCGGTTGGAGGTTTCAATGTTTCTAGGGTGGAAGCGCCAGATACTGACACTATTAATTTTATTAAGCAGCATGACCTACCCAGTCGGTGATGACGGAGGGTGTTGTTTAATTTGCATAAGCTCCCCGATTACGTTACATAGGGCGCCTGCGGGCGCGCGAGCAGGTGACTACAAAGCCAACGTAAAAAAAATGCGGACTACTTTGAATTTCGATGGCTTCTCCGAAGCCAGACAAAGCCATCGCTTCTAGTAGGCCGAAACCTACGGGGCTGGTGGGTAAACACCTCTTGCGACCGATAGCGTCATAACACGCCCCCGCGTCGAGAAACACGTCGCTCACCCCCTGACCCTTCGCCTACTCCTACACGAGAGACGGTCAGTTATCTTTCCCTCGCGATTTGTCTCCCGTCGGCAAAGGCGCGTTCTAGTGCTATCTTTCCTGAAAACGAGGTGGGGAGGGAGAAAGGGGGACGCATCATTCTTCCCAGGAACCGGGCCGAACTTCACACGATAGCGAGGTTCGAGCCCCTTTGGGATAGAGGCATATCTCCTTGCGGCCGTAGGTGCCCCACTTCGATCGCTTACAGGTGGCGCGCGCTTGTGTGTGTACATGTACTGCCCAGAGTATGCCCAGAACTGCATCGATTGGGAGGTCTCGGAAAAGTTAGGTGCATTCTTCGATTGGGTGGCGCTAGCTATATTTTTTTTTATTTAGAAACTTGCTCATTGCTTCTCGGTATAAGCAGCAAAACGCCTTCGCCGTGGGCTCGTATGCTGACTCACATAGGCGTTGTTGCGTGGTTGCCGCGGGACCCGCCTGGAGAACTCGTATATCTAGTTCCTGGATTTTGAAACTGTCATCACGCTGCGGCAGGTCCGTGCAAACTGCGGCCTACCGCGAATCGCGAAATGTTTGTTCGGGAGTCCTGGAACAGGCCTGTAAATGCCGGACATCGTATCTCGGACACCGAGGTCTGTATCGATTCAGAACTCCTCGAAAAGCTGGGCGGGCCCGATTTCACAGTGCCCTTCTTTCGAAACGAGTTTTTTTTTTCTTTTCGCGGCTTCTTGTGGTGACCTAGCCGCCAGTTGACGTCGTTGTCATCGTGCCGCTGCTTTGTTTGATTTCGCAAATAATGAGGCATAGGCGCGGAAAATACTAGGCGTGATCTGATGATCGAATACGGGCTCCGAGAACTGGTCGCACGGTGCTAAACTGTCCCGTTGCGTCACCTGATCTCGGACGCTGTGGCTTGAAGCTAAGTGGACCACGATCTTATACGTATGGGGGAGACGTGTCATTTGAACACGTGAGTTTGCGTGTTCGCGAGAGATCCCGGTTGGCTCACGCCAGGAAACGGTGTACATGTCGAGGGAGGAAACTACGAATGAAGACATTGGCACCACTACCGCACGCAATGTGAGTTCGTAATATCGCAGCTATACTCGCGAATCGCCGAGGCGCCGCTCGTATACAAGGGCCTCTATCGATTCGAAACTCTCCGAAACGCTCAGCGCATTCTTCGATTCGCCTTTCGGTCGCTTTTCGCTCGAAGGCTGTCGCTGCTTCTACGTACAGGCCGCAAAGCGTTTTGTCTCACTGTGTTTATTTTTCCTGCGTAATCTACGCGAGCACAAGTGGTCCTTACCACCGCGCTGCATGCTGGTGAAAGGTATATATAGTCAGTTCTCCGTTTATGCGTTACTTATGCGTTAGGCTTATGCGTTACTGGAGGCACGAATACACTGTCTTCTTTTTCTGCTGGCGTAAGTGCAGCCCCTGTTCTTGATGTCGAATAAAGTTTTTGTATGTTACTATTCCAACTTTTGGCGCGCAAGTGCGCGCTGCCTGTGTTCTTCGCCTATCTTGCGTCTGCTGTCTTGCGTGGCCATTTATGCATCCGTGCCTCATTTTGATCGTTACATTTTCATTTTTTTTATTCTCATATAGCCAATTTGTTACGCTAGTTATTGCTCCGGCGTGACCAGTGTTGTCGCAGCTATAGCAAGCTACAAGGTCACCTGCAATATACTGCAACTTGGGT
This sequence comes from Dermacentor variabilis, assembly GCF_050947875.1. Classification (NCBI taxonomy): domain Eukaryota; kingdom Metazoa; phylum Arthropoda; class Arachnida; order Ixodida; family Ixodidae; genus Dermacentor; species Dermacentor variabilis. Next base: position 115,160,141 of record NC_134572.1, on the reverse strand, counting down.
TCGAGAATTCTGAAACCAGGTCACCGATCACGAAGACCTCATGTGTGTATACGTTTGAAGCGTTGCATTGATTCGAAGCTCTCCGGAAAGGCTGGGGCGCATTCTTCGATTGCGACCAACCCGCTGTCTGTGCGGAATGTTTTGCTTCTTACAAGGACCACAGTGAGAAGGGAGAAAGAAGGGCGGAGAGAGAAGGGGACGCCTCCTCGCACTTTTGCGCAGGGGTCGAAATCCTCGAGTGGACGTCACACTGCAGACGGCGCGGGGTGGAGCCATCATGTCTAAAGCTAAAACGCCAATTCCCGGATTATGGGGCGCGTCCGCTACAAAAATAAATTAGGATTACCTACAGATTTTTCGTAATAGTTAAACACAGTGTTACTAACGTGGGACAAACTTTATCCCCCACTGCACTCAGCATTCATAGGTTTCGCGTTCAAGAATATGTATGTGCGTGAAGGCGATGTCGACTACTCCTTTCTTCTGACATACATTAAAGACGCAAAACAATGCCACAAATTGTACATGATAAGGGATACCGAAAGAAGTTCTGCGAGGTTATCCCCAGAGTACATAATTGCTCAATGACTAAGTACTAACAGGTCCCGGGCCAGCGGGTGTCACAATACATACACGTTCCTCGCGTGCACAGAAAGAACTCGAGCACTGTATCATCTCCAGAAATAGGCCACTAAGAACATATCACCACGAACATTTCTCAAGAAACCAAATTGTGGGACTGGCCACGCCAAATGTGTACCCTCTTATCAAACACAGAATACGCACGAAGACCTAAGGTTAAATACCAGAAAGAAATCCCCATGCATTCACTTTTACAACATCGCGATCAAGAACAGGATTTGAACGAGTTCGAAAACATAATAATGAGACTTTGTATCTTTCTCAGACGTTCCTTATTCTTCTAGGAACCTCATAGTAATGAATGTGTGGCAGTATTTCTTTCTTCTCCAAACTTCTTGCAGAACCCTCCTGGCTTCGTGCAGGCAATCAGTGACGCGGCGTCGTCAGTGAAGCCGTAAAGTGTGGAGGAAGGACGTTGGCCAGAAGGAGTGGGCGAGAGCCGGAAGGATGGCTTCAATAAAACGCCTGGCCTAATTCCAAAGGTACACATATAGGCACACGCCACACCGTGTTCTAGCGGAGGATTGCCAACGAAGAACGTCCTCCAGAGACCGTCACGCGAAAGAGGAATTGGGGACGCGGGAGGGAGTGAGGTGGGGAAGAGAGAGGGAGAAAAGGGGAAGCGATGTTTCTACGCGGCAGGGAATTGGAGAAAACAACGCGCCGCACTCCCAAACAAGCGCCATAACGATAGCATAAAAACGTACAGCGGAAAAAGAAAACAAAAGTGAGAAAAAGGAAAAGTCCGTGGCGGCGGTCGAGTGTACATACTAAACGATCGCTGGAAGACACGAATCGGGCTTAAAGGGTGGAATAGGGAAGCGGGCAGGGGAGGTGGTAAGCCAGGCGCCGAATCCTTCTGGCGAGCTTTGCTACAGTGAAGACTATAGTACTACTGCTACTGCTACGACGAGGCGCACGGACGGAGCGCGACGCGCCTAGGATGCAGGCGTTTAGGGACGCGGAGGGAAGAAAATCGGGATGGACGAAGCGGGAGATGCGATGAAGCATGCAGCCAACTTCCCTAATCGCACCCCCAGCGGCTCTGCAACGCCTTGCAACAGCTCCCCTGGGGAGGGAAAGGGGAAACCCTGGCGAAAGTGGAACCCTCTTTCCCTCCTGCCCTCACTCACGCTTGCGAAGGAGCGAAAAGGATAGATATTGCAAGGAGCGAAAGGAAGAAAAACCGTGACTGCTCGCAAGCGAGCGTCGGGCAACGGCCTAGGAGAAGAAAAAAACAGGCATACGATGAAGACGAGAGGGTAAAATAAGTACCGCATGGACAGAAAAGGAAGAGAATAGAGGGAAAATTGGATACGACTTCGCAATAAAGAATGAAAGCAAGCATTTTCTTTTATTTCTCTTTCTCTCGCTCTCTCTCCCCTCCCGGTGTGCTTTCTGTCGCTTTCGTTCATCCCTGCGAGCGACGGAGAGCCAATCGATAAATCTCATTTGGAGCAGGTCCTTTCCCGCTTCTCTCTTCTTGTTATTCACCGCGCCTAATGTTGGGCCAGCGGCGGCAGCGGAGGAGGCATCTTGAAAGAGCAGCCTGCGCGTCGGCGACGTTCGCCGAGAACTACAAGAGAGTCCAGGGCCCACTCGTGTCCCTCTCCTTCTTTCGCCGGAGGCGGCCCTGGACGTCCCGGCGCTAATGACGACAACGCGGGCGTCACGAAGTGGAAATTCCTGTCAGAGGGATCGCACCCCGCTGGGTTGCGCGGCTGCTGATGGATCCGCGTCGTTGCGGAGCTACGTCACGGCGGACCTATGCGCAAACTTCCCGGGTGATTCTGCGGCTGGGAATGTATCGCTGAGGCGAGCGTGCTTAAGTTTAACGTTATTGGGCATATTCTGTATGATGCAGTGACAGCGTCGTTGCGGGGATGTGCGAGAGCCTGCCGCTGCATTCAGAAAGCGGTCTTCACAGACGTATTGTCGTGAGAAAACGCAGCGCAATTGCTCAGAGACGGACAGAAGAATAGGCAATAAACGTGCGCTAGATAGATATAGCAGAGCCCGTTGTACTAGAAATCAACTTTAATATTTTCGCTGTTTGGGCTTGTTGGGTCCAACGTCATGACAAATCTTAGCGCGGAAACACCCACACGGAGAGAATTTTTTGCGCCAGAATCTCCAAACAACTTAAAGCAACCGCGATACTGAAGATCCCTCGTAGTATAAGCTTGCGTGGCAGCGAACGCTCGTTGCAGAGCCTCAATTAATTAACGTAAGCGGTTATGTTATTTACGAGTAAATGTTCCAAAGTTGCCACTGTGATGCAAACTCACCACATAAATGTTGAGCGCGGTGACGTATAGTTGGATACGCGATTCAGCACATTGGTTCAGTGCTACCGAGAGTAGCAATAACCGAATTGCTGGGTTTATCCTACACATATGCTCAATTGTAGGCTGTGTATTGTCGGCTAGGCTAATTACTTGCTTTTTTTTTCACCGATGATGAAGCCTGAAGAGAGCGCGATAACTGTTCGGATACAATCTATCTATCTATCTATCTATCTATCTATCTATCTGTCTGTCTGTCTGTATATATATATATATATATATATATATATATATATATATATATATATATATATATATATATATATATATATATATATGTGTGTGTGTGTGTGTGTGTGTGTGTGTCTGTCTGTCTGTCTGTCTTGTCTTGTCTTGTCTTGTCTTGTCTTGTCTTGTCTTGTCTTTCTAATGTCCTCTGCACACCTTGCATACGCAAGCGCTTGTGGACAAACACAAAGGGCCAGCATCCGACAAGCAAGACGGCCTGCCGAAGCCAGTGGGGCCCTTGCCCAGGGGCTCCACCCATTCAGCGTTTTATTCTTCGATTGCATCGTTGTTCTTATTTGTCCTAAAATACTATATCAAACGTGTCGCATCAACAAGGTCAGAAGTAAATCCTTGCATTTCCGTTGCAGTAACTAAATATCTTGAATCTTCAAATTGAAACATTTTGCGGAAGTTATCGACTATTGTCGACGTAAGCGAATAGCCGAATGCTACTAAGAAGCGATTCGATTCATTAAAGGAAGTGCCCTTAAAGGCGTGTATTTGCTGCATCGAGGGGATTTACGTAGCGTTTGTTGTTTTATTGTGCAATTCAATACAGAACACAGCCGTTAACCAGTCCATCTGTAGCCATAATATAATATAGGTGGCTATACATATAAGCCGATTATTCATATGTGTATTATATGTGTGCTGTCTCCGGTGGCGCGAGCGCCTGTATAGAAGGCGGCTGCCATCCTCCTCTTCCGCAGCCTCCATAGGGGGTGAGGGCGGCGAAACAAGAGGAAGGCTGTCCTTCTCGAGCGTTTCACCACAGCATGTTAAGGACCAACGAGACGTACGCGTCGGAACGCGTCCACACGCGCCGCACCGTTTTTGGATGCGTTCTGCGTCAAGCGCATAGTCGGCGTCGCGTGCTGACGCGTGGTGGCGTCGAGACCTGGCACCGCTGGATTTTTGTGGCCGCGCCAGAAGCTGCCGCTCGCGTTGTCGCGTAACGCGACTCCACGTGAACGTGATGAACCAGTGTGACTTCTGGAATGAAGTTGGTTGAATCGATAAGTTCAACTGCTTTCATATGTATTAATACGTTCTTAAAATAGAAAAACAATTTTTAGTTTAAACAAAATATTTTATTTTATTGCCATCTTTAGCAACCTAGCCTAACATGGTCGCATTACTACCTCGAACCTGACTGCCTAGCAACACTGTGCTGCCTCGACTAGAGAGAGAGAGAGAGAGAGAGAGGGAGATAGTGAACTAAAGAAGGAAACGACGTCGACTAAACCCCCGTCGACTAAACGCGAGGCGACACGCGACAACCTGCCCACCGCGTGAATTCGTGCCGTATTCCTCCGTCGGGCGCTAAGCGACGCCGAATGCATCGCGTCGCGTACTGACGCGTCCCGAAGCGTACTTGGAGCTTACCTTCACACGCCTCAGAGTTCTCTCGCCCCAACACGTGCGTCCCAAGCTGTAATAGTTCGCGTTCGGCAATGAATGTGTCCAACAGACAGACAGACAGACAAAAAACTTTAATTGGCCCTAAGGGACTACGTTGTCGTAGTCGCGGGCCGCACCCGCGCCGGGGGCGGAAGACCGTGATCTTCAGCCCTGTCGCAGGCCCTTTGGACAGCCCGAAGCTGGACTTGAAGGTCGTCGCTCTTGACGGCTTCCTCCCAGTCTTCTCGCCTGTTAAAAGGCGAGTGGCGCAACGCAGAACATTGCCACAGCATGTGGTTCAACGTGGACCGTTCCTCGCCGCAGTCTGGGCAGCGGGGATCCAAAACCGGGAGTGTAGTGGCTCATCCTTGAGCGAGACGGAAAGGAGCCCGTCGGCAGCAACTGCTTTTATAGTCGGTGTGGCCGCGCCGCTACTCGGTCTCGCGAGAGCATGCTCCCTTTCAATCGGCGTCTTTTCATAGGCGTGGAAGCTGGTCCACCACAAGAACGGGCAAAACAAAGATAGTTATTCTCTTTAAAATATGACTTCGTGTACCGTTTCATCAGAGTTGCGTGACCTCCCCTGGCGATGTAATTAAGAAAGAAGACAAAAAAAAAAGAAAGAGTAGATGAACGATGCGCGTTAGTTAGGCGACCGGGTGGTGCTGGCAGTGGAACAAGCGGACCCGTTTCACGCCAGAGGAAGCCCCAATTTTGACGACGAGGGAGCAGCTTTTCGCTCCTTCGCGGGGAGCGAGCGCGCGGCTGCGCCACTCGGCGAGCGAGTTCCCTTCGGGCGATCAGTCTGAAGTGCGCGCCGGAGTGTCGGCACTGATGCCGCTCATTTGCACGCTCCTCACTCGCGCACCACCGCGGCTTGTAGTCGGATGCGGCAAGCGCAATGGCCTCGGGAAGCGAAGCTGCGGTCGCTAGGCCCCGAGTATGCAGCTCGCAGATGAGGCGAGCGCCCGCCGCTCCGAAACTCGTAGTGCTCTATACGCTGGCGAACCTAGCGTCGCGGATTTTCTTTTTTCTCGCGTCCTCTCTCTTTCCCTCTCTTTCTGTACGGTAACGCAGGTGCGCCACTCCTTCCGGCACAATTAGGCTAAGCCTCCGCGGAAACTAGGTGAGCCCACTGGCGAGCAGAAGAGTGAAATAAGAGACACTGATGAAAGAGACGCTAACAAGAAACATTGAAACAGGGCAGAGTGCTAAGATACTCTTTCAGTGTTCTATTTACACTCACCTGGCGAAAAAGGTCTGATTGTTGCACTCGCCGAGAACTTTCTCTAATAATGAAGGGAACGCTAGATTTTCCAAGTTCGTTACTGCGGCAAAATAGCCTGCCAGCATTTGACATCGCTTTTGGTTTCTTGGAACTAACACAAGGGTGGTGGTGAGTCAGCTTGTAGCTTCCACGTGTGACAGCTTCGCATTTTGTCCAACGCGGAAGAAAAAAAGCCAGGACACTAATTCAAATTTTGCATTTAGTGCTGTACTTTGCCTTATTTTGCCGTTGTTAACAATATGTTTGTGTCTCTTCTTCCCCACCTTGAATTAACGTAGATAACGCGAGAATTTCTTTCAGGAACGCTGTAACTCGTGCGCGCTTTGCCTTCGTAGCTTTTCTCCATTTCCACAGAAATTTGTCCGCGAGTATAGCAAAAAAAAAAAATGAAGACCAACCTCCCTACCCAATCTTCGTTTGTGTTCATATACTATTCTACTTCGTTTTCTTTGGGGCATTAGGGAAAAGGGGGATGAGAGGGAGGGGGCGAGAGGTGGTGCTTTGCTCCCAAATCGCAGCACCGGTACATGTCAGTGTGTAGTCCAGGTTGTGCGTTATGCACTCTGAATTTATATAAATCAACCTAGAATTTAATTAGCTGAACGAATAAGAACACGTGACTTGCGATAAGCAGTGGGAAAACCGCTTGTTTTTCCACGGAGTAGAACCGGACCGGAAATCGGACATCCATGAACCCTTTGTGTTACTTTGAACTCCACCGCATGCGCGCTGCTCTAACAAGGCGGTTTGGTCGAGTGTAAGTCTCACTTCTGAAACGGTTAAAGGCATGACCTTCCAATATGCTTAGCCTGCATGGTTATCTAGGACGTGACGTACCACTTCTCCACTCTGTATTTCGTGCAACGAGAGAGGAGACATCGAACACTTCCTGTAGTCGTGCCCAAGCTAACGCGGTGATAGGGACACTATTCTGAAGAACCTCGCAATAGAAGAAAACCCTTCCACATGCACGCCTACAACACCTTGTGTTTACAGAATTGTCCGCTATAGCCCACAAAGAATCTTCACGCTTTCCTACGTTTCTAACCCCCGTATTCACGCAGAACGCCCCTCCACTCAACGCTCCATCTCGACTCAAGAAAGTTTATGGCAGTGCCGCCCGCCTCCGGATAAGAGTGGTCACTGCGGTTCATTGACACTCCGGAGAAGCGTAGCCTCTTCTTCGGTCGAGTGATGGCGCTGTGCCCAACTTGGTGAAGCGGATGAAGAACTCCGAGTCGAGGGCGCTTTGAGAGTACGGGAGTAAGGGACACTGTTTAGCAGGACTTGATTCGCATGCCCTGTTGAAAATGCAAGAGACGGTCAAGTCGAACCATCGCCGACCTCAAATGCCAGGCTAAGCTAGCCCGTATATAGCTAGAACACACCACTGCCATCACCACAGACGGACTAATCACCTATTTCCCTTTAGGATAAAGCAACCGCGTGTTACAATGAGATGCTATAGACCTCACCGATGCCACATCCTCTTCCCGTCTCCTGCAACAATTCCTTTGTTTCCATTTGTAAACTGGAATAGCCAGTATTTCCCTCTCCAGATGCGAACGTGAACATCTGTTCTGTGCAAATGAAACCACTTCGTCTCCCTGAACCCGCTTCCTCGCTGTTGTGTGCATGAGAGCCGAGTATCCATGCGCCGCCCGACTGCTTGCCTCGCGACAGCAGCGTGAGGTAGCGCTTAGAAAACCGATTCAAAGACAAAGGTAAGGCCGTGTAACTAATTCTTGAGTGATCGGTATGCCTACGTCTCTACAGTCGTCATTTATTCATATTCACTACGTCAACTCAATCTTTAGCAGCAGTCGTGAGCGTTCTGCAATGCCGCATTGTGAAACATACGTCACCGTAACATTTCAGCATCTGTGGCCAGTACCCGCCTTGCGGCTCGTTTCCCGATGAAGCATAACCATGGCCAAGCTGTGAAGTAGCTGGAAGCAGGCAGAAGTCGCGTAAAAAAGGAAGTTCAAATTTGTTTATGGTGACTTTTGTTCGTTTTCAACCATAACTTGGAAATGTATACTTAGCCAATCTACGCAGCGTCTGTAGTAGGAATTTCCAGAAATCGCCAGAAAAAAATTATGCGTGGCTCTGCTATCGCAGCAAACACCAGAGACCAGCGGAGCTGGGGGAAGGCCAGTAAAGTAGTGCCAAACCGCACACAAGACGCGCGAGCGTCACGAACGCGTCCCTACGGCGTCCACCAAAAGCGTCTACTACGGCATCCACGATTCGCGTGGCCAACGCCGTAGTAGACGCCACGGTTGTCTCCACTCTGTACGGAGCGGTGGGCGAGGAGGACATCGAGGCACCCTAGCAGCCGCCAGAGAAGAATGCCCCTCCTCCCTCGCCTGACCCCCCGCCTTGTGGGTGCTCGTGTGCCACGAGACAGGGCACGCATACGGGCCGTGTTCCCCGCTCGCGTGCGCGCCGCTCCTTCTGCCCCACTAGGATCCACCCGCCCTCATCACGTCGCTATGCTGCGCGTTGCTATTTTTACACTCTGCTCTCTCTCTCAGCTCTCCCTCCCCCAACTCAGCGAAGCTGCGCACGTCAAGAGAAACCCAGCGAGTTTCTAACAGCTCCAGCTTTAAAAAAATATGTATTTATTCCTTCCTTGTATTGAGTCGCGGGTCTTCGACGTCATATTTGTCCTACCATCACCGCAGCCCTATCATATTGCCACGTAGAAGGCATTCAAGTACCACGCAGATCGCTTTGGTTACCGCAAGCGTTGCAACAAAGGGAAACACCAGGAACGTCCATTACGACACTCGGAGTGCGCCTGCTGGCCAGCCTGCATGCGCCCGAGCTCCCGCCGAAAATCTGCCTCACCAATGGGAAGCTAGCTCGTGTCGCTTGATCAAGGGAGGCCGCAAACGGCGTCCGAGGACAGTGGCACGTGACAGGGGATGTCTTCGACTACCTTCTTCCGGGCTCTAGTTCAACGGGTCCATGCTCTTGCTGAGATCGTTCTAGGGACCCCGGACTAGGGTTCCCTCCTACACTCTTACAACATTTATTAATAAAAAATCTTTGCTCTCTCTCTCTCTTCGACTGCCTTCGTTGTGCAGGGGACAGAGCGGTTTTCTTTTTTTTTTTAGGTACACTTTATTGTGGCGCGAAACATATTTCGTGAAAATGGATAGAAAGAAGAAAACAGTGACGCGCTTCACTGTCTTCTTTGTATGTATTTCGCGCCACAATCAACTATGCCTAGGAAATCTAGGCACCGACTTGCCCAAGAAGAAGTCCTTTTGATTTTCTTTAGTTCTTGGCACAAGTTCGCCGCTTAACGAATAGTTTCTTTTTTAGAAACCCGTGTTGACTAATGTTCCGACATTTCTGGTGGAGGTGCAGGGTATGCTATCGAACTCCACACACCTAAGGAAGAGCAGTTCTAAAACTCGGCGATTGGAGCCCGTGGAACTGACGCCAGTGCACCAACGGGCCAGCCGTCATCTTCGAGGGGATTCGCCAGATTTCTAACCTCTTCGCGACAAGGGAGCCAATTGATACCACTACTATGACCAGCCAAGTTACTCCGGCACAACTCATTGTGCGCCGACCTATCGCACCACAGGCCTCCCACGGCCACTCGTTTGAAGACGCCCAGGGCCAGTTGGACCATTTCGACAGAGTGGCATAAGTTCGAACGAATGGAGCGAAGAACGCAAGCTGCGCAATGTGTATTTTGCCTTGCTCGAATGTGGTACGAAAAGACGAGGCTTCTCTGTCGTCTTGGGAAGGGTTTCGTCAGCAGCTTCTGGCTTCGTATGGTAGGAACGATCGCAGGGAGGAGACAGAAATTGCTCTTCGGGCACATAAACAGCGCACGAATGATAGTGTGGTCATGTACATATATAGAGGACACGTCTCGCCTTTTCAAGCGCGCCGACCCCAACATGAGTGAACACGAAAAGGTGCGCCATCTCATGCACGGGGTAAAGCAAGGGCTTATCTTGGGACTCGTTCGCAATCCGCCACGTACCGTTGCCGAGTTTCGATCGAAAGCAACGACGATTGGAATGAGGCTTCGGCAGCGAGCGCGGCAACACAACCGCGACCTAGTCTGCTCGTCCGCAGATGTCTTTTCTGTGTGCACTGAGAATAACACACACACAATGCGCGAACTCGTCAGGTCTGTAGTCAGGGAAGAGCTACGCAAGATGCAGTCTCACGAAGCTACTCGGGAACCGCCTATCGTTGATATCATCAGAAACTATGTGAGGCAAGCCATACGGGAACCACAGTGTCAACCACCACCGGCGCGACCGACACCAGCGTACTCCGTGATGCTCACACGACCCGGCGTTTACAGTAGGCCCATCGCGAAGCGAAGTAACTCGTACCGACAGCACGCAATGCGCCCCGTATGGCTGAGACAAGAGCAGGAAAAGTGAAGTGTGGCGTGGACGCTGACCGTATACAGGACTCTGTGTTTTCACTGCGGAGCGGCTGGTCATCTGTACCAATTTTGCTCATACTGTCAAGCCGGTCTTACAGAATTTCCTGTGAATGCGCCATGCACCTGAAACGGCGAAAGAACATCCGACATCGAAGAGTACTTGTGTACGCATGAGAGTTTCAGCCCACCTCGTCATCGCCAATCGCGGTCGCCGTACCCTATGCATCACTAATCGCCAAGCCCACATGCCTTTTAAAGCACGTCTAGGCATCGTTCGCCTAGCCCAAACTCAGAAAACTGAAGCGAGCCACGTGTGGAGACGGGGCCCCTCACAATCAGAGATGCGAAGATCCTGCACCGCGGTACAGTGCTGGGCAGTATCGAAGATACGTGTATCTTAGATGATATTTTAGATACTATTTCGGTATCTTGTATTTGTATCATGATATGTCGGGCAAGACGTGTATCAGTATCTGTATTTCCGATACATAATAATAATAATAATATTTGGGGTTTTACGTGCCAAAACCACTTTCTGATTATGAGGCACGCCGTAGTGGAGGACTCCGGAAATTTTGACCACCTGGGGTTCTTTAACGTGCACCTAAAGCTAAGCACACGGGTGTTTTCGCATTTCGCCCCCATCGAAATGCGGCCGCCGTGGCCGGGATTCGATCCCGCGACCTCGTGCTCAGCAGCCCAACACCATAGCCACTGAGCAACCACGGCGGGTTTCCGATACATGAAAGAATGTTTCATGTATCTTAAGATGCAAGGTACTAGGGGAGGAAGAGGGGGCTATCGCCACATCACCGTGCGAAACTATAAACGTTGGCTGAACTCTGCTCCTGAAGCTGATACTTTTGTCACTAAGCCACCTGAAAAAAACTTAAGGCAGCAACATTCTTTTATCTCTCCGCCAGAGCCCTCCAGCGAGGGCAAGCGATGAGGTCTGAATGAGATCAGTAGAATATGAAAGGTCATTGCAGCTTTTTGTGCTTTCTATATACACGATGCGTCACAAAAAACGTCGCTACCTACGTTGTTGCTGTGTACGCCTGCCCGGTGATCTGGCATTGCGTAAACGGTCATACGTTACGGACAAGGTACAGTTCCACAGCGGTATTTTCGCCATCGTGGAGAGGCTTCTTATTGACGTTCTTGTAATTAGGTGACGGCCCACTAGCTCGTTGGCAGGCAGAGCAGCGACTCCCATCATTACAAAAGCGACAGGCCAACACCACTGAAAGCGCAGCGTATAAAGAGCTTTCATGTTATGCAGCGAAAGCTACCCCAATAAATTGTTTCGGAAGGAAAATAGTATACTTTGGGCAAGTAAGACAAGAACTTGGATGACTTAAGCTTCGCCTCTAATAGCGGAACGCGATAACATTCAAAGATACCCGACTGCTTCTCACGCTTTCCGGCAACAGCAGCTTGTGTAACTGTAACGTTTACCAAGAAGCGCTGGCGGTGAACGTTATGCACGAAGGCGACTTTCTGGTAGAAACGCGGCCACTTGCGTGGGTCGATCCCAAAACATTACGCCACGCCAAAGAATTAGATCATTTTTTCAGGTTCTTGTTGTTGTTTCGCACTTTTAATATTTACGTCTGAGAAAATTTAACATAAAAGGCATGCGCTGTCGGTGTTTTTTTTTTTCAGGACATTTGTTCATTGAAAGTATCGTTTGGGATGCAATAATTGCAGTAGTACCTTGTATCTGTAGCTCAAATACTTGTTGCCTGAGCATCTTGTATCGTATCATGATACAATTGCAAGGAGTCTTTGCCCAGCTCTGGCTCCAGGTAAAGAAATGCAGTAATGAAAAATAACAGCTTCAGACTCGCCTTCGGTTATAGATGGATGCGAGCTGAAATGCGTTAATTAATACTGAGCGGATTATTCGGCGATAAACTATGAACTGGCGAAGAAGCTGAAAAAAGTCGTCGTCGTCATGCCCGTCCTCTCGTCGAGCCATCGCAGCCACCTTCTCGTCGCTGTTGTAGCGCAGTCACATTTGATATCCACGTTATCGACGTCGATACAGCCACCGCCGTTCTGGACAGCACTTCTTAGTGTTTCCTCCGAGTGAGCCTGTACAGTTTGATCTTTATATCATTTTCTTTTTTCTTTTGCATTTACACAAACTTGCAGAAAGTTTTTACTGTCTACAGCAGAGCAAAGAGAACGGAAGCAATTTGTTATCCTCCACTCGCAATTCATTCTGCACCGCGCCCACCTCCCGCATCTACCACCGCCCATGCCGGCTCGCTGACCAACGACTGCGCCGCCTTACTGCTCTCCCTCCCTCCCTCCCTCCCTCCCTCCCTCCTCTCTATCTCTCTCTCTCTCTGTTTCTCTCCATGTTGCTGATCTCGACTGTACGCTCGAGTTGCACCGGTCTCCCACCAGCGACCGGGGTCCGTGTAAAGCGATACCGGCGTTACCTAACCGCTACAGCCTCCTCTTGCTCCCTGAACACGGCAATGACCCGGCAGAAATGGAAGAAGCGCTGAAACCCGTGCGTTAAGCCGACTTGTCCGTTAAGAAATATCCATTGCGCGACAGTGGGGTAAAGAGAGAGAGAGAGAGAGAGTTTCACCCGAATAAGCACCACTTTGTCACAGGCCTGACCGGCGGGAAGGGGAGCCCGATTGCCGAAAAAAGAAATAAGACGTCATTACACAAGGAGCAAAGTACTTTGCTCCCGCCACAGTGGTAGTAGTAGTGGCCTGCTAGGCCTTCAAACCTCTTATTACTTCGAAAAATAGTTGCCTGTTGTCGAGGTATAAGCAAAAGGCGCCGAATTTATGGCCACTGCCCTTTTCATTCCCTCTCGTCTTTCTCCAACTCTACTCGCTTTCGCTTTGAAGTGGATTTAACGGTGCGAGAGTTTCTTGTTGCCATGCCCCGCTTATGTCGTCCGACCGCAGCTGGAATCGTGTGACGCTTTCCCAAAGGTCACTGTAGTCACGAAACGAGAGAAGCATAAGATGTGGGAGTGGGTTTGGGGGGGAAGGGGGACGCAGGTAGAATCTATAAGGCAATAACGCAATAGAGCGCGCAGCATCAAAGCTCCCTCTCCCCCCCCCCCCCCCCCCCCCCCCCCCCTCCGTCCCGCCTCCTGGACCCGCGACGTCTGCGTAATGCTGGAGTCGGGCTCCCGCGCTAAGTCACTGGACATCAAAGTAATGAGCGACGCATTGTCCTCGGATTTCTTTCGGTGTCCTCTACCTCCCCGCTGATTTCGCAAGAGTCTGCGAAGCGATGAAGGGAACGAAACTGAGCGGAATTTTTGTTTTTCAATGAGCAGATATAAGGCGGTCGTCGATTATGTTCTGACTGTGCCATACCGACTCTACACGCGACGAAAAAAAAAAGGGGGGGGGAGGAGGTTATATCACTTGAATAACGGGAACTGGCTCGTCGTTTATGCGGAGAAAAGTGCTATCGCATTTTAATCAGACGGCTGATTTCGGCCGTTATTTCGAAAATTTCGACCGTGCACGCCACTTGGACGTGGAAAGTTCCCCTTCATTCGTCGCGCGAGCTTCAACCGTAAATATATCCGCACGGCTTTGCTCAACTCGCACGTACGAAGGAATTCCTGTTTATATAATAATGAAAAACTCGTCACATGCGCTAAGCGAAAGTTTTCGAGAGCGCAATGTTAATACGTTACACGAGCGTGGCGCAATTAAAAAAATATGTGTAATCGCAAGTGATCTCTGTGAGACAGGAGAACAACTTCTTGGCCTATAGTTCGTATACGTAGTATAATGTACAGTGTATAACATAGGGACTACTGACTGCATAGGGCTATTTCGCAGGCCTACTTGGTGTGTAGGTGGTACATGGCGTCAACGCACAAGAAACGGGACAAGAGAGAGAGGGAGGGAGGAAGTGGAACGTAACTGACCTAGCCTTGCAAAGGTAAATGCCCCTTGCTCATCCGTTCTTGTGTGCTCGTGTTCTTTAAATCACTGCGTGCAAGCTACACACACCTGTCCTCCGTCCCTTTCGTAAGCACCTTGTGTGGAGCTTTAGCGGTGGAATGCATCCGATGCGGTTCTTGTTGCTTCGCGCTGACGCGTGCCCCCTAGTGATTGGTGTATATTTCCATCCCGGTTGACTAGATCGCGTGTGTAGTCGACCAAAGCAAGACACTTCGTCGTGCACTGTAAAAGCGACCAATAGAGAAAAAAAAATAAAGCGCCCGAACAAACGAGAATATACACGATACGAAGCGTGTTATTCGACCCTAAAACTTTAATATCGGGCTCTGCGCTTGGTCTCGTCTTAGTCTCGGGAAACCTCATTTGGCTGGCTTTATAATTTATCACGCTCAAGGGCGAGCGATGGCGTAACGCCGCACGGCGGTGGTGCCGAACTCTCGTTTCGCACAAAAGAAAGGACGTGGTGCAGGCATACAAGGAAAAGAGAGAGAGAGAAAGAAAATGAAAAGAGGCAGAAAAGTAATGTACTTCGTTTGCTTCGAAGCGCGACCTTATTGGGCAACTTTCGACGGGAAAATATTAAATATTCACGTATTACTCCGGCGAGGAGCTATCTGTCTCGTTTCTATTGCATGGCTTGCGAGAAAAAAGTCGTGCGCCGCAACCGCGCTGTTCCCTTGAGCTTCCGAGAGAGAAAAAAAAGAACCTTCTCGGCGATGCTACGCCGCAGGGGGCCCTTTTGTAACAGCATAGAGTGTCGTGTGTAAGCCGCTTTTAAAGAAATACGCATTCTCCTCTGAGCGCCTGCCCCGCATGTCGGAGGCAGCGGCAGTGTTTTATCGCGATTATCGCGAACAAAATGGTTTCGCCGCATGATTTATTATGCCAATTCTTTTTTTTTTCGTACTCGAGGCAGTAGTACGTATGTGTATGCACCCCGTTCGCTGAATTCCGCATACCTCCCGTAGGAGACCATTGCGCCACTCACGCGCCCATAAGAACTGAGCCACTTCGTTACTACGCAACCGGTGCCGCGGGATGATATAAAACACGCCTTCACGTTTTTTTTTTTTTTTTCAATAGCGTTCATTACAAAAATTACTGGGATGAACTGGGGCGCTGCGATTGTACAAAGACTGCGGGAATCGTGGGAACGATGGATATTCTTGAGTAAAGAAAAGATTAGTCGGAGCGTCACGGGACAGCCTTGATGCTCAGGCAAAAAAAAAAAAAAAACGGGATGCCGGGAATTCCACCATTAGCACGTGATCGTGTAACATGATCGGCAAGCGGTGCGTCACATGCACGGCCTAGGCACGCGCTTGTCCCTTCGCCCGCGCATGCGCTCACGCGAGTTCTTTTGTTTGGAGGAGAGGGGGAGGGGTGTCCGCCGCACCAAGCGCTTCGCATGATTACAGCCCGGCAAGCTCACGCGTTTCACTTTTCTGTATTTTTGGTTCCATTCGTGGGCTAGGTAAATATTCCCAGTGGGCAACGCGCCCAGCAACCAGCGGGAAAGGAAGAAAGAAGAGGGAGTGGCTTCAAAGGCTTGTTAACGCTAGGCACGCTCCCTCCTAATCATTTCTCTTTCCTCCATGTGGCTATTACATGAATCTGTCCGATGTCGGCGCTTGTGCCTCCGAAAGTTCTTGTTATGGTACTTATTACGCAATGTCCTAAAATTTCCAAGCACTGACATTTTTCTGAACGCAGCAAGGCACACTATCTGCCCGCATCAGTAAGCATTGCCGATTCTTGCCGCAGGAAGGAGCGATGGCGCTTGCGTCGTTTGACTTGTCGTGCATCCTTCTCTGCTGCTGCACTCGTCTGCAAACTGTGTCTGCCTATGCACGATCAACTAATCGAACGCTAATACAGAGAAAAAAAAGATTAAATGTTTAAACAGCATTTATTTGTCTCTATCGTTATTAGGAGAGGAGGAAAGCGTGTGGGTATGCTTTTTTTTTTTTCATTATAGGATTTTACGTGCCAAGCCCGCGATCTGATCACGTGGCCCGCCGCAGTGGCGGGGACTCCGCATTAAATTTGACCGCCTCGGGATCTTTAACTGACACCCAATGCACGGTTCGTGGGTGTTCTTGCATTTCGCCCCCACATAAATTTGGCCGCCGCGGCCGGGATTTGATACCACGACCTCGAGGTTAGCAGCGCAATGCCGTCGCCACTAAGCAACCACGGCGGGTGTGTGAGTATACTCGTGCCTGCGACATATTTCATGCGCTAAGTGTGGTATATATATCATAACTGTGATTGTTTTAAAGCGAGGCTTTATTTGCCTGTTGCATGACGCAGTGTCTCGCCTGACGCAATGATCTGCTGATATTAAATTGTATTCAGCCAGTGCAACAAACTAAATAGGTTGGCTCCAATCATTGTTCTAATAATAATATTCGGGGTTTTACGTGCCAAAACCACTTTCTGATTATGAGGCACGCCGTAGTGGAGGACTCCGGAAATTTTGAACACCTGGGGTTCTTTAACGTGCACCTAAATCTAAGCACACGGGTGTTTTCGCATTTCGGCCCCATCGAAATGCGGCCGCCGTGGCCGGGATTCGATCCCGCAACCTCGTGCTCAGCAGCCCAGCACCATAGCCACTGAGCAACCACGGCGGGTAATCATTGTTCTAGATTTCCGCGTTCTGCAACTGCTAATACGAGGACACTTGGCGCCGAAGTGCTTGGTTTTATTAATGTTTTGCGTTCGGGTGAATTGGTGTATTTTTCTGACCTTGAAACAGGTATTATCCTGCTAGTATTACTCTCTTTGGGAACCCTGTTACCGCTTCTATGCTGCAGTGCTTCTGGGATTTTCACCGCGTAGCCTCACGCACATGCGTTACGTGTTTAAACCACCAATCTCGAAGCTTTGATCCTTCGAGCTATCACCATTCTTCCGTCCTAGGCTTCAAACAAACATGCCAATGATCCGCTCATCCATCACTCCCCGGCAGGTTTGGCAATCGCCCGACCCTTACTTTTCCCCCAACCGCAATACTGACGCAATACCTCCGAGGGCCGTACCCGGCCAAACAAATCCGAGCCGAGTATGTAACGCAGCGCGTCCCGCGGGAAATCCCGTGAACCGAGAAGACGGAATTCAGTCGATCGTCGGCAAAAAAAGAAAGTGCGCAAGTTTCGACAAAGGCAACAGAGACCCGTATTCGCTTCGACGACGGGCAGCAATGTTTCAGTCTTCTGGTACACAGAAGCCACTTGTCTGACTTCGGGGGAATATCTCGGGGGTTGGAAGCGCTGTTAGCTTTCTCTCGTCGTACTTCTTCGCACTCAGACCCTCCGTATCCAACCCTCCCCTCCCCCTCCCCCCTTAGCTTTCGGAGCGTTTCCTCTGACCTGTTACGAAACGAAGCAAGGCGTAGTAGCACCGCGGTCGATAACATGCTTCGGCGTTACTCTTCCTCTGTAGCCGTTGGGAAAAGAGTTTCCTCACTCGACCTCCCAACCCTCTTCCCACCGCCTCCACACGGATGCCGGTTACGTTACCAGTGACCTCGTATCTGGGGCCACATGCTCGCGCTGTGTCGTTCCGCATGCTTGCCTGCAGATCTTCGCGCTCGCGTGGGGGAGCCAACTCGCGGCCCGAACAAACAAACGAACAAATGATAAACGGCGAGCCGGTGAACGGAGAGTAGATCCCCGAGAGATGAGAGTGGTCAGTGTGGCACGCGGCCAGGGAGATTGAACCGACGCCGGGGCTAGTAGCCAACCAGGCTCTGTCACCTCTATGTCGCTCACGCGATGCATTGCTCGTCGTCGAATCGTTAGTAGTGCTCCGGCGTCGCTCTGTAAGTAAGCGAGAAAAGTGACAGGGATGCCGCAAGAACTGCATTCGATCTTTTATTCTCTCCCCCCCCCCCCATCTCTCTCTCGCGCGCGCTTTCTTCCGACGAATCGAGAGCATACAGCTGACTACAGAGCCACCTTATCGGCAGTGTCCATTCAACCGGCATGAGACACCGGAGGAGACATACCTCTGCGGATGACGGCTTTGGAGGGTGCAATGCCCGATGCTTGCGTATGCTGGCACTATATGTCGCCCTTGCTTTGCTGAATCTTACTTCTTCTCTAACGCTTAGGTTACTTGGAGTGACCACGACGATTGATCCACAGTGTCGGGAAAAAAAACCTTTCCAGTGACTTACGTGCAGTTAAGAAAAAATAATAATAAACGACAGAAAATGTCGCCCCCGCGGCGGTGATATTTCCGTCGATGTCTCCCGTATCGGGGTCGTGCGGTAGCTGTAAATAAGTTTCCTTGAGGTTCCAGACCACGCCAGATCATGTGTTCATGTGTTCATGTGATCATGTGATCATGTGATCATGTGTCTGGACCGTATGTGTCAGGACGCGTGGCTATGGGTAATAAAGCAGGACGAGCACTGTTGGAGTTGCTCAAGTCCACCGACGTGAGTGGCCATGTGTCAGCGCAACAAGAACCCCAGACCCAGTCAAACTACTGAGTGTCGCTTTTTGTCTGGGGTCCCTAACAAGTTTTGGGAGAATAAGCTTGATTCTTGATTCTGATTTATTCTGATGCGCAGGTCTGGATGTGCAGGTAATTATAGTGTCGTCTTGATTTAATTTCTTCCTCTCTCTCTTTGTCCCTTAAACACCTTCCCCACCGATTAGGGATAGCAAACCGTACTTCGGTCAGGTGAACCTTCTTTGCAGGCTGCCCTGGTTCCCACTCTCGCTTTATATATCTATTTCTCTCATAAGACTGCACCTCTTTAGTCCAAACAGTCGCGCATCTCTCACTTTGCGGTGCGCAGATAGTTCGAAACTGCTGCGAGTCGAACACCGTATACATCCCAAACACAGCAAAAAAAAAAAAAGAATGTTCGAGAGGAAAAAAATCGAAACTTAAGAACGAATTTAACTTATCCACAGATGGCTAGATTCGCACACTGCAAAAGGTGCTCCCTAAAATAAAGGAACTGGCAGTCGCCTTTATGGAGGTGATCGCGTTAACAGAGATGTCCACGTCAGCCCTAACGATGTGTAATGGTGAACAGCGCGATCGATCATGCACCAGAAAATAAAACAAAAAAAGAAGATACTGACAAAGTGTGGGCAAGCGCCGAATTCGTCCGCGCTTTCTTTTATCCTGCAGTTATTTTTCTTGGTCCTAGCGTGCTCGCCCAGCCTAGTATCATAAGTCGGTACCGAGTGGGTCCATTTCGCTGTTTTCTTTCTTTTTTTTTTTAACCGTGGCCTAGCGTGATCCCTTAATCGAATGCACTAACCGTGTGCTCCTGTGCGAGAAACTTGCAGGTCAGGCAAAAAACGACATGATCTATGGCGTACCTGTATGCCGTGTTTCTTTTGTTCTTCCACCCAGGGTTGCCAAGCAGCGAAATATCAATGTAGCGCTTTGGACGAGATTATAACTCTTCACTAAATATACGTAGTAGTTCACTAGACAGTAGGACAAAACGAGAGAGACAGCGCTAGGTGCGTTCCTTCTCTCTCCTTATATATATATATATATATATATATATATATATATATATATATATATATATATGTGTGTGTGTGTGTGTGTGTGTGTGTGTGTGTGTGTGTGTGTGTGTGTGTGTGTGTGTGTGTGTGTGTGTGTGTGTGTGTGTGTGTGTGTGTGTGTGTGTGTGTGTGTGTGTGTGTGTGTGTTTATCGTGCGATGCATCCATACTGATGTCGCACAGCTTCGCCCCCGGCAGCGAATTTTCTAACAAGTCAGTGACTTAATCAAGATAACTGAACGTAGGGAGCCGAGACCGAGCATTAATTGAAGCAGTAACCTGGCACGAGCGGTGCGCGTTAAGAAGTGAAACAACTGACTGAAGCGAGTGCGCCCGCAGTTCTCGCCACCCAAGTGACTGCAAACGAGACTGTCCGTGCGGCACATTGATGACAGCCACCCACGGCTCCAGAAGCAGCTCCGAGAGCTTCTCGAGGTAAGGGCAAGAATCGCGGGTAGTTCACGTAACGAAGCCCTGCCCTGTTTAGTGTACTTAAGTTGCCATTCACTCGTCGCGGCTATGTCTTATAGACGAGCCCGCAATTCTGCCTCGAATTGTTTTTAATGCTATAGAAAAAGGGAAGCGTAAACATCACGGATATCAGAGGCAGAAGGACAACGCAAATCCTGTCCTCCTTTTTCTACAGGAGTCCGCGTTTCGCAGCCGTGCCTTTTCATAGGAATTTCTAGATTGCTCAGCTTTATGTTGTTTCAAAGTCGTCGTCATCGTCGTCGTCGTCTGTTTCTTCCTGAGGTTTTTCTGTTTAATTTTTAGTTTCCGCAAAGCGTATGTCCTGAAAATGGCACGCGCCTTGCCACTTGTACCACTATTAGTGAACTCTAGGTGTTCAAAATTATTATAGAACTCTCTGCTGTTGCCTCTCTTAACCACTAAGTTGTTTTTAGCCGTTAAACTCTGACTCACTCAACAGCGTAAACACTCTAACCTGAGCGTGCCGAAACTATAGCGTGGAAATGGCGTTGGAAGAGCGGCAATTTATGCTCGTTCGCTTAAACCGGCGACGTCTGGAACTCATCGCGTGGTCTCGGTGTTCCCAAACCTGGGCGCGGCTGTCGCAAGCACAGCAAAAGTGCAGTTTTTTCACGCTGGCTGGCAGATGCTCGTGACAGGTGGGAGCGGGTAGGCATTGCGCAAATGGGCGCGATTTCGGCAATAGCGCTCGCTGCCAACATAGCTAGAGGTGCCGTAGCCTTCTGCCGCTAATAGAGCAAGTAGTGTAGCGCTACGATTTCGCTTGTGGCGTCTACGTTCCGCGAGAGGAGCCAATCCGGCGCACTCGCATGCAATACGCTGCGGAAGCTTGCGCGCCCCGGCGGGCATTACGCATGCGCGGAGAGCAGCCGCTGGTTGCCTAATGGGCGCCAGGAAGTTTGTTGCATCGTCTGAGCTGCAATTGAACGCGGCAGTGTTTTGCTGTCCCAAGGAGAAATTCGTGCTCGCTATGCTGTATACACTGTTTCTTTCTTTCTTTCTTTCTTTCTTTCTTTCTTTCTTTCTTTCTTTCTTTCTTTCTTTCTTTCTTTCTTTCTTTCTTTCTTTCTTTCTTTCTTTCTTTCCTTTTTTCTTTCTTTCTTTAGCTCCACCAGCTTGTTATACATTGCCTGTGGCAAACAACCCAATTCTTA
The DNA here is from genome assembly GCF_050947875.1 of Dermacentor variabilis. Classification (NCBI taxonomy): domain Eukaryota; kingdom Metazoa; phylum Arthropoda; class Arachnida; order Ixodida; family Ixodidae; genus Dermacentor; species Dermacentor variabilis. The sequence continues at coordinate 115,138,664 of NC_134572.1, read as the reverse complement.
CACTTGAGTTAAATTTACTCGATGAAGTGACGATTACTTCTACGAAAAATCGAAATTTGTAATTGAATAACTAGCATAATTACAGTAATCTCCGTTTACTTAATTACTTTACGACAGATATTTCGATCTATGAATTGTAGCTAGTCAGTTTTGCTAGGCATAGCCACTTGGAACGAATCCTCGGGGTGACACCGGTTTCGAGATATGCGCCTTCAAACTTGCCATAAAAATCCAGTATTTTTCCCCTTACTTTAAGAAAACCTTGTTTTACGCATTGAACAAAAGTAAGTGGAATGCCGGTGCGTTTCGTCGGGCACTTTCAAAGTTAGCATTTCGAAACTGGTGCCATCCTGAGAATTCGATCCAATGGGATACGCCTTGCAAACTCTCCGGCTACAATTAGTAAATTGCAATGTGTGTCGTAAAATAATTAATTAAAAAGTTCATTAGTGTAAGTGTGTCAATTATTCAATTAATGATTTAGAGTTCTCGTAGAAGTAATGGCCATCTCATCGAGTTAAGGGTTATAATTGTGCTGTCACCCACCGGCAATATTGAAAATTTTGGTACCGCAAAAAAAAAAAAGAAAACAGCATGAAAACACGTGGTATATACTTGCAGCTGTTTCTTCACAGGCCGATCCACCGTTGTGTGGATCTCATCACGAGAGCTTAGGTACAGAAGTTTCTCAATCAGCTTGTCGGGTGCTCCCGATGAGCAAAAAGAAAACAGCGAGCTAGTTTCACACGCGTTCCGCAGGTCGTTCGCAGGTTGCCGAAGCTTACTCTAACTTTATTAATCTTTTTTTTTTACTTCTTCATTCGTAGTCCACACGCTTTACCACGCAGCATGCGAGCGGCGCGTGCAATAGCGATCCGGGTTTGCTCTGCGTTTGCTCGGCATCCTCGGTGAGCGCAAATAACATGCCTGGGAGGTGAAAGATGTATGACGTTATTCCAGAAGCTCGGAGGAGGCATTGAACTTTCTCTCGAAAATTGTGTTTTTATTCGGCTTCCGAGACGTTTTTAACGACGCGAAAATTGCCGCAACAGGGGCATACGCCGCCCGTCGCGATATTTCCCAATCCTCTTATAGGGATCGAGCAGTTCAACAGCCGCGTGGAGTGGTTTTTTTTTTTCTTCTTGCGGGGGAGGGGGGAGGCGAGACATCAACAAATGCAAACGCCCTCGTGTGAACCAGAGGTGAAGCCTACAGATGCCCGGCTTTATCGCTGTGTTTACGAGATCGCGGCTAGCAGGGGCAACGTACGGCGGGAGAACGGGGCGCCAGGTGAGTTCGTACGCTCTGCGCACGGCCGAGCGTGTGCTTAAGCACTATGCAAGAAGAATGAAATCAGACAGGACAATTCAAATCAGAAGAGCGAATTCTTTAACTACTGTAAGATGGGTGACTGCTCCATAGTCGCACGATTTCGAGTCGTTACCGGACCACCTACAACTCACAGGCACTTCAATTTACCATTCCCCCCCCCCATTATAAACGAATTTCCTGAACTAACTACTGCTAGACAACGGCAGCTATGTCACTTCTTCACATCAATGTTGTAAATAGCTGTCAAATAGTTATCTTTGGAATGGCGTGCATGTGTCTTGTTTGCGTGGCTTTTGCCTGTCCTGTACTTATTGCGTTCTGTTTTGGTCTTGTCATTGTTGTCTTGTCATTGTATATATGTTACTTGTTGGTATCTTTTTGATGCTCTGTTCATCTGTTATTGTCGTTAGGTAAGTAAAAATTTTTGGATTTCGATATAGCCGGCTCTAGCGTAGCCTATCTTTCCATTTTGGTACATTTCAAACTAAAAAAAAAACTGACAACTACCGCAAGTCACACGTTTCGTTTTCGCTTCGTGGATATATATATATATATATATATATATATATATATATATATATATATATATATATATATATATATATATATATATACATATATATATATATATATATATATATATATATATATATATATATATATATATATATATATATTATGCACACACGGCGTGGACAGGCAAGATATCTGCCTATTCAGCTGGAACGTCGCTTTATTTTTAGGAATACTTAATTTCTTTATATATTACAGTCTATTGTTCCCTGAATTCCTTTGTCGGTTACGAGGTAGAAAAGGAGAAGGAAATAATGTGCAGTGTTGACACAAGCTAAATACCAATCAAACTTGCTCCTTAGCATTACTGAAGATTTTTGCGTGCCATCTCGGCTTTCAAATATTATTTGGCGTGCAGCCTCTACCTCAACGAATAATTATCTAGTGCATCAGGAGTACACAGAGAAGAGCAGTTGATGGTCATATGGGAGCCGAGTACGAGAGTTAACGAGATTTTCTTAGCTCGTAAATGGACAAAGGACGTCATTTGGTGATAAATTCATGGAACGGGATCCTGCTCAAGAAGCTCAAGTTTTCGCAAATGTAGCTAATTTCTTTAGACTCGCCGAACAGGCAAATTTTTTTTAACGATATGTATGAAAAAAATAGTAATAACAAGCTTTTTAAAACGATTCCGTCGCGCTGTTCATCCATCTTACGCTAGTAATAAGATCACGCAGAAAAGCAAATATAGAAGCTCAACCAGGTTTATTTGTTTCTTGATTTCTTTTTCTTGTAAAATCCTGTCTACAGCAGTCGCGATACATTTAGAGCGTAACCAGCGAGTAAATACTGCACTATTAAAGATTAAGTACTTTATTAATATCGCGTTCTTTTTTTAAAATCTGTCTCGTTTCAGCCTTACTTTTTTTTAAAACTGCGCCAGACACAATTTTTTCCCCGTCTCATGTTATTCACGCAGAGCACTTCTCTTCATAGTGCTTCAAACTTCCTGCGAAGCTAGACGAATTGTCGGCTTTTCCGCTAGACAGGCGTGCTTTGCTAAAAAGCAGCGCACGCTCAGGGAAGGGTGGGCTTCGGCAAGATTCATTTTTCCTGGATAATGGCTTCATTTATATCGCTTAAGTCACTTCCAACCCAACACAGGCAGCGGGTGCAGACTGTCCTCCATTAGACGCTTATAAATCCCCAAAAAATACAGGGAAAGCAAATATTGTTATACACAACGCACTAAAATCGGGAAATCCACCGGCAAAATCCGGGATAATTAAGTTCATATGCAAGAGCTCCCAGCATGCGAAACCGAAGGTCCATTGCTATGCACACCCCAGCTGCTCTACTCAGCCGAAATAAACCCGCCCTAATAACTTACACTTTGTGGCTAACGGTTTTTTATTGAAAGAGAGCTTAATTTTAGTTTCAATAACGTGAGACCCCTTGGATGTGTTTCGACTACGGTGAAACAACGTGCACGGAAATAATCCGTCTTTGCTCCTACCTTAGGCTTAATACTAAATTTTCGTCTTCTTTAACATAAATGTCACAATGCTGCAGTCGATATGTGCAATTTAAGTATAAGCTCATTATATGTTGTCAATTAGTTAGATAGTATGTTAGGCAAGTATGCGCACTTGCCAAGCCTTCGTCCACTGATCTGCAAAGCTGTGAAGTTTTGTACGCGTCCTCGGACGATTCCGAGCACTTTTATTTATTTATGCAGCTGTACTGTTTTTAGCTTTTGTGCCTGGACTCCCCGTGTAGAACTGTTTTATGCGTCCACGCTCTCTGACTGCATTCAGCGCTGTTCGGCTCATTCTACGATTTCATTTTCTTTGTCATACCACGAGGAGCAGCTGGCGCGACCTATAAAAACGCCAACCCTTCCATTCAAAATCATTTCGTTAAAAATACTCGTCTAACGAGATTGTCTTACGGCATGTTAGAAGTTAAGCGTTCTCGTACGAGTCACTGTAACGGAAGGAATGTTATTTGGAAAACGAAACTATGCACAGCCGAATCATTCGCTGCCTTCGACATCCCCTTACTCCCTTTGTGCACGCATCTGTTCCCTGGTTTCCTCTTCATTCACAATTACGCCCGAACTAGCTCAGCAAGAAACATTGCTGAACTCGCATAACTTAATGAAGAACCACGCCCTGGTGAGTGGCCGGCTGCTGGTCAATTCTGAAGCGCAAAATAATAAAAAGCAGAATTAAACGGACGCGCAAGGTTTGGCGCGAGAAATCTCGTCGTGGCTTCGGACGCAGCCGACGCACGATCGCCCGACTTCGTGGCGAAACCATATCACGTAACGGAAACGCGATGGCCGATGTATGCAGGCTCGCGTAGCAGTGATCGGGCTCGCTTCGGCGTCACCTGCGTATACGGTCTTAGCACCGACCGGAACGGAAAACGGCGCTGCTCGGGAATCGTTCTTTGGCGTGACCGGAAACGAAGTGATACACACGCACGTTGACGGCGCCCCGCACACGTCACCGCTGGTTGAGACATTCGCGATCTGCGCGTGTGTTTGCAATGTCGCGTGTGCGGTAAAATAAAGTTATAGCGCAATGTGTGCTGGCCTAAAGCTTTCCTTCTTTTTTTTTTCTTTTTTTTTTCCTGCTTGCCTCCCCCCCCCCCCCCCCCACTAAGTGGGAGCGTCGGCACGTCGGGGAAATGCCCGACATCCACCCCGTGACTTCCTATATGCGGTATGCACCGCCTCGTAGCAAACAAGTGAAATAGGATTGATTGATTGATTGATTGATTGATTGATTGATTGATTGATTGATTGATTGATTGATTGCATATCTAATTAATTTCAGCTCGTTTAGTTTCATACGCCCATGGATTCTTTTGAAAGATTACTGAATTTTCTACGTTAATAAAAGACTGCCATAAACTAGTCGCCATCTTTTAACTAAACGCTATGTTGCATGTTGCGCTACGGAGGCATGCTGATAGGTTTAAGGCATATTATCTTGTATTCAGGGAGAATCAAGCACATAACTGAATGTACCAGTCCAGATCATCTAGAAACGTGACTGTTCTAAAAAAAAGAAAAAGAAAAGAGAACAGCAAAAGCAAACGAAGGCTACAATAAACATCCAGTTCACATTTATTTTGTCAATACAGCGCGACACGGTCGCGAGTTGTTAACATTGCTACAATTGACAAGCAATGTAGCAAGCAACCCGGCTTATAATAACATAAAATACTCGCGCTGCACAGGAACGCAACGAGAGTAAAAAAAAAGAAATGGTCATTCCGAAAAGCCGGTCCCTTTTGTGGTTTTCGTCACAGTAACAACGTCTTACGCTGACAAGCCTAACGTTTTAGGAACGGCAACGGGTGCGCGGAACATTTCTATTGACCTCGAACTTTGGTTTTGTCCTAAGTCTCAGATTGTGCCTCGTTTCATTAAGTTGTGAAAGAGGATAGCCAAGACAACTATGTTGCTAAGCGAGCTCGTCAGTAAATTTTCGTACAACAACCGGAAGCAAAAACATAAGTCGACGCTGTCTTTCAAGCTTAATGTATTTTTTTTTCTTAATCGCAATAACTCGTAGATGTGTGGCCAGCATATAAAGTAGCATACGTCTCCACCTACAGCGTCTCTAACTGCGCAGATTTTGCAACGGAATGCTGCAATGTGCGTCATTCAGGCATCGATCGCCCTCTCCACGAAGACGATGTTTGCTTTTTTCGAGTGATTCATGCCACTCGACATGTACCCTTCAGTTTTCGTACTTGCATTAATTCGTCGAGTGGCTCTTTTGCTGCTTTACAGGGCCTTTGTTCATGTATATATCTATTCGTTCCAGCAATCGCTGCTTTCGACTGGAATAATTGCGAGCATGCGTCGGATATTTTTATTTGCTTTTCTTTTACTGTTTTAAGACGAAGAAAGGTTTCTGGAAATTGAACCTACCATAAAATCTCTGTTTCGTGATTATCGTGCTCTTCCTTTCCACGACGCACTAAATTACGCCCGAATTAAGATTCTGACGTTTCTATCATCCCTGAGAAGTCCTAAGCGGGAAAAAAATGAACATTTTAATCGCAGCAAGGCTACAGCAGTCTTAAAGTGTCGTGTAACCACACTGCAGCGAAAGTGTCCCCACAGATTTCTGCGAAAAGAAAATCTCACCGAAACAATGCGCTTTTAAACACCAGGCATCTGAAACTTTCAGATGTATAAAGAATGCGAACTCAGTCCTAACAGCCGATCACGCATTGGCCAGGTTGTTCGATATGTTCAACTTGCAAGCGAAGGAAATTCAACCAATGTGGTCGCTGTCGAAACAGAACGGCGTGTCGAAACGAGCTCGACCTTTATCCTGCGTTCCAATATTATGGAACAGACAGGCGTGACTGGCCCCCCTTTTTTTTCTTTAGGTCTGCTTCTTACTGCATTTAGCGGTTTCAAAAAAGCGCAGCGATTCCATCCACGCGCGTCGAGATTGCATGAATAAACAAAAAAGAAGAAGCCTCGAATCAATGCGTCGTCGAAAAGCAAATCCATGCTTTTGCGCGGGGGCACATTAAAGCGAACTCAGACAAGCCGACTACGCACACGGCGGGAAGCGAGAAGAGCGTTTCCGGCGCTTAATGGCTGCCGGGCAAAATGCAAATGCGTTTTCGATGCCCGGTGCCATTTATCCCGTTAGTTCCGCCTGCCCTTTTCTCGCTCTCTCTATCGTCGACTCGGTGCTGCACCGGGGCAGAGAAGCACGATTTATCTGTGCTCATTTTCGTTACATACGTGCGCATATGAACGCAGTCCCATGCCACTCCAGCCGCGAGTCCGTGTGCCACGCCCCTCTCCCTCGTTCTATTTATATCGTTTCGCGTTTGTATTTCCACCCTGCAGGGGATCGCATGCGGAATCGCGAACCGCGGGCACCCATGTCGTTCCCTGTATTTCAATCCTTCAACTTTGCTTGATGCTAGATGTCTGTCTCGCAGTGTGTCGGCCCCGTTCGCATCGGCATATTTGCAAAAGAAAGAAGAAAAATAAATGAGGCATGCTGTAGAACGCACAAACCACGTGGTTTTCTGCCCGTCGAGCGTTCGTAGTTGCCACGTCACGGATGTCCGCCGCCTCGTCCATAGAGTTTCCTGCAATATACTAGAGGGAACTCTGGAGCTGCATACGTTCAGCCACCATGGGAATGACGGGAAGTACATGTATTATTTGTCTGGTCTTCGTGCTTGTAGATTCAGACGCACTTGCGACTGTTTATTACGCTTTATATGCCTTCATCGTCGTAAATTTTAGAGTAATTTATACTCCTCGAAATGCAGAAGACGCTGCGAACACGCACAATCGCTACTCATAGCAACAGTTAAGGTTGTCAAGATGGCCAAATCGAAACGCGCCAAGCGTCTCAAGGCACTGGCATGCCCGCGATAAATTTGTAAGGTCGTTTCACATCGCTTTGTCGATGTATGCGTCCGTAGCGTAATGGTCTCAATATCAGGCTTTTGTTCTAGACGCCCTGTGTTGGAATTTCTGCCATCGGACAATTTTAATAGTGTTTGTTTAAATATTTATTACGCAATACATTGTTGAAAATGACTAGTTTACAAAGTCACGAAGCCGCCTGAAGCCAGAACGACGAAGTTCAGGCATATCCAAGTACTTCCCATAATTCTCGTGCCATGGTACAACCGCTGCCATTGCAGCTCCCGTAGACACTAGCGCCAGAGTTCCCCCTGGTAATCATTATATAAAAATCTATGGCCTCGTCTATGGCAATGCATAGAGCTGCTGCGATTGCATCTTACAGCTCTTCGCTCGACATCGCTGTGCTAGTTGATGCCGCAAAGCTTCGCTGTGCAATGAAAGGAAAGAAAATACACATACGAACGGGCTTATGGGCTCACTTAGAAGCAAGACAGCAATATAAATGGAATTTTGATTAAAGTAAGAAAGCTACACGAAGACATAGCACTCGCAACAAAACCATGAGAGAGCTCTAAACTACTATCTTAAGAACGCAAAATAAAACAAACATTAATTTTTTTTTCATTGCAACGAGAGGTCACTGCTTTTTCCACAAGCTCCGAGACATTAATCTTACCATACTTTTTTGTTCCATGGTTTAATGCCTGAGGAGAACTAAATTTAGCTGTATGTCCTTCAGAACGTTTCTGAAGGGCTATATCTGTCTGCGTTACTTTTTTTTCCCCTCCTTTAACGATTTCCTATTTCCTTCGTAAGCCCTCTGCATGGTACAGCTTTGTGCGCGAGATCTCATAAATGTATCTCTTGTTCATTGCACAGCGAGCGTCTTGTTTAGTCTGCTAGATATGCAATAGCTACTCCAGGCCACGCACATCACTTTGTTATACGAAAGAGATGTTTTTGTACGATGTGAGGTCTTTAAGTGGATGCGCACTTTTATTCTGATCAGTGTCTCTTGTTTTTTTTTTTTTCGAGTTACTTTTCTAAGGTTGGTTTTATCGTTCACCCTTTGTTAGCACAATCTACCCGTCTGTGCCCAAACTCACCTCGCGCTTCATCAGCCCAAAAAAAGCCGCGCCAGTGAGCTTCTGCACTATCTGCAATAAGCCGGGCCTGAGCAAGGGCGATGCTTTGTCTACTTCACGTGATTAGCCTGAATTCTCTCACGCTTTTTCTCCTCTCTGTCTCGTTCCACTCGGACGTGCGTCGAAGCGAATACTTGAAAGACGGGCAAACGTTTGCACCCATTCGTCGTTCAAGTTATTTACGCTCCGTAACAGTGTTGCTTCCGTAAAAATGTTATGGGGTGTGACATGCCAAAACTACGATCTAATTATGAGGCACGCCGTAGTGGCGGACTCCAGAAATTACGACCGCGTGGGATTCTTTAACGTGCACCTAAATCTAAGCGCCCGTGTGTTTTCGCCCCATCGAGATACGGCCGCCGTTGCCGGGATTTGATCCCGCGACCTCGTGCTTAGCAGCCCAACACCATGCCACTAAGCAACCACGGCGGGTGTTGCCTCCCTAAGGAAAGCCAGCAAAGCGTGAATGCATGTTTTGACGTATATGCGTGAGGGGGTGGGGGGGTGGGGGGGAGGTGCTGTTTACTCTTCCCGCGATGCCACTTTGAGGGGACTAGTGGGTTGTCTCTTGAGGCTACACCTGACGCGACATTAGATGGCGAGGATGGGCATGACTGAAGTGCGGGGCAGTTGGGTCATGCATGCCATCTCGTCCACGAAACCAAAGCCAGGGCCAGTACCTCATACCTCACTGTAGAATTCCTGACGCTTTTGCGCACACAGAAAGAGTCGGTGGGCTGCTTGGCGCAGTAATAACATACGCGGCTTTACAATGGGCGTTCATAAACTTGGCGTTATACTGTCATGAAGGAAAAGAGATTAAGCCACGAGGCTCGGGTGAAGTTTAAGCTGATCCCGCGATTGCTTTAGCCTGCTGCGCCATTTCTTCAACAGTTATTTCTTCAACAGCAAGCACTATAGAACCTTCACTTGCGCACCGATTTGCGGCTCACCATTCGAGCGACAGTCGGCCACTTCGTTCTTCGTCTATACGCCTGTTCCAAATTTATGGTACCGCGAATACGAACTTTATGAACCCCCTTCGTATTTCAACGGTCATGAAAGACGCCACCGTAGATAGAGCCAAGTGACGCCCCCTCTTTTCTATTCCAAGCAGTACCTGCTGGTCCAGCTTCACGCGAACGACAGTTCAATAAAAAAAAAATAAGATAGGCAGGCCACAAGTCTACAACGCTATAAACATGGGCTCTTACGGATACGGCATTCGGCCAGCAAATCTGCTTCCATACGCAAGCATGAGTACCATCGGTGAAACACTGACCTGACCGCATATTGCGCGACGTTTGAGTAACACCAGTCCCCAAACTGCGTTTTGATCTTCTGGACTTTCCTGATGCCTACCTGGAGGGATTTAGTTGAGTGGTGCGCCATCATGCAATCAGAGGCAAGGTGAAACATTGCATCGACTTGTCGTCGCTCATCAGTGCTAAAAAGGAAAGTCCTCGACATGGCAGATGTGGCGAAAACAAAGAAAATTGCTCATTCAAAAGATTGTTTATCGTCATTTGCTTAGTGTGCTTTGCCACCACATGCTGTAATACGTCATGTCATTTCTTTTTCCATTGTCTTTTCTTTCCTGTCGTCATAGTTGATGAAGTGGTGCGACTTCACAGAAACTGTGATTTGTAGTAAGTCTTCCTAGGCCACAGAACAGTCGGGAAGCCCCCTGACGCTTTTGGGCCACATTCAACGTGACCAGGATTCGAAAGCTTGAGGTCTACGGGGCGCTCGGCAACTGATACGATTGAGGAACTCTGGCATTCACAGCTTGCGCCGAACCGAAGGAAAAGTTAACGCTACCTGCACGGCAGATTCGCAAATATGAAACTTCTCAACAATCAATTTCTTTCTGTTTTATAACAGGACTAGCGGTTCTTCAGCTGCGGCGATATTCACGGCGCAATGCAGCGGATGTAGTCGACGTTCGGCCATCCCATATTTCCTTCGGAAGATAATGTGTGTGAGGAAAAAAGAATACCGTTGTCACTTCGTCGGTGCAGCCTTTAATTCCACAGTCAGGACAAAAGTATGGCGCCGTCAACCCGGAGAATGCCATGCCAGGCCCGAAACGTAACTCATTACGTTTTTTCTTACGTGTGCCGGTTTTCAGACGCGTGCGCCGTCTTTCTCTTTCCCGCGGTCACATTTAAGTAGCGCTCGTATAGCGAAAATGATTAGTTTCTGGCGGTTTACTTCGGAAAAAGTCGTTTTCCGGTATATGATCATCAGCCATGGATTTTAAGAAAAATAAGAATAGCTTGGGGTGTATGAATCGGAAGCCCAGTGCGTTCAACGGAGAAGGAACTTCGAACCAGCGCTTATTAAACGTAAGATAATAGTAATGCCAGGCCACAACCACTGACAGGCTATCGCTGGTTTATTTTGTTTGTGTGGCAAACACTGAACCCCGTTATTTTTTATTTTTTTCGAAGGGTAATTGTAGAAGTCACTGTCATCGGAGCGGGATGAAATGTGGGATGAGGGGGAGGGGCAGTAAGGGGCGTGGTCGACGGGCGGGTGGTAGAGTGGAGGGGAGCTGTCTTTCTATAGTTATGCCTTCGGAACAATTGGTTACTGTGTAAAAACAACCTGCGTGTTCGGTGGCAAAACATATGACGTACTGTCCATGCCTTGAGCTGCTGCACGTATACTTGTTCCATGGACTAAGGCAGTTTATGCGTCTATTGCAATGAAGGCACCTTTAACCTTATTTAGATGCACCGGTTTCAATGAGATACTTTACTTTGTTGCGTGTTGTAGTGTGTTTTGTGTATTCGTTTGCATGTGTGTCGTGCACTGTGCATATAATTTTACCGTTTATGAATACCCGCCTGGTGCAGCATGCTAGGCGTGCCGCCTGTAAACGTCTTCAGGATTCATTAAAGAGCTCTCTCTCTCTCTCTCTCTCTCTCTCTCTCTCTTTGCTTCCCAAACTCTCTCCCCACTCTTCGTATTATGTCTGGCACTCCTCTCTAAACAAAGGTGCTTCTGCGGTGAACGTGCTGCTTTGAATGACGTTTTCGCCTCAACGCCTCTTCGATGCCTGAGAGCTGGTATAAAGAGCAAGTACCGCAGTTAAGGTGATTGACAGCGCTTGTCTGTGTCTCGTCTTCTGTGCGTTTACTCTCAAGTTTCAGCGCTAATCATTCGAAAACATTGACGAAATGTGCGTTCCTAAAAACGACGGTGTGGTAACGTATACAGTAACTCTACTCGGCATGTGATGCGTCGTTTGCTGCAGTTGCAACAACTCGTTCGTGACTCTACGATATTTAATATGCTTGCAAAACCTAACGTCACAATTTCTTTCGCACTGCTCGCAATACAGTGCGAACGTAAATTGCAGATTATCTTTTTAACCAATCATCATTGCGGCACTCTGACACGTTATGTCCTGTCTGCGAAGTACACAAGATGGCCGCGTCGAGGCTATCGCATCGGTACCACTCAACAAGCTTTCCCCCTTGGCGATTTTCGAGCGACGACGACAAGTGACGGTGACAATCGACGGGTATTGCCGTCGCGTAGGGCGATCCGTTGCTGTCGGTTGTCGCGTCGCCTGTTTTTGCCTAGTCAGAAAATTTCGCATGTCGCCCGCATGTCTACGCGACGATTTCCGATGGGGATAGCGTGATTGCGCAACAACATGGAAGCAACCAGTCCGCCCACTTCTATCTGAGCTTGCTCTTGCAATTTGCTCTCTGCCGTGACAGAAAAAAATAATAGTAAAACCAGATATCGCTTCGTCTCATCTCACATTGAGGACGAATAATCGGCCCTGTCTTGTCGTTCTTCTTCAGATCGGTTGTTTGTTTTGAAGATGTTAGGCCTGAGACGCCACGGGGAGCCGCGAAAGCGTCTTCAGTTTTGCTCACCAGATGGCTCTATGGCATTTCACGCAGGCAGCATTAAACGGATTTTTACTGGCGATGATAGCACGGCGCTAATACACAATGGTTCGACCTCGTGGTACGTTTGAGATTTCTTTTCGAGTGCGTGATGGTATTTATTCAAGCAAAAATATAATTTTATCGCTACTTTTTCATGATGTCGTGTCCAGGGGATTGTTCCACATCGCGACGCGACAGGCTTTGCCTGTCGTTTCGCTTGAATATCGCGTACATGTAGTTGCCGCTTAAGCGAGGAGAACGACGCTCTTGCTGGCTTTCTTTTTTTCATCTTCTGATCCTCGAGATGTAAATTGCTGTACAAAAAAGTAATTTTCTCGTCCCTGCGAACTTCTCTTTTTACCTGGCACCAGCCCTTGTGTCTTCGTGGTTACTTGGACCCCATTTCCCAACAGCTCTCAGCCGGCAAGCTCTTCCAAAGCCCTTGCAGTGATGTGCCGCTTGGAAATTCCTGCAATGCTGCCAAGTATTCCATTCTCTTCGTCACTTCGGCGCATTCCATGCATTTTTACTGCGTAACCATAAAGGTCCCCTAACAAACAAAGCACAACCAGCCAAGCGTCTAAACCACGGCCTAAACCTTGCTTCTACAGGCGTTCGAGGGCCCCCCGTACACTGGAACTCCGAAGCAGCAGCAGCTACGAGCCGCATAGCCGAGGTCATGTGGGCGGCAACAGCGTGCCATGCGCGGTCGTCACTGTTTACGCCATTCTTGCTCAACCGTTTACATCGCAGTCCCGTGGTGCGGCGTACGCAGGGTGTGTATGCTTCCAGGGTAAAAACAGCCTGAAGCACCCTCCTCCCCCTCCACAACCATGTGGGCAATGTTTGCGGAAGCGGCCCGGCATACTGCGTTCTCCTCTGATTCTGATTACTTTGACCTGTTTTCTTGCTCCACAAGCTCTCGCTTACAAGCCAGTCTGTGATCTCGCGCAGTCTCTGCTCTGACTCGCAACAAGTTCCCAACATCACAGGAAGCTGAGAGTGCCGCTAGGTAGACGAGGGGCGAGAGTGCTGGAGTACGTGTACAGATACTCCACACGTAAATTTCAGTTTTATGGCGGTATATCAATTTACGTGTTCATAAACGCAGTCCTCGCTGAGAATCCTCGAAAAAAAAAACGATGCTGGACGACATCCTTGTCTTAAGGGTGGGATTGCAAATTGTGACCCGAGATTGCAAATTGTGACCCGAGATTGCAAATTGTGACCCGAAAATGTGTGTACGTGAATCCCAAGTGTGATATATTTATATGTGAACCTTACAGTTGCATGTCCTAATGCTCCGTAAACAGCAAGCTATTACTAAATTTTAAAAGGAGTGCTCAAATTTCATATTTTAAACTCGCGCAAATATCCATTGATCGACCAGTTTCAATTTATCTAGCATTCTTCTTACAGAAATATTACTGTTAGATACAACTAAATAATACAATGATACAATATTCAAACACAGTGACATACTGTTCGTACAAAACAAATATAAAACGAACCAAAAAGTTGGTTACGCCGATATCAGTGATTATATCGGCTTAACTGTAACTGGCATCAGTTAGGTCAGTTACGTCGACTTTGGCTAATGTCACTGCAGGCTGGGTTTAGTGAATGAGTGACCAAAGACTTTATCGAAAACAGGGTATTAATGTGGGTGGTCTTGTGGCCGGGCGGCCACGAGCGCCTGGGTCCGGGCGGCTTCTTCGGCTCTCTTGATGACCTCGCAATCTTGCGAAAGGTTGGGTCTCGGCTCCCGTCAAACACATACTAGACACCAACCAAACACCCACGACCAATCCACATCAATTGGGCATCAGTGCGCTATATATATATATATATATATATATATATATATATATATATATATATATAATATAAACATTGTTGTATATTCTTGTATAGTTTAATTATTTCTTTCTTATTTTAATATGTGCATAATTGATTACTTGGTTCCCCACCTGCCTGGTCTTCAGTGACCGCAGTATAGTTCAACTAAATAAATAAGATCACCCGTACCCACATTAAAGCAGAGGAGAAAATTCACAGGGTCTCATGCTATCCCCAAGACAACTTGAAGGCGAAAGTCCAAGTGCCGATGCATTAAAGACGGACACATGACGTACGACTCCCCCTTAATTTGCTTAGTGTACTTCGCTTAGGCATCTGTCCTAATTCCAAAGGTGGCGGGTTTGACTCCCACCCAAGGTCGAGGGCCCGAATGCCTCAATTAACTATACCATAATTAACTGTGCTTTAATTAACTTCGCCTTCATTAACACCAGAGGTCGTGAGTTCGACTCCCACCAATGGTTGGTTCGTGTGTCTTAACTCTATCTTAATTACCTTCGCCTCAATTACCACCAAAGGCGGTGGGCTCGACGCCGACTAAAGGTGGTGGGTACGATTTCCACCAATGGTCATGGGTTCGAGCGCCTTAACACTATCTCAATTAACTGTGCCAGAATTAACTTTGCCTTCATTAACACCAAAGGTGGTGGCATGGACTCCCACAAATAGTCGTGGTTCGACTCCCACCAAAGGTCGAAGGTTCATAGCAATTCTTGTACCTTTCATGTCGTCGATGTGTTTTCGCTCAAGGGCTTTGAAGTTTGACTGACTGACGAGACATATAAGACTTTCACCTTAATAAGGAATGACAGTGAAGTAATACAAGGCGCAAACAACCTAACGAGCTGCTGCCCGAGGCAGTGCATGAACAGCGTCCTTGACGAATGCGCAAGAACAAAAAACTATGTTTACACAGCCACCATGTATATACACTTATGTCTCGCGCAAGGTCCCCGCAGTGGGAGTTGCGTCACAGTCCTGACGTACTCTCAGACGGCATGCAGACATTTTTTTTTTCAGGGCCGAAATTTCGAGGGCCGCACGTCGCATTCTCAGTGGAGCGCTCTACCTCCAAACAAACTCACCTCCCCACTTAAGTCTGTATCACGCATTGCACCCTGCGCTGTGTTCTTATAAATGCCCTCCTTAAGATGAGCGCGAAACGCTCGACCACCTGGTATGAGCACGCGCGGGCGCACCAGAGCTCGCACCCATAGCACACCCCACCACACGGCAATGGGAGGCAGCTCTGCCCAGGTCCGACTCGACAAACCAGCTCGAACTGGTCAACCGAGCGAGAGGGGCAACTAAGACAACTGGACTCCAGGACTGAGACAGCGGAGCACCCACTACAGAATAAAGGAGCTACACGTACGCTCGCTTATCTCGCATGCTGTTCTGTATAAAGTTCAATCTCTCTCTCGCGCGCTCTCTCTCTCTCTCTCCCAACACTACGGGAACGCTCCTTTGTACGAGCACTCAGCGTAAATGCACACGGCTCCCGTAAAAATCCCCCTGCCGGAGCATATTCTCAGACGTGCATTGTTTTGCCTTTTGACGCGATAATATATCGCTACAACGTGGTAATATACAGTTACTCTAGAAACGTTGTAGCGCGCCTATTGACGTTCTCTATACATATCCAGCGTGAAAGGTCTCTGGAAATGGCAGGGTTATTTTGCGCAAGACCTGCGTAAAGTTTATTTACATTTAACTGCCGAAGAGCCCACACCAGATAACACAAAGGTTCCCAGCGTAGACGCGATAGCGCTCCGGTGCGTGGTCATGCTGAGCGTGCCGCTTCATTTTACACGCGTTTTCTTGAGTAGCTTGTCGAGCCGGCTAGTCAGATAAACATCGTCAGTTTCTATAACCATTCCGGCCTAAAGGACCATTAGAACCCGCCTTTGTCCTAGGGAAAAAAAATAATATAATGAAATTTACTGTCTCTGGCGTTTCCCCCCCCTCCCCCTCCCCACCCCACCCATGCGTCGCTTCGTACTTTAGTGCTCTGCGTTCAGTTTCACTTGTTCCTCCGTAAGTGGTCGTTACGGTAACAGGGTAATATGCGAATTAGGAGGTTGTACTGCTGTAGTTTCGCAACGTGAAATTGCCGTGTGCCCTCTGTCCTGCACAAAATTTTTAATCTAGCGGAAAGTTGATGCAATTTGCTCGTGTACGAGCGAGGGGGTGGAAGCGCGGTCGCTCCGTTACGTCATCACGGCTGCCACGCGAGAGTGCAGACGTGCGTGCACCGCGGCGACTCAAAGCGACAGCGTCGGGATCGAAATAAGCCTTTGTTGTGTAGTTAATTTATGGAATATCGAAGAAACATAGCGTAGCACACCAGTGACAAGTTCTAAAGATTGTTCCGCACGACGCGGCAGAGAAGGTCAGAGAAGTCGTAAGGGGCAGTTACGTTTCCATTGCGGCTAGGAGAAGTTTTCCCTTTGCTTGCAAGGGTCGTTCGTCGCACGACTGTAATGATCGAGTCGACATTGCCGAAGACAGTGTCTGTAAAGAAAACAGAACCGGTGAGAAACAAACGACCGCTTCTCTGTTTTCCCTCTCGATAAACATTTTAGGCCACTAAATCGACCAGCACAAGCACTGAAGCGGACTGGCTCACTAAATGCCGCAATACCGTTACTGGCGAACCTGAGTCCCTGACGGAACTGCATGAAAAAATGCAAGTCGAAAATAATCTATTGGTTGGGGGCTATGACCATCACTCGTGAACAGCTGGCTGCGTAGACCTAGAAAATAGATATTATCGCTGCCTGCATGGTTGACCGTGCACGACCGCGCATTCACGAAAGGTTGGGTAAGGTTCAGCCGCGTTTACGCAGCCCGCTCTGTAAACTCTGACCCACTATTTGCGTGCAGTCATGTAGGAGGAGATTAGGAAAAATTATTATTTGGCCGAGTTGACGAAACTCTGAAGCAGTTTCTATGCGAATCGGGACAACTTTTTTTTTCTTCTTGAAATTCTGGTAAAGCTTTCTGGTATTCTAGCAACGCAAACAGGTGGGCACCAAAACCAATAAAGGAGTGAGCCCGTAACAGGCGATTCAGTGTAAAAAATAACAACTTTCACTGAACTATCAGCTTCTAAAGCGATGACATGAGTACACGCTAAATCTTCGTTATATCGCTGCTGCAGATTGCAGCCACCAACGAAGCTTTTCTTCTTTCTTTTTTTTACATGTGCGCAATACGGACAAGCTTTTTCCATGTTAATTACTATCGTGCAGTAATTTTTGATCACTTGTTTCACCCAAGCCAGAACATAAGTGAAATGAAGCAGCAGGTACGGGCCTTCCCACTTCTCCTCCTTATACCCTAGCTAAACCTGTGTAATAGGTACAAGTTGCCCTACAATGTAAATACCGCTTGATCAACACTTTCCTTTGGCACGAGCGGCTTCTTTCGCATTCTCTATATGTTTGAATATTTTATTTAGAGAATACCTTGTCTGGGATGTAGGGGCTAAAGGCAGATGCAACTGCCTGACAAAGGCCCCCCTGCCCGTATACATTGCTCAGGGGGTGGAACATCATGAAAATACAGTCGATATCGATCGCTTTCCCTTCCTCAGATATATATTGCCCCCTATTTCGCGTTCTCGACCTTATTATGTCTCCATATAACTCGCATGCAATGTCGTATACCCTCACCTGTAGCGGGACGGCTGTCTTAACAATACACCGCCGCAGCATGCAGCTGGTGCCGAGGGACGAGTTAGTGACGAGGTACTCGGAATTAATGTCGCGCCTATAGTTCGACAACAATGGACGTTGTCGCAAGCGCATACATCTATGCGCCCACCGTAGTAGCCATCCCTCTGTTGCAGACAATGCGGGCATTATACGAAATCCGCCCCGGCTCTCGTAA
The DNA here is from genome assembly GCF_050947875.1 of Dermacentor variabilis. Taxonomy (NCBI): domain Eukaryota; kingdom Metazoa; phylum Arthropoda; class Arachnida; order Ixodida; family Ixodidae; genus Dermacentor; species Dermacentor variabilis. The sequence continues at coordinate 115,120,578 of NC_134572.1, read as the reverse complement.
CACGAAGAAATGTAGCGTCCAGGCGGTATTAGCTGGTGCTCCAATATTCGGTGCGATCGTTAGCGCTAACTACACTGGATATATTTTTTTTTCTTCGTGATCATTTGCAGGCTAGCATTCATTGCAGCGGGAGATAGCCTTCAACAAAGCACGCGTTCGAGATAATGGAGCACGCATACCGTATGCGTTATCGACGAGCACGCGTCTAAAGAGCAAGCAGGTGGGGGCGCTTATGCTGCAATACGTGTACGTACATACACTGAACAGTTACTAATGAAGTGTGCCCAAGTCGGTGTTTGCGCAGATTTCGCGGATGGGAAGAATGAAGGTTGCCCCCCCCCCCTCCTTTCGTGCATGCTCATGTGTCGTAAGCGCACGTGGCTGCTAATGCGCCTTGCACCAACGTTCGATTTGAAAGCATTATCTTCGCTGTCTTTGCTCGTTCGGAGTGGTGCAATTCCACTTCGCGTCTCTCGGATATTCTACAGGAAGCTAAAGAAGAATGAGCTTGTCTGCTGGGCGCTATCGTCATATATATATATAATACAATTTTGGCAGTTTCCCACAGGTGGGTGGGTGTTCAGGGAATTTTTAACGCCGCGTCCACTGTAGTTTGGATAAACAAGGGGCTCGAAATCAAACGTAGATCTGTTTGATAAGCGTTCTTCCCTAACTTTAAGTGTCTTGATGCAGCTTGAAGTGCCTGAACATTCAGAGAATTTCGGGAGATCGCGATGCCTGCCACTGTCATCTTGATAGCAACTAAAATGTTAAAAAGGAAAAAAGCGTGAAAAAAAAAAAAGCTCAACCGCAAGTCATATAAGTGCGAAAGGTTGGACGAAAACAAACAAAAAGCTTCCCGTGATTACAAGTAGCCAAATCGTATAGATTTCTGGTATGTGCAAAGCAACTTGGGGAACGTTTAACGGGCCTTGACTGATGACTGTTGTCGACTTTGTAACAGAAGCATATGTGGACAGATTCAGAGAATGGCATCGCAACTGCTCCGGCAGAAGGCGTCACGACAGCTCGACTTTGTTTGTATGCTACCTTGAAATACCATATTTGCTCGAATAAAGGTTGACTACTGTATAGGTCTCTTTTTTTAACTGCACCATTATTTTAATTGCCTCTGGCACGTACCAACATTGTAACCCTTGAGCTTGAAAGTACTCGATGAGGCGACCATTACTTCTACAAGAAATGAAAATGTTTAATTGAATAATTGTCTTGTTTAGACTAATTGACTTTTCAATTAATAATTATTTACGGTATATATTTCTATCTATGAATTCTAACTAGTGAGTACGTAAAGCATAATGATTTGGAACGAATTCTGGGTATGGTACCCTTTCCGTGAAAGGTGCCGTCTAACTTGGGGTAAAAGTGCACTGTTGTTCCCTTTATTCTTCTTAAAAGAAAACGCTATTTTACACATTGAAGCACGAAAGTAACTGGAACACCAATGCATTTCGTTGGACACTTTGAAAATTGTCTCGAAACTGACGTAGTTCGGAGAATTCGTTCCAAGTGGATATGCGTAGCGAGCTGACCGGCTACAACTGGTGAATTGAAGTAAGTGCCGCAAAGTAAATAACTGAAAATGTAATTGTGTACTTGTGTTAATTACTCAAGTCAGCATTTTGATTTCTCGTAGAAGTAATGGCGGCCGCATCATCGACTTGGTTCAACGGTTAAAATTGTGCTATCTGCCATACGCTATTTTTTTTTATTTGGTGCAGATAAAAAAGAAAGAGAAACACCTGTTATGTTGAACTCGCGGTGAAATAAAAAAAATATCATTGATATGTAAGACCCATAATTTTTTAGAAGGATGACAAACTTGAAACATGACACGGCTTTATTTACCACAAGCTCGGCTACTAAACCTCGCTAGTCGATGCCACAAGCGGCATCCTCTTCGGGGCTGCCGAAGGAACTGTTGTCGTCGGATGCTTCGCTGGTTTTCTCGGCACGCCTGACAACGTCGCGTTCGGTGCCGCCGATTGCGTTGGACATGCAACATATTAACGCGATAGCGTTAAGGAGCTCGTGTCGCAGAAAAGCCGGTGTCGTCGGCGTCGATGTCGGTGTCGGCGTCCGCGGCGTTGGCCGTGAGCGATAAATCACGGCAGGCACTTCATAAATAAAAAGCAACTTCCAAGATGGGCTGGGTGCGAATCGAACCAGGGTCTCCGGAGTGTGTGACGGAGACGTTACCACTGAGCCACGAGTTCGATGCTTCAAAGCGGTACAAAAGCGCCTCTAGTGAACGCGGTGTTGCCTTAGAAACTAGCTGTTTCTAAGGCTCAGGCGTGCGTCGCTTGCTTAGGCGCACATTTCGTTGTCGCGCCGAACGCTGCGTTGCTCGACACTCACCGCGTCCGATGCGGGGCGCGTAGTCGCTGCGCCGTAGCCCATTGTCTTACACCCCTTGGCGGGTCGACGGGAACGCTGTCGTGTTCCATTCTTGAAGGCGAAGCTTAAGCGTCCTCCAATTTTTTAACGCCAGTCCGGTCAACCTCCAAACTCGCTTTGCGCGGGGGGGGGGGGGGGGGGGCACGATGGCGGAAATCTTTGGCTCGATACTTTTGGTAGCTTTGTTCACGAAAATAGGCCGATATTCCTTGGTCACGAATATAGGTCGATAGCTCATTTCGGCTGGCATTTCTGAAAAAAAAAAAGTAAGAAGGGTTCTGCCTACATTCTAATAAGTACGGTAGGCTTCATATAACGAAATACTGCGGCCGATATGATGTCACTAGCAGAATTGTCAAAACCTTGACTGCGTCCTTTTGAAGGACAGCCTCGCATCAATGGCTGCGTGTTGTCATTTGTTTTAAGTGTTTTAATAACGTGATGTGGGAAGATTAAAGTACTACGAACGCTGTTTTGCATTTCATTAACCTTTGCGAAGAAGGACAAGCAAAAATGCCGGCTGCCACAATCAGTACACCAGACAGCTCAGTAATCGACCGGCCACTGCCCGCATCGTCGTACTCCTGCGAAAGATCCGACGATCGTCTCTAAACGCAAACCTTGCGCAAGCACTGCGATATAGTGAGCGTCTACAAGCATTTCGTTTGTACAGCTGTACGTATACATGTTTCGTGTTCGTGCTGAACTCTACCGTGTCGCAATTTCAGTCGCGGACAACGATCGTTTAGGCAGTTCAAGTTCCCACGCACCAAGCGCTGTCTGGAGTCTTCGAGTGCTCCCCGTCAACCAAGGACGTTGCCTCGAAAATGTCCCGCGCCAAAGATTGGCCAGCTTCGCTTATAGCTGCGGGCCAGCTGGGACGCGTATATAGGCATATCTCCTGTATTGCTTATACACACGAATTCCGCGCTAGCGTTATAGTTTCGCGGTCTGCAAGGAGTCTCGTATTTGTCGCTTGTCCGGTCAGCCGTCTGTACACAGTGATTTTTGTCTATGTAGCGGCATGTGCAATGCGGCGCCGCTGGCGTCGTCCAACGGTTTCCTTGACCTTCGGCGGTCACGTCCGAGTGGAGGGCTTTATGCCTCACGCGGCTTTCTTTACGACCCCGATTCGCAATTCCTCGGGCGATCTGTTGCCGCTGCCGGTACGGCTTCCGGCGCTCTCGAAAACTCCGCGCGGTTTATGGTCATTCCCCTTATAAAAATTTCTAACAACATTTTTTAGACAGTCTATAGACTTTTGTTACTAGAACCTACCAACAGTCAATTGAAATCCTACCAGCTGTCTTTATACATCCTAACAACGCTCTAGTAACACCCTAGAAACAATTGGCCACCAACTTTCAATAGAAACATGTTCATAGGATGTCTTTAAACTTTCTACCAATTTCCTATGAACATTTGTCTTTATACACCCTAGTAACATTCTTTCAAAAGAGAAATGTTCATATATTTTCTGTTAAATTCCTACCAACACCCTATTAACAAGCTTTCTTTATACACCGTATTAACATTCTTTCAAAAGAAAAATGTTCATATATTTTCTGTTGACTTCCTACCAATCCCCTATTAACAAGCTTTCTTTATACAACGTATTAACATTCTTTCAAAACAAAAATGTTCATATATTTTCTGTTGACTTTCTACCAATCCCCTATTAACATTTGTCTTTATACACCCTAGTAACATCCTATCAAGAATTGGATCCTATCAAGAATTGGCTACCGTACTTCAACTGAAGCATGTTCATAGATGGTCTGTAAACATTCTACTAACCGTCAACCAACAGAAGCCTTTAGGCTCTTTAGTAACACTCTGGCAAAATTTTACTTACATGTGCTTATGTACTTGCTATTGACGTCTTACTATTCCCCTAGTAACATTTGTCCCACATACGACCTAGTAGCATAGTGTAAACATTTGTCAGTATGTGTGAACATGTTGGTAAACGGCAGTATGCAACCTAGAAGGTGCACGAAAATGGAAAACAAATGCAAGTTTGCACTGAAAGAAGTTTATTCACACGAAAATATTTACACAGAATTGTGAGAGAAGTAGTAGAGAAATGAACAAAAATGAATAATGACTTAGTTGATTACGGCATGGCAGCTGTCGCATAATCTCTAGCAAGCATCGATTATGCAAGCTGATGTCTCAGAATGCTTGCAGAATGAACCAACCCTGCACAGAAACAAGATGGTCAGTGTTAACATCATGTTCAGGTTAGCATATCACATACATAGAACAGCTTTTTAAGGTTCACATGAATGCTAAAATTGTGACCGTCATCCCTGTTTACTTGCAGAGGAGATGGCAATGATGGGGCACATTATTAAATGCATATCCTTTGCTGCGTTGTATTTACTACGTGTTATTAAAATTAGGAAAGTGTACAAAATGGGTTTCTCTACCAATTACCTGCATAAATGAGTTACTCACTAAAAAGTTAATTACATCGTTTATTCATGGTGAAATTTGTAGCACGCACAATAGACACGGACGCAGAGAAGGTGGACACGCGAGCGCTTACTCAAAGCTGGTTATTTTTGGAAGGAATGAACGTAACAGCGCCAGCTAGCTGCACCGAGCATGTGCAAAACATGTCATCCATTTTTATATAAACAGATGACAGAGCTTGAAGCAGTATTCAAGAATACAAATGCTTTGTCAGTGATAGCAACCAATGGCTGACTGATGCATTTTTAAGCACACATTATATGGAACGCTTCTGTAATTTGACGTGTTCGTTTATTTTTACTCGAAAACAAAATATCAGTGTCAAAAAATACCGGTTCACAATGACATAGGTTGCAGTGGTTAAACAGGTGCGAATGAGTTCTTTCACATTCGCACTTGTCTATCCAGTGCAACCTATGTCATTGTGAACCGGTTCGCTGAAAAATATATAATTGTGAACCGTGAAGCTATACGCTCAATATTTTACTGTTTCTCATCCTGTGCACCCAGAGTAGGAAAGAGCAAAGAATGAGTTCATGATCAGACAATATTTACCAGACCTTAGGTCATTGCGAACGCTGTGAAAACGAAGTATTTGTACGCTTCGTGTTTATAGCAACTTCAAGCGAACCCCACGACGCGGGGCAGCTGAAGAAGGTAAGAAAATCGTTCTTAGAACATTTCACGTCGTTACAGTTCGCGCTATAATAACCTGCCAAAATGCGGCATTAGAAACTGAAATAAAATAACATCAAAATAATATGTTTATGAAAAATGATGGAAAAGAACATACCTTTTATTATAATTTGGAGATAGAGAAAACTTCGGCGCATAGCAGTCTTGAGGAACAGCTGTTCGCTATTTGTGCAGTTTAAAACACGGACAGTGCCAATATTAAATCACTTCACACGACACTGCATCGCAGCTGGCAGAGAAGTTCCAGAAACGCTCACATCACGGAACGAAGAAAGCACCGTGGGCTTCGCAAACACCTTGCTGGTTGGCTTGCATCGATGATTCATGGTTATATTGCGCTCAGTTTTACACAGACGATATTAAGGAAGGACAGGACGTGGACGGACGTAGCGCAAACTACCAACTGTTTAATACTGTTAAAGAACGCGCGTATATACAAGGAGATATGGCGCGGGGGGGGGGGGGGTATAAAAGATATGACAAGTTCGCGAAATGTGATCATAGTTCGGGTCAGGAACGTTCACCAACTAGCCCCCTTCATTGCTTTACAAAATTGCATCGATGAATTAGCCACAACACAGCATAAGCATAAATAGCAGCAAAAATAGCTAGATTGCTGCTACAATACGACAAGAAACACCTACATCGCTCCGACCGTACCATGCCGGCGTCGCAAAGGAACTGATGGCGATTGCGATGGTCTTCCTCTTTGCCTCGACTCGGCCAACTGTCAAATTTGTGCGCATGCGCGGGAGAGGCATGTGACATTCTTTCCATCCACCTGCTTCGCCTTGACCGCCGCGGAACTAAAGCCCCTCTTTAAGCCGAAACATGCACCCCCCCCCCTCCCCCGCTACCTTGCGATGGTTGACTCACACCTAGACATTCCTCGCCTCTTGGTGAAAGCTGTGGCCGGCCTTTGTGTACGCACCCCTTTCTGGGAACTGCACTTAGAGGGAGGAATGTACCTCATGGCCGAGGTTGAAAAAAAAAAAAACTGAGAAGGCAGCCGGCTCAATTTTGTTGGGCATTTAGGGGCTGTATAGTTTTATCTTTCGAGACAATTATTTTTCTGAAAACCGACTTTTTTCTCGAAATGTAATAAACATAGAACAATAAAATCATATTGGGTAAATTATGTGGTTATTCTATTTTGCGCAAGAGCATCCTTTAGCACTTGCTGCTCTCAAAGACAAAACATTGCTCCCTGGCGCCCAGCGGTGAAGCACATTGTAGTACTATTTTTATAGTCAAATATACGTCCGAAGCGTGGCGGCTATGACATTAGCAGTTTTCAGACGCCAGAAGCACGGCAAAAGCATGGCCTTTGATATCCTGGCTGTTGGTATACGGAATGCCATTATTACGGATGTCATGGCCCCTTGTCGGAGCTCAAAATTTTGTCGCCGTGTTGTGAAGCAAGATCACTGAATGTTAAGAGTGCATAATTATTTCTTTTCGATCTGTTTTCACACACAGCAAGCTACCATCGCCATAAAGCACATCAGTTGACATAGTTACTTTGCCTTCACTTTGATGCAAGGTCCTATTTCCTTTAATATGCAGAAGCCGTCGGTAGGAGGCAGGGACGAAAGCGTGCGAATATGAACGCGTAGAAAGCTACATTTTTTTTATACTGTAAGGGTAATTTAATTATTTTTTCACAGAAAAGTGTTGCTTGCACAGAGTTCAGCTTTTCTTTCTATTCGACCTGTGCGCTTCTCAGGTCAATACACGCTCTCGCTCAGCAGTAGTTGTATTTTGCAGCCTTTTGGACATTTGAGCGGCAACGTTCCAGCGTCGTGTTACCCTGAGTTTCGGTTCTTTTTCTTCTTTTTAACAAATATCGTGACGCTACTATGCTGACACGTTCCAGCTTAGGGCGTACTATTTATATCGCAGAATGCACTGACCTAATTATCTCGTTGCAAAGCTAATTGGTGGCATTGCAATAGCAGTGCGTGGTAAGGGCAAATTTACGCTCGAGCCTTACACCACACCACCCGCCTGCCCGCACGCATGTGGTCGGGTGAAAATTTGCACATTTTGTAGACTGGTACACACATTTCGGTTTATACACTGCATGTGCGAGCCCAGTGTATGCCAAAATTTGTGAACCAGTGGGCGAAATGTACAGTTTTCTGCACGACCGCATGCGTCACGGCTCAAGCGTAAATCGGCCTTAAATTAACCAGCCCCAAGGTCGGGATAAAGCTCTGCAACTGGTGCGCGGCCTACACAGTAGTCCGCTATCACACCGGTCAGGTGGTGTAGCGCAAGCAAATTTTCTCGGAGTGTGCTGACGTCCCCGCACGCTCACGTAGTCCAGTAGATCCTCTAAAAGATTAGTTCTAAGAATTTACGAACATATTTCTTTAAACATTTTAAGAGCACTCCGTCAACAATTGGCTACCGACTTGGACTGGGACTATGATTTAAAACAATGAGCTTGACTCCTGAGTATGTCATATATCGGCATTGATGTGTGTTAGAAAAATTTATCAGAAACTCTCAGGTTACTTCCCATTCTAAATATTTTTTGGCAAACAGTACGAGCTGTGGACGTACTGAGGATACATGTCCTTCAAACAAAAAAATATAGTTCGATGATGTATAGTACAACACTCTTTACACAAAAGTAACTAGCCTTCTGATGCAGTACTGAAGTGGTTATAGAGATAAAAGTTAGAAAAATACATGTTGATGGGGACCTTAAAATATTCTATGTGCAAAAGTAAGAAGGAAGTAAGAAGTAAGAAGGCCACACTTGGCCCTTGCGCCAATAAACACTACATATCATCATCAGTCTTCACGGTGTATTAAATATATTCTTTATACAAAAGTAAGAAGGAAGTCTATTAACGGTGTATTGAAAATATTCTTTATACAAAAGTAAGAAGAAAGTCTGTTAACAGTGTATTGAAAATATTCTTTATACAAAAGTAAGAAGGAAGTCTTTTAACGGTGTATTTAAAACATTCTTTATACAAAAGTAATAAGAAAGTCTGTTAACAGTGTATTGAAAATATTCTTTATACAAAAGTAAGAAGGAAGTCTTTTAACGGTGTATTTAAAACATTCTTTATACAAAAGTAATAAGAAAGTCTGTTAACAGTGTATTGAAAATATTCTTTATAGAAAAGTAAGAAGAAAGTCTGTTAACGGTGTATTGAAAATATTCTTTATACAAAAGTAAGAAGGAAGTCTTTTGACTGTGTATGAACAAATGTTACTAGAATGTAAATGTTAATAGACTGTCAATAAAGTAAATAGAAAGTTGGTAGGAGTTCTAAAGAATGTTAACGTTCATTTTTATTAGGGTCTCTTCTTCGCAGTGATCCCTCTGATGTGCCCGGGACCGCTCTGTAGCCGCCGGGGCTGACGCCTCGGAAAGGGGGGGCTAGGGGGAGCGCAGTGCGTGCCTGCTGCGAAGGTTGCGTCTGATGTGAGCCGGGCGACCTTCGGGCGTCTGCCCCTGCGTCCTGGGCGCGCGGGCGCCGTAATTCACTCCGCCTTTGTGAACGCGCACGAGAATGCGCGCGCGCAGTTCGGGTGGCGCGAGATGTGCGGCCATCGAGGCCGTGGCTCGCGCCCTATAACCGTGCGTCTGAACATAACGCGGGGTTATAATGCGCCACTGCCTCGGAAAGTGGAGAATGTCGTAAGGCCCGCAGTTCCGAGCCTATATGCAGCGCTTGGGGAGTACACATTCATCCTTAACTGCCCTGCTCTGTAGTCTGCATGTGCATTACTTCATATTTTTTTTTCGGTGCTTTTGTGGTGATTGTGTTTATTCGACGTACAAGGAGTCGTTGGACTGAAATGTGCGTGATGTGGTGGGAGGAGGAATAACGCGAGCTGGCACCTTGTAGGGCCCTATCCTTATGGCTTTTGACGGTAGTATATATCCTGGCCAATTGCACTTTTGCACGTGGATGTTCATAAGCGCACAAACACTCTCTCATGCTTGTACGGAATGATTCGTGCGAATAGTTGGTCAGTTGTGGTTATCGTATATAGTTTCCTACTAGACTTACCAGAACTCCGGTAAGGAACTCCAGCGCGGCGATCCGTAAGCTAAATGCATAGAAATACTGCTTATAACATGGGTTTGTCTTATGTTCGTGCTTGTGGCTTCAAACGTTCTTGTGACTTTACTGTAGCCGATGAGTTTGCGAGGCATATCCACTTGGAATGAATTTCAAGAATTACACCTGTTTGGAAATATGAGTCATCCAACCCGCCGTAAAAGTGCACAGTTGCTCCACTTAAGTTTTTGTTAACAAAACACTCTTTTCCGCATTGAAGCACAAAAGTAACTGGAACGCCCATGTATGTCGTCCAACATTTTGGGAAATGATATATCGAAAATCTGTGTGTGTGCATATATCGATATATATATATATATATATATATATATATATATATATATATATATATATATATATATATATATATATATATATATATATATATGTGTGTGTGTGTGTGTGTGTGTGTGTGTGTGTGTGTGTGTGTGTGTGTGTGTGTGTGTGTGTGCGTGTGCGTGTGCGTGTGTGTGTGTGTGTGTGTGTGTGCGCGCGCGTGCGCGAGTTCGTCACCCATACAAAAATGCATACTTACTTTCTTTAGACTTTTTTCCAACTTTCTATCAACTTTATTAACATCCTATGTACTTTTACTTCCTATTAACGCTTGTTACAAGAAAGTTGGTAGGCTTTGTACTTACTTTCGTTTGAAGAAAGTTTGTTAAAAGAAAGTTTAAAGGAAGTTGGTAGGCTTTGTATTTACTTTCGTTTGAAGAAAGTTTGTTAAAAGAAAGTTTAAAGGAAGTTGGTAGGCTTTGTATTTACTTTCGTTTGAAGAAAGTTTGTTAAAGGAAAGTTTAAAGGAAGTTTGTAGGCTCTGTTCTTAGTTTCGTTTGAAGAAAGTTTGTTGAAAGAAAGTTTTAAAAAAGTTGGTGGGCTCTGTTCTTATTTTTGTTTGAAGAAAGTTTGTTAAAAGAAAGTTTTAAAAAGTTTGTCGGCTGTGTTTTTACTTTTGTTTGAAGATAGTTTGTTACAAGAAAGTTTCAGAAAAGTTGGTAGGCTCTGTTCTTACTTTCGTTTAAAGAAAATTATACCAATTGTATTTGCTAAATTCATTTGTTCATTTAATACTGCGATAAAGAATCACAATATGCAAACTGGTAATACAATAATTAGTACGAATGCCAGAGTGTCATAGTGATAATTGCTTCGTGCAGTTTAAAAGAAAGCAATAATATTGGAGACAAAATAATCTTTTGCTGCGTATGGACATATTATCAGCAGAAGCAAAGGTAAAATATATTTGCCTACACCGGCGAAATTGTCTATTTATGACGTTTCTTCTACTCTAAAAAAATACTTTTATGCATTCGGAGTCCCTTTAAGTGTCTGTCTGAGGCAGAGACACGTCAGTAACTACAAGAGAGATATAACTGGATTGAAAGAAAACGTGGAGGCTGACCACAACACACCATTCGATTGGCTATACTTTACTTTGAAGGGGAGGGAGCAGTGAACTAGAATACAGAAAGACTAGTAGAGGACAAGGGAAGTGCGACAGACATTCCCACGCGAGAACCCAGATTTTTTAAATACCTCCTCTACGAATCACGTATTGCGTGACGCCATCGCGCTTATTTCCCTGACGCCCAATGGTATTGAGTGTTTTAAACACCTTTTTTTTTTCGTAAAGATGTGTCTTTGTGTCACTGGTTTCACGGTGAAGCAGGGATATCTGGAGCAAATTTTATAGGTGATCATGATTTCACGACTCAGTCGAATATAATATTTCGGTTGAAACAATGAGCTCTTATTATTCGATTAGGCCAGCATTCACACTAGGAAAAACACTGCCATTAAGCTGTGAGCTGGCTCTACCTGACTCGGCTCCCAATCAGAGGTGGAGGGTAGGTGCACAGCATTTTTGTGGGTGGAGTTTGCTTGCAATTCTTAGGTTGTCACCCACTATAGCGCAGGATAATGTAAGAATTTTACTCCAATGGCATTCCTTCTCGCGCTTCGTAAGTACGGCGCCTACGTTATCGGCCCTTCGTGAGCGGGGGACGATGAAAAAATTTACCGCCCTTCCACCACAGTGAAGGCGGGTGCAAGCGAAGCTCGGGATCCGCGGTTCTTCGCTGTCGTAGAGCCTCGGCTTCGCGCTCCCTCACGGCGAGTTTGGCGCGTCGACTGCGAGCCCTTTCTCGAGCGAGTTCCCGGGGTTGTTCATCAAACGCCGCCTGTTCTTCAGCCAAACGCGCGATCGACCCATCGCAGCTCCGATAGTGTTCTGACGCGGGAAACACTCGTTTCGCTCACGTTACCTGATCACGCGACTTCTATTGACGTCAGTAGCATGGCGGAGCAGCAGGATTCTCCGTTCAGCGGGTCTATTGCTTGTTTTCTTTTTTATATATAGGAATCCGTGCACGTGCGCCGCTTTGAGAGCAAGTGGTTTTCTAGCGTTACATCGCCAGCGCAGGCTAGCGTATACAAGCTTCGGTTGTATAGGCTATACAACCGGCTTCTCCACATTATAGCGGCCTTACCTTTCTATTTTTTCTTCACTCCATAATAAAGGAACATGCTTAGTGCCCGGAAAAGCAAACTTTGTGCATTATATGCCCGTTCCATGTCATAGGCGATAAAAGACGGTTATACGTATACTGCGCGGCTGTAGAGGTGGTGAACGTCAACCGCAACAGCTGCACGTCCGCAGACAGCTGACGGCGGTTGCTCGGTGCTCGTCACGGTGGGTGGATCGAAAGGGTGCACGGACACCACGGCTCTCGTGCCGCAGGTGAGACGACAGTGACGGCGGCCCCCTTTTAACAGCTGCCTCGCGCCTCACAGTCCTCGATCTCCCAGAGGTGGGGAGGAGAACAGTGTCGCCCGTCGGCGACAGCCAGAGCGTGCGTCCTCCCACAAACGCGACGCCTTCTGATAGTGGCTCGCCGAAAACGACCGCCGTAATTAGTTATCCATCAGCGTCGATAAATGGCAGCCGAGCACCTTGCGCGTGCGAAAGGCGAGAGCTTCATCAGTGGAAGGCTTGCGGGTATTCGCCGAGCGCCGGTCGTTAACACGGGACGTGCCGCTGTAGTGGGCGGCCGTCTCTGTTGAGGTACTACTGTACTGACTAGAGCTACTGTACAGGCGCCCTTTAGTACTGACTGGCAGGCAGCGCCGCACTGCGGACGCCTTCTAGAGCGGCGGCGTGTCACCCGCCACCTAGCGGGCACGCATCGTCCATATGTGCGCGTAACGTCAGAGGTTCCTGCATTCCAACGTCAGGCGGATACACTGACGAGCGCCTAACGAATGGGTGCGTTGCTCGTGGCTAATCGTGGCTAACCTCTAACAACATATATCGTTAGCACGCGTCTATTTAAGGGCAACGGAGCCGCTGTCATTGCCCGCGGCCTGTGAGAACATTGCGCATCGGTAATTAAGGCTTCTTCGCAACACTGGCGGAAAGCGGAATGTCTGCGACCTCGCCTCGACAGCGCCTCCTCGCAGCCATGGAGCTACGGGTTGTTTGTTTCCTCGTCGTTCCAGGGGCCGCATTCTGATTCTAGCGTTTTCGGGTATCCTTTAACCTTTGCGTGACGTCGAACGTCCAGCTTCCAGCTCCAGGAGATATCAGATTCTTTTGGCACCTCCACTTCCCCTGGACTTATCCAGTCCAGGGAATTTCTCCGCTATCCGCATTGAAACTGATATTGCCGAAAGAGATTGGTAGATATTTAAAATGGCCCCGCCTCTATCCATATCATACGCTTGCAATTTCCATTTCTGTTCTTCCTGGCGTTCTTGTTACCATTATTTTCTCTCCTTCGGCAATTAAAGCTGAGGGAGTGCAGTTTACATAACCTTATGCTCACGGGCCATCCATCTCTGAAGCATTGTGGCTCTAAGGTGAGTGGTAATGAAAGTTATGCTAGTCAACTAATTACGCCGATAATTGTTTAATGAATCAGTTGCTGATGTGAGACGTAATCTTAGCGGCTAGTGCGCAACGTTACTTATTTAAAATATTTTAGTATTACGTATTTATTAGATTCCATGCCGACACATTTGTTTCTTCAAGAAGCAGGACACAAAATTCAAGGGTCGACTTAGATTCGAGGATTTGGCGCCCATGTGGCTGTTTTATGCCGAGTAATCTGATGTTTTTGTTCCTAACTTTGCGCCAGAACTCTGGCGTCGGTACTATCCAAACTTCAAAATAATAGTGCCACCTCACGGTCGCGTTAGAAATCGCACTGTAGCCAACAATAGCCAAAGCAAGCTACTGTCGTATGTATACAGTCGCTGAAAGCTAGGCAAGAAAGTGTCATTGCGTTCGTAGCGGTCCGCAAGCGCACGTGTTGCACAGAACTTTAGTTGTGTTTTCTACAACCCAACCAACGTACTAGCACATAACAGGCGGTATCATTACGCTCTCGACGTGACCAGCAGCAGCAGCGTCAGCAGGTGATGAGTGACCAGTTGCATGCAGTAAGCTGCAGCAGATTCGTCGCTAGTGTTGCGTGTTTGAAATAAACATCGTTTGAGACTTCAAAAGGTTCGGTGTTGTTGTTGTTGTTGTTGTTTTTTTTTTTTGTGCGGGTGGGGGGGGGGGGTACAACAGTGGAGGATTTTCCTTTTTTTCTGGGTTTCGACTTCAGGTTGTGGCCTTAGAATCAGGATCGGCTTAGAGTCGAATAAGTACCGAGCACCACGTTGTTTTATACGTTTGTTTTATCGTTAGAAAAGTGCCTGTTAGTTTCGAATGACAACTTTGCAGGCATTGAGCTAGTTAGATTGACAGAGGATAGCTTAAATGGATCGACTTAAGATAGCCACAGGATTATGACGATCGTTTGCTGAACATTACAGGCTCAACAGTGTCTAAAGACAAGTGTGAGCCAGTGAAACCACACGGTCCAGCATACGCACGTCGCAAAACCAACACACGTCTTTCAGTTGAAGGAAACGCAAAATGAAGACGGCGGAATTATCTCCATCGTAATAGCATTGGCGGGATCAAGTCCGAGTAATCAGTACGCGTGTTCGAGTAGCAAAATTTCGCAATCGGATCACATACGAATACTGTGAAACTTCGTTAAGCGAAGTTAGAGCAGCCAGAATTACTTCGTTATATCCATTGTTTCGTTATATCCAGTATTGCATGTACTTCACTATGAACATCTATGGTGATTTCAAGAGAAATTTCACTTACTTCGCACTATTCATTATTTGGTTACATCCCGTTCATTATAACGAGGTTTCACTATATTCGACAAAACAGAAAGCTCGGAATCTCAAGTCAAATGCAGAATATTTTCGCATTGCTAAACAAATTGAAATGCCAACGTATCATGTATAAGACCTATTTATATGATTTCTTACATGTAATTCCAGTTCTAACTTGACTTTTTATCAGTTGAGTAGCGTGTAAATTAGAAACAACCAACACGTACATCGCAGCTAGTATGCCATGACAATGACATCATGATTATGTACAGCTACTGAACGCCACCAGTTGTTGGAAGAGCAAAGTGTACGTGTCAGGACACTTCTTTCAACGGGATGCAAACATGGTATATTGTTTAAAAAGCAAACTGCTTTGCGTAAATCAAGAAAACGAACTCGTATCCGATGGCCTACATAAAGGCGAGGCGTTCTTATGAATAAATTAAAGTTATTGAGCAGAAGTTGGCGACGATATGCGTTAAGTCGGCAGGTGCCCCTGCCAGGAACCGTGGCTCTCCTGCACCAAAATCATTCGCAATATTTCCTACTTCGGTCTTCCTCCTTCAAGCCTCCGGTTAGTGCCGTTGTACCTTATGCATTCGAAGAGAAGTGAATATTCTAGAACTTCAACATAGTGGATTCTTGAACTGAGTACATGTGGAAAAGCAAATGCTCTTCTATTATTATTCGGAATTCCGAATACTCGCGCTACTCTAGTGACATGCAGCATCGTCGAACTTATTTTATTGTGTTCGCCGTACTTCATGCAGAAACCCGCTTCTTCAGTTCCAACGCACAAAATATATCCGTTTTTTTCCCTCATATGTCATCTCTATTGTCTTCACGTGGATTCTAAATCATCCTATATCGTTTAAAAAGAAACGCATAAGTTCACGAGAGTGATAGCCTTACAAGTGCTACAAGCTTTGCAGCAGCCACCTTCAAGGAAAGCAGATACCGCCGTGCGCAAAATCCATTGTAATAACGTGCCTTCTCGACGTATACATAGCTGGCTCCGTTTCGAAAGCAATGGAGGAAAGAAAATAAAAAGAAAGTGGCCCGAATATGCGCCTATGTAGTGTGAGGACATGGTTCAGCGGCTGCTCTCAGAAGCATAATACAATTACCGCTGCTTCTCGCGCGCAAGTTATTATCCAGCCCCGGCATTTTTTCGTGGAACGAGCATTGTATCGGGCCCGCAGCAAGGCCGAAACTTTTTTTGCGCCGTCCTTCGATCCACCGGGTCACGTCGCTCCCAATCGCTGGCAAACGAAGCGAGCGAGACGAACAAAATGGCAAGACTGGGTCACTCTGTGGCGTACACGTTATCTGTTTTTACCCAATCAATGCGTACCGCCAACGTCAGCACGTAACATGGGTACCTGAGTTTCATTACCGCGAATAAAACTGCTATTCAAGATAAGAGAATCAAAATTTTATATATTAACTTATTTATTTTTGTAAAAAAAAGACAAAGGAGTCTCTTTATCAATATGAAATTGATTCTATTCGGCTGTGACTCGTAGTTCTATTCTTCTTTTCCCTCGCAGTCTAGCAAGTTAGTAATAGTTAACTTAATAGCCCTTCGAGCTAGCTCATGATCGATGTCGATCCTCCTGCCTTCCAGGGAATATTATGCGCATCGGATACTAAGCATTTTGACAGTAATGGTGTCTGGTTGGGTGGATACATTACAGGATAGACGTCAATCTGATATGCTGTGTACTTCAGCGAGGTTTTCCTTATCTATCTATCTATCTATCTATCTATCTATCTATCTATCTATCTATCTGTCTGTCTGTCTGTCTGTCTGTCTGTCTGTCTGTCTGTCTGTCTGTCTGTCTGTCTGTCTGTCTGTCTGTCTGTCTGTCTGTCTGTCTGTCTGTCTGTCTGTCTGTCTGTCTGTCTGTCTGTCTGTCTGTCTGTCTGTCTGTCTGTCTGTCTGTCTGTCTGTCTGTCTGTCTGTCTGTCTGTCTGTCTGTCTGTCTGTCTGTCTGTCTGTCTGTCTGTCTGTCTGTCTGTCTGTCTGTCTGTCTGTCTGTCTGTCTGTCTGTCTGTCTGTCTGTCTGTCTGTCTGTCTGTCTGTCTGTCTGTCTGTCTGTCTGTCTGTCTGTCTGTCTGTCTGTCTGTCTGTCTGTCTGTCTGTCTGTCTGTCTGTCTGTCTGTCTGTCTGTCTGTCTGTCTGTCTGTCTGTCTGTCTGTCTGTCTGTCTGTCTGTCTGTCTGTCTGTCTGTCTGTCTGTCTGTCTGTCTGTCTGTCTGTCTGTCTGTCTGTCTGTCTGTCTGTCTGTCTGTCTGTCTGTCTGTCTGTCTGTCTGTCTGTCTGTCTGTCTGTCTGTCTGTCTGTCTGTCTGTCTGTCTGTCTGTCTGTCTGTCTGTCTGTCTGTCTGTCTGTCTGTCTGTCTGTCTGTCTGTCTGTCTGTCTGTCTGTCTGTCTGTCTGTCTGTCTGTCTGTCTGTCTGTCTGTCTGTCTGTCTGTCTGTCTGTCTGTCTGTCTGTCTGTCTGTCTGTCTGTCTGTCTGTCTGTCTGTCTGTCTGTCTGTCTGTCTGTCTGTCTGTCTGTCTGTCTGTCTGTCTGTCTGTCTGTCTGTCTGTCTGTCTGTCTGTCTGTCTGTCTGTCTGTCTGTCTGTCTGTCTGTCTGTCTGTCTGTCTGTCTGTCTGTCTGTCTGTCTGTCTGTCTGTCTGTCTGTCTGTCTGTCTGTCTGTCTGTCTGTCTGTCTGTCTGTCTGTCTGTCTGTCTGTCTGTCTGTCTGTCTGTCTGTCTGTCTGTCTGTCTGTCTGTCTGTCTGTCTGTCTGTCTGTCTGTCTGTCTGTCTGTCTGTCTGTCTGTCTCGCAGACACATACAGACTTAAGTGGGGTCATAAAACCCGTTGTAGGTCACCCGTTGTAGGTCATAAAACGAAACTGGCCGCGGCGTCTCGTCAGACGTGATGATTGTGAGAACGCTTCTCATTTATGTGTGTGTGTGTGTGTGTGTGTGTGTGTGTGTGTGTGTGTGTGTGTGTGGAGGGTGGGGGGAGGGGGAAGAAAGAAAAGTAGAAAATAGCGCATTTCGTTCTCAACCATTCATTTACGAAAACATTATTTCCGCGCACAGAGATGAACGCAGTGCTCGAAGACGTAAAGAGGAAGAAGACGAACCCCAAACTTGGTGCCTGGATTCATGTATGAATTTTGTGAATGAATGAATGAATTAATTAATACAATATTATTGTTAAGAGGTGGCGCTATAGCGTCGGGAGCCGTCAGTCCAGTGCTCCCGTTGAAACAGGTAGTTGCTAGTAGCACCAAGCTCAGTGCATCGTTCAGTGCTCGACAGTACGGCTCAGTCGTGCTCTGAGAACGGAAAAGAGCTGCATTGCTAATTTTTATAAGAAAATAAAACGCATCTGATAGTTTCCTCTAAAGCTCTATTTATTTATTTATTTATTTATTTATTTATTTATTTATTTATTTATTTATTTATTTCGAATTGTCTTGAGGCCGTGAACTTGGTCTTCTACTTGAACAAAGAAATGTATCCAATACAGCTAAATGTACTGGGATGTGTTGCGCTCGCAAGTGAAGAGGACTACGACGTAGAGCACACGACTTTGCTACCAAATCCGCCCCAATAACAACAACATGCTCCTATTTTGAAAGAGACGGGATTGGACAAGCGGCTGTGGCAGTGATATCACGTACCATTTCAGATTGATGGACTCTAACGGACGATGTGTGTGTGCTGTGCTATGTGCTCTCTCTCTCTCTCTCTCTCTCTCTCTCTCTCTCTCTCTCTCTCTCTCTCTCTCTCTCTCTCTCTCTCTCTCTCTCTCTCTCCCTTCCCCATCTTTCATCACCCCCATCCCTCTCCCATGTGTAGGGTAGCAAACAGGTTAAGCTAAACTGGTTAACCTCCCTGCCTTTCCTTCTCCACTTTTTCCTTCCTTCCTACCTTCCTACTGCACAGAAATCGCGGCCCCTTCTCAAAGAAAACAATGAATACAACCAGTCCGGCAGGCGTTCCTTACTTCACACTCAAATACACCTGATGAACCAAGTACAGTGCTAATGTATCATGTAAACTTGTAACACGGGCGTTTGAACAACGTGTCTACTGACGTATATAAAGAAAATGACGGTGTGTTGCCGTAGCGGGAGCCCCCACTGTGGGTATTGCGCCACAACCACTCAAAGACAACATCAACAACGACGACAACCGTGAGCGCGTTTAGATCTCAGCCATGCTAATTTTATCGTTTGTAGTTTCCTCAATATGAACACAAAAATAGTACCGTCAAATTTTAAAATATTATAGTCTGGAAATGGATATTAACGATTATTATTATTATTTTATTTTAAATTACTAAATTCTATTTAAGTATTCTTCCCTTCTTACCTACTGCCACCGGATTCATGGCCGACCCCCCGTTGTGGGTTGAGCCATGTCCGTAGGCACCAAACCAAACCAAACCCAGCCAGGGCATCCCATTTAAGCCTGAGGTTTCTATCTTCCTCTTTCGACCCATCGTTTGCCATGTAAGTACAGTGCGAATAGCTGTTAGTACGAAAGCGTTATTTGCCAACACTCCTGGCGAATAGATCGCACGCAGTACGGCAGCACTTACGTAGGTAGCCAGGCGGCTGGCCTTGTTTTCTACGGAATTGCTCGGGAATAAAAGCAACGATGCCTATATGATCCACAGCAACAAATATACGTCATCAAGAGCACAATGTCTTTAATAATACAACATTTTGTAACATTTCCAATGTTCGCTTTCCTAACCATTTCCTAACTATGCTTTCCTAACCATATTTCCATCGTGCCAAATCCACCGACCTATTTGAGATGATTGCGTCATGTTGATTATGATGATGAATTGCATACTATAACACATACCCGCGACGAAAGGTTGGCCAAGAAGCGGGCGCTACAAGTAAAATAACTAATAAGGCATGAATAAATACAAGCCACTACAATAGTTGTCACATTACGTACCACAGGTGCGCGAGACCACATGCGCGCAGCAGTTTCTTTTACGCCAAAGACGCAGGAATCAAATTGGTATACTTACAGAACTTCATTAACCTCTTCACGAACGCTTCTATCGCTTAACCCTTTATTGCACCTTGTTGCATTTACGCAACATTCCGATGAACGGTGTTAAACGCAGAAGCAAAGTCCATTTAGAGGTGCCTGTACACGTTGTTGCATTTCCGTAACATTCATCTAAAAAACGAGCTGCCTTGTGCTGCTATCTGTGCTCATCCTTCGCATCTTCTACAAAAAGACACGTGGCGGAGGCTGCGAGTGACCAATTGCAAATGTATTTCTCCACAAGACAAAGCGCAAAAAAAATTCTTACGCTGAACTCCACATCCTCCTGACTCTGTAGATTAAAAAAAAAAACATTGTTATCTCGGAATAGTTTGTTCCTGGCGACGGAACGTTGCTATGTTGCGCAAATGCAACAATGTGTACATGGTTTATTTTCTTCAGAAAAGTTAAATGGCTCCCAAACGCTTTTATGGCCTAGCAATTCCTCCTGATAGTGAACGCAGTGACCTTTCCAGGAGTAACGACAACCACGAGTGTAAATCTGTTTCTATTCAATATGTGCGCAAAATGTTTTCTCGTAGATTTCTTTTTTTTTTTTCAGCAGGATGCGGTGCATCCTCACGTTGCTGTGTCGCGTCGTCACGGACACAGCCTTACGCCTGTGCTTCTATGTTCCAAATTTTTACAATAGTGCGAAAACACTGCATTGTTTCCTGGCTGCACGGAAATCTCCACAACGTAGTGCACGAAGTGTGGGAACCACCTGTGGTGCAGAAGCAATTACAATTGCTTCTTTTTGTTCCACACTAAATCATACGTGCACAAATGATTGTGATGTGCAAATAAACATCTGAGTATGAATCGCACAAAGTCTATCTTTCACCTTCAACTTCTTTATTTGCACATTGTTGCAAATATGCAACATACCCTTTTTCTGCAAATTCAAACCACAGAAATTCTCTAAAGTGAGAGAGAGAGAGAGAGAGAGAGCAAATGATAAAGGAAAGGTAGGGAGGTTAACCAGGACTGAGCCCGGTTGGCTATCCTACACTGGGGAAAGGGAAAAGGGGACGGAAAGATTAAAATAAGAGAAAGTCTACTGACTTTCGCTAAAGTTAGTTTCCATTGGAGTACAGGTACTGTTTCCCTCCCCTACAATTCCGTGAAAAATATTTTAATGAAACAAAAAAATTGTGCAGTAAAGGGTTAACATAGATTCCAAAATGCGCGTTGTACCTGCATAATTGTCTTCCTAAACGGAATCGAATACAAATCACATAGTGCCAGAAGCGAACCGAATCGTGCCAAATATCGAACTTCTCGGATAGCTTTCGAATAACGGATAACTGTTTTCACCGTTAAAGAGAGAGAGAGAGAAAATAATGCAGAGAAAGGCAGGGAGGTTAACCAGAGGTAGTTCCGGTTGGCTACCCTGCGCGGGGGGGAAGGGTTAAAGGGGATAAAAAGAGAAACAGAGTGGAAGGGGGAGATAGAAAGAAAGGAAGACAAGCACGAACAAAGCGCGTACTCTACACAGCGGTAGGGGGCGGCATTCTTAGAGTCTGTCGTGAAGCCCCGTAGACCGCAAGAACCTTAATAGCGCGAGTAAGGCCTTCAACGCAGATGTTCTTTCGGAGCATTGGCCTAAAGCTTTTAGTTCTGAAAGTGGACGATTGTCCAACTGGTCCAGTGCTCTGCACATCACTTGTCTCTCAGCACGGTATCGCGGGCAGACACAGATAATGTGCGCGAGCGTCTCGTCGATGTTACATGTGTCGCACGTGGGGCTGTTGGCCATTCCTATGAGGAAAGCATAGGTGTTTGTAAAGGCAACGCCTAGCCACAGACGGTAGCGCATGGTCTGTTCACGTCGTGGTAATCCAGGCGGGAGGTGCATCCGTATGTCCGGAGACAATGAACGCAACTGACACATGGTGAAAACATTTGAGTCCCACAGGGGCAAAGTACACTCACGGGACATCAATCGCAGCTCAGCCGCAGCGTCTGCTCGCGAAAGCGGAATGAATACTCGTTGACCACTTTCATGTGCAGATCGGGCGGCTTCGTCGGCGTGGTCATTCCCGCTGATGTTACAATGACCTGGAAGCCACTGAAAGAATATGTCGTGTCCCTTGTCATAGCTTTGATGATATATGTGCCGAATTTCTGAGGCGAGTTGTTCATTCGGTCCGTGGCGCATTGGGCTTCGTATGCACTGAAGGGCTGCCTTGGAGTCACTAAAGACTGTCCATTGTTGTGGTGGCTTCTGCTTAATGAAATCAAGTGCAGCACGGAGCGCCGCGAGTTCTGCACTCGTCGAAGTGGTCACACATGAAGTTCTTACTTTGATTTCCTCAGATTGTGCCGGGATGATGACTGCAGCAGCAGAGCTGGAATTCCTGGAATTGTCAGTTGCACTTGCGGCCGGTGCAGACACCACAATGTATCTGCCAATCGTGTAGCGGGCGTAAATTCTGATGGCAAGTACGACTGATGTCTTACAATAGTTTTAGCAAAAGTTGAAAGTGGCCTTTTTGCTGGCAAGCAAGCAAGATGGTGTGAGGAAATCCGAGTCAGGTGTCGGATGTGCGCTCTCAGGACAATACTAGGATGTTCACATCCTAGTATATTCATACTGTTAGAAAACTTCTGCGTTTACGTAGCATATTACGAAAAGTTGTTTATTGGAACCATAATAAATAAAGCTTTAGGAAATAAATAAGCAGTTTGTTCGGGACTCTTCGGTTAGTGCGTATGGTGGCGGCTTCACTGGAAAATTCTGGCGCCCTGCTCGACGAATTGCACGCTCCGCTACGCACCTCCTATACTAGTGTTTTATATCTACTACTATGGCCGTCCGGGTCAGATATATCGCACGCTTGCCCAATTTTATGTTTGATCGGCCTGATTCGACGTTTTAAAACATTAGGAAACTATTCGAAACATATTCGTGTTTACCAATAGCGGTTATTCGATCCGAAGGCTGAATCGAATTTGACAACATTCGATTTGTTATTCGAAAGTTTCGGTACTTCTGCACTGTTGTGTGATCCACAATCGCTCCTACAGTTTATTGTTTATGTGCCAGTCTCAAAAGGTCCCCAATCGGCCTTGAGCGAAGGGGCCTGTTTTCTGTATGTCTTCATCGAATATACGTGTTTCCAATCTCGTCGAATAAATCAAATCAATTCGCACACCCTTATGTATGCATGCAAGCGGCTGTCAAGCATTGCATAGCGCGTAAGAACCAGTGCCTGTGCGGAACACGTCTAGCAGTTAGAACTGTCAGGACTATTTTGACTTGACTGAATTGAGCTTCATTTCATTTTTTTTTTCGTTTTTTTTTTCTTTCCATGGAAGCATATATGCGTTTCTTTTGGCGGGTCACTGAACACACGTCGACAGGAAGAAGCGCCGGAGCTTTTCTTGGCACAATAACCTGCTAGAAAGCACGTAAACGATGATATAACTAGGGGTCAAGTTTACGAAACATCCGAGACCGTGTCGTTACTCGTTGGTTTAGTTAGCGTGAAGTAGCGTGCCAGCCATCAGCCTTTAGGATGTCGTAAAGCTTTGGCACGTAACTTGAAACACTGCTAGCGAAAAAACCTTGACGAGCTGGCGTTTAAGAAACAGCGCTGTGTTTATTTGTGTATTCCTTGCTCTGCCTGCGAGTCGAAACAAGGCCGATCACCGTCCAACTGCCAAAACAAACCGTATTCAGGGCGGTATGAGCACGGCGTTGGGAAACAAGGACTTTGGGATTCTCGAAAGTTTTCCAAAGCGACTCGCTCACATCGCAGCAAAGCAGATGGCAACGGTGTGACAGAAGACACGAAAGCGGAACGCTGGGCGTTGGTCGCGAATGCATCAAACATTGATTTTCCTGTTTCGTTTTCGCGGTGTCCGTGGCGTATAGGCAATATAAGGCGGGATATAGATATCGACCATTGCCATCCTCTTCCGCATGTCGGATAGTAATTCTTTCAGCCACGTTATACGTTATACCGTGGTACGTTGGGTCATCGACCTGTCCTGGGCACGCCCATAGCTCGATTCGGACAGGGCAGAGAAAGAAAGCCCGACAATCGCTCACCGTCGACACCCATATCCGAGCCCTTTCTTTTTTTTAGTTCTACACGGTCTCATTCGTTGTCGTCGTAATGAAAAGCGCATGGGAGTCCTTTCAGTTTTCTTGCGGCACGAATAGACAAGGGACGGCACAGCATGCCGGTATAGTATCACGTCTTTCCGCAGACATCCCAGTGATAGCAGACGTGAAACAGAAGCAGTGTTCGGCACGAGTCCAGGAAGAGTAGAGGCATATGTGTCAGCAGTGAAAGATGCGAGTTGTTTCTGAGCGGATTAAGCGATCTCTGGACCAAAAAAAAAAAAAAAAATAACGAATGCATTGGAACCGCCTCGTGCACAAGGCGTTATTCAAGAGTTTCAAGAGCTCGTGGAACTGAAGTGACGTGGCTTTCTGCTTTACTTGACCGTATTGCGATAAATTGCACTCAGGGGCATGACAAGTTGTTTCGAGAAGGAAAGCATGCAAGTATTATTGCATTGTATTGGTTTGCTTGGGGTAGGGTCGTTCTTATGCAGAATGAATGCATTGAGGAAGTGGCATAAATTTCCAGAAGATAAGCTGGAACTATGCTACACCGGCAGATAATTAAAAGTGGCCGAGAAAAAAGAAACAAAGGTAGAGAAACATCGCATTCATAAGTGACTGCTTACAGAGTGGTTGGTTAAATAGTTCGGTCTTGGTATTTATAGTTTAGTTAAATTTGGCCTATACATTGTTCGCCTTGTTTGGAACGAAGATGAAGTTGGGTCCAAGCATTCTAAAGTAAGTATCTCTTTTTAGCCAAACAACCCTGAAGGAACATGAAGGGAATATAATGCAATAGAACATCCGCTTTGAGCAGGAGAAATTGGGCAAAGCGTGCGGCATATACAGTGCGTAAATAATGAAAAGTACTTTGCAGCGAATCGATGTGCTGCATAAGAACGATGCATAAGACGAACAAATTAAGTGATCATTATTATTTCATTAATTATTTACAACGAATGACAATAACGATGCATAAGACGAACAAATTAAGTGATCATTATTATTTCATTATTATTTACAACGAATGACAATAACGTCGCCCACTGCAAAAAAAAAAAAAACGCAGACTTTGACACCCGCGGTCTTTTAGCTCGAGGTCGATATAATGAGCGGCGAAGACAAGCGACGCTACATTGAGAGGGAAAACATCGCGGCGTAGCTGCTCAGCGCGAGAAAGAACGTGAACGTAGGCGAAGACGGCACGAGCGCTGTTCTTCACCTGTGTCGGCGTTCTTTTTTGCACTGTGGACCCACATCGTGGAGTCGTACGAACTCGCCCGAGATTCCACGCTTTTGTAGGAAACACATGTGACGATGCCTTCATGGTGGCGCTAATAATCTCGCTGCTGTGGGAAAAGAAGGATAAGCAGTGCTCTTCGAATCGAGCAGTGCCTATAGCATTGCGCCTAGCATCTATGTACGCGTATGCACCGGACGCTTGATTGATTGATTGATTGATTGATTGATTGATTGATTGATTGATTGATTGATTGATTGATTGATTTTGATTGATCTTGTCATTACACTGTAACATTGGGTTTATATGAGATGACATTTTTTGCCTTCTGCCCCAGTCGTCATGCGGCCGCCGTGACCCTTTATCGAACCTGCATTCTCGTGATCAGCGTATGCTTGTCTTCGATGTGCCAGTAATGAAAAGGGCAGGACAGAATCTTTACGAATTAATACGGACAGTTGGACAAGTTTGTATGGAAATTATTTTTCCCAACCTTTCTTTAAAGCGAAAAGCCTAAAGACGAAAGACGCAGGGAGAGGGGCACAACAATACAAACGCTAACTCTAAACTGGAAGCTTTAGTCAGAAGGAAAAAAAAAAAGTTTAGCTCACATGCCACAGGATTATAAAAAAAAAAAGAGGCATTCCCTTTCAAGTGACGCGAGGTCCTCCTCCTGCTCCGGAGAGATGGAAATTTCGCGCCGACTCAAAAATGATGAGCTAACTTCGAGACCAGGCACTCCCGCGTACCCAGAGGACACTGGGAGTGAAGAAAAGGGGGGGGGGGGGTGTCACCGAATGCGCACAGGGCTCGCCGGACAGCGGGGCGTCGGTCCTCTCCGGCTGAAGCACAACGGCCGCTCTTGCGCAGTTTCTCGGACACGTACATGCATCACATCGCGGCGCATCGCACGCGTCCCGCCACCGCGGCCGCACGCACAGCGACGCGAACGCGGATGCTGGCGCGGCGGATCATTTATGCAGCGCAGTCGCCCCTAATAACGCATCCGCGCGCTGCTCCTGTACGTCCCCACAGCCGCCGCTGCCGAATGGATAATCATGGCAGGCGAAAGGCGAGGGAGGGACGCAGAGGGGTGGTGAGAAGAGAGAGACACAAGAACGCACTCCGGCTGCCGGTCCCCGTTTTGCACGCGTCCGACGCGGGGGTCACTAACGAGCAAGGGGAGGCTAACGAGCGACTCGAACGAGACGCGGCGGTACGGAAATCAAGAGGAAAAAACGAAGGCGACTGTGTGATTTCCCGATCGATGCACTAACTTCTAAGCTGCTGCTCTTAGTTGCTATTAGTTTTTCTATTTTGTTGTTTCTTTTATCAACGTGTTTTTCTATGCAGACGCGTTCGCGTTACCGTTCTTCCAAGCGACGAGCATGGTCTGACACGTGACATCCATTTGTCCTCAGCTGTAGATTTTATCAGATGTGGTCTGCAGTTCTAGGCAAAGATTTTCTTTATAGATCAAAGCTATCTATAACCGTACCCGCAGCAACCATCAGCTGACAGTGTCAACATGATCTTGAATAGACTTGGACAAGGACATAGAGCATAGGACAGGCACTTAGCTAACGCGCGTCTTGCCTCTGATGCATCGTCTATATAGCTACAAATACCTCTATGCCGTAAGCGTTGGACAGTGGTATGATCGCATGACCATCAAGTGCTTGCTACCGAGCACATTACGTACCGAAACTTGCTCTCCGGACGTCTATTTTCTAAGAATTCGTCAGAGAGTCAAGTCCTCGCCGTTCTGCGTGGACCACTCGCGCCTCACTCGAAATTGCTTTACGTCGGCCAAACCTGCTTCAACAGTTCGGTGCAGTACGGTGTGTATATATATATATATATATATATATATATATATATATATATATATATATATATATATATATATATATATACATACCGTACAATTGTTCACTGCAGTGGCGGCCATACGTATATGAGTACATACAAGAGCTCATAGTAGAAGACTGTTCAATTTCACAGCCCCTCTCGCACCACCAAGAATCTGGCGTCTCTCGGTGTTGTTATCTTCCTTCGTGTAATTGTCGTATACTTCGCTATCACTGAATCTGCTTTGAGTCCCAGTATAAGCGCTGCTGCGCATGACTGCTGTTCATTCTGATTTCAAATGAATCCGGCATGACCTCATTTCGGTATATTAAGTGAATTACACAAGGTGTCCCAGCTATCGTGCACCAAGTCTTTCAAAAAGAAACATTGCGTTACTCGAAGAAAACCTAGTGCATATTGTTTCCAGTATAGTGGAGTAGCTGCCAGTAATTCTTCGGTTACTGAGATTTATTCAAATGATTGTCATTAATTATCTAACTCGATAAGTATTGTCCTAGTTATGAAAGTGTCAATGAGGAATTCGCAGGCAACGGCTAATGATATATAACTGTGGTGTTTTCAGCAACGCACTAATGGCGTACTAATTTTTTGCTGGCTGGTAGAGAAACCACACTAAATATCAAAAATATCACGTGTCTGCTCTCCCACCCGCATCATAAAGCAGCGCCCTCAAATAAGCTGATTGAAAGCAACTGATTTGCCTGTCGCAAACCCGAAGGGACAGCGCATCACCTTGATAATGGTGCCGAAAGAGCACCAACAGCAGCTCTCGCGGCTTCGCAGTTATTCTTTCCTCTCATTTCTAAGTCACAATTATTATCCGTCTCTCAAGGCCTACTGATCACATTGATATCAAAAGCCCCTTCATAACGCAGCCAAAGCGCCACTCTGACCATGCACGAAACACTATAAGCAATGAAACAGACATAAAATGTTTCAAAATCCCGGCTCTTATCACACCGCATCGAAAGAGTGCGCGCGCAGCTTTATGGCTATATTTCGCGCCAGAAACTTATAGCTTGCGACTAAAGCCAAATTAGAATGACGGTTTTACTTTTCATAAGAGTATATACCTGCTGAAAAAACAAGCCCCTGGCCAAAAAAATAAAAATAAAAGCAAATAAACAGAATTCGAAGTAACTCAGGTGTAGAGGAAAAGCAAAACCGATGCGTTAAAGAAAGTAAGTTTACCACTTCTAAATGCGCCGAATTGGCAATCGGGACGCCTGCACTAAACAACAGAAAAAGAAAACCATCAGATTTCAGTGTGTCCCGTATTATCTGAATTCGTAAACGCCGTTGAACACCTGCTGCTGCCTAGAGGACGTGTTCAAGTAGGTGCCCTTCTGCAGCTACGCAGTACTGATTCCGCTTTATCACATCTTCAGTGGCTTTCTTGATGACCGATGCTGAAATTATACGGCAGACATCCGTTATCCTTGCCTTGAGCTCACATGACTTCGTCGTCTTGATCCTGTCAACTAGATATTTCACATAACCCAAAAGAAATAAATCGAGTGGAGAGAAGTCAGGTGACCTATAGCCAGCCAATTTACAGGCCCGTGCCTTTCAATCTACTGCGCATGAAAATTCGCACCCAATCAGTTTCATGCTCAGCTGCTGCTGTGTGCGAGTGCTCCATCTTGCTCATATCACAGAAGTGGTAGGCGTGACAGCGGGACTTCGCTAAAAAACTCCTCCACCCCTCCTTCAAGGATTTAGTTCCCCTAACGCTGCCCAGTCAGTGTGTGATCGAAGAATATGGGACAGATTATAGCACCGGCGTAAATTGCGCACCACACATTGAACGCCCACTAGTACTGGTGCCGAGTGCGCTTTACCCAGTGTGAATTGGACTCACTCCAAGAGGGTGCATTGTGTAAATTTACCTGGACGTCTCTGCGAAAATTTGCTTCATCTATGCACATGATGCTGCTCAAAAAGTCTGGTGGCTCATCGGCTCTTGTGAGGACTTCATTCGAGAAATCTAGACGAATCTGCAGGTTGCTATCTTCCAAGCATTGGCGCAGGTTAAGGTGGTACGGGTGAAAGGCCGAGTCAATTATAATACTTCAAACTGATGACTTGGAAATTGATATCTGGGCGGCCACGTCCCGCACGCTATAGCATGAGGGTTGGAGTCCATAAATGCTAGAACATTCGTGCGTGGACTAAGACTCAAAGATGGAGTCCTCCGGCGCTGTTTCTAGAAGCTACGGGTTTCCACCAGGTTTTCATAATTTCTGATTATAGTCGATGCGTTATGTCTGCCGTCACACTTCCATGACTTATAGATTTGCGGCCTTCCAGTTGTCATTTGCAGCTCCCAAGGCAAGGATCATGTTTTCCTTCTGCTCATTAGAGAAAGACACGGCGACTAGGACGAAACACCACGCACCTTTAAACCTTTGCACTGACGTTGTCAATTTGTTTTTGTGTTGGCAGGTCCTGTTCAAAAAAGGAAGAACCATCCGTGAACTTTATCTACGCTACCACAGCAGCTATCAGCTTGTTTCCAACTAACACCAAACGCGACATGTTAATTCGGCCGGGGCACGAAAGATAAGGCACGACTAGCTCGATCACGATGTCTTTCTTTATTTCCTTTACTTTGTTCTGACTAACTCAGAGGGAGCCTGTTCGAGGTCATCGTTTTATGATGCAGGTGGGAGCGCAGTCACGTGGTATTCTTTGCATTTCGTGGGGTTTATATATCAGTCGGAAAAAATGAGTACGCAATTAGTACGTCGCTGAAAATACCACAGTTAGATGTACCTTGGCTCCGCCTACAAAGTCCTCACTGACACTTTGGTAATTAGGGTAGTGCGTCTCGAGGTAGATAATTACAATTACCTAAATAACTTTCAGTGACGAAAAAATTACTGGCAGCTACTCCACTGTATTGTAAACAATATGCAGTAGGTTTCCTTATAGGAACGCAATTGCTCTTTTTTCTTTTCAGCCTTTGTGTATCATAGTTAATTGGGACACCCTCTATATATTTACGACATCTGCATGCAAGTGACGATATTTCTATACTTAATAAATGTTGGATCTTACTAAAATAGTACCTTTTCTTTCATGAGTCGTTAGCATTGCTTACTGGAAAGAGAAGCAATACTGAAACATATCGTTCACGTGCATGTCACGCGCCGTTGATAATAGAATCTATCGAAGGTGTCACTGAAGTCTGCAGGTTTTTTCAGGGTCAGAAAAGCACGCAATGTAATTTAAAGCGAGGTTAACATACAGCAACATATTCATTTTCTAGGCAGAGGCTTATCCATACCTTTAGAAATAATTGTCAACCGGCTACCTCCTCCTATTTCAAAAAAAAAATTAATAAACTTTGCCCTGCGTATATATTTACATATATTGTGCATGTGCAGGGTGTTTACAGTGCAAATTTAAAGCAATGTTGAAGGGAAACATGCGGATGAGGCAGCCGCCGCTGATGCTTCTAATGTACTTGCCATCATATTGTCAGGATTTGAAGAAATAAAGCGAAATTATAAATTAAGAACCATGCCCGTCCATGCCACGATGCAGTAAGTTATTAGCCCCAATACAATTTTAGGTGGAAAGGCAGAGACCAATGTAAAGAAACCTCAAATGATGTGAGTGAAAAAACTCTGGTAACGAAATTTTAGGTGTGCGTGTGTAAAGGTGGGGGGGGGGGAGGAGGGTTAGGCTTCGGCATCGCCGCGGGGGGCTCTGCCCCCTCCCCCCGGAAAACTCTGGAGGGGGCTGACCAATGACCAATTATTATTAGCAGGTCCACTTTGTAGGATTCTTGAGGGCACATGCAGTTACCATATATTATTTTTCGAACTCTCTCGTAAACACATTGGTTTTTCAGTTCACTTTGTCTGGAGAATTGCGCGGGCAAGATATGCCAACGTTTGTCTGAAAGCTCAGAGGAGTACAGACGCGTCCACTGTGTGGAGTTTATGGACAAAGGCAAACTTAAACAGATCGGCTCGTGCTTGGACATCAGAAGGCCAGCAGAAGTGCGCTGCTGCGATTTCCTCCTCCATGCGCAGCAGCCGTCGCCGCGGCGAGGTATATGAGTCCGTAGTCTAGGTGGTTGGGCGCTGTGATATGATCAGTGTCATATGTGACAGTAGTAGCTGCTGTGGGCTAGATTCCCCGGTTAACGGTGTTGCAGTTCGTGTAAAGCCTCATGCATCAACATGTGAACCTGTATTCGAGCTCCCATGGGCTAATAACGCATGTTGCAATATATATATATATATATATATATATATATATATATATATATATATATATATATATATATATATATATACGCAAGACGTCGTTTTATAAGTCAGTTTTACTGCGTAATACACAGACATTAGATATGCATGAACTTGAGAAGCAGGCGCGCGCGTTCATTTACGCTTGAATCGTTAGAAGTATGAATGTATTTAGGTACGACAGCGGCATTTGTACCGCCTGCTGCTCGCAATGACTGTGCATACGTGGAAGCAGAGGAAAGTGTAGAAGGATAACGACGGGAGGATAGATAATTGTGCTTAATAAACAAAAGGAGAGAAAGAACACGAGTAAAAATAAGCTTGTCTGGAGTCGTTTGCTCTTAGCTCCTATATAGAACAACAATGTTAATAACACAATCCTCGTGTGAGTGTGCATGCGACGTGTTAAGGAATTCACATCAAGATAATAGCTAACTGCCTCAACGAATAAAGAATGAGGTAATAACACAGGGAGACTGTCGGCCATCTCCCCACGACTTCTCTACGACGACAGCGCAAGTAGCTCACAACTCCCGACGCTATCAGGAACCTCGAGTGGCTCAATATGATTCGACATATCAGCCCATTGGCAAAGCACCATACGGGTGAGGACTGCCATTTGTGTCCTTTGAGGTTTCACATAACAACGAAGTATCGGAAAACGCGTGAAAAGTGGTCCGCCGTGCATAAGTATGACGTATACACAGAATGCTCTAGAGTGTGCAATCAGTGATCTACTCCATGTGCGACGCATGACGATGAACGGACAAAAAGTACGGAGCAAGTTGTGAGGTCACCGCTACACACCACCAGCTGCAGCGTTGACGGCGTACGTGGGCCAATAGCCTCGAACGCGAAGGAGTATACGCGGAACGAAGAACAAACGCACAGATGACACCAACCCGAAGGACCATAAATCGACACGAGCAATGATGCCACGTGCAGAAACGACTATAGGTGCGTCCTTTACGCACCCTTATAAAATTATGTTTCGCCGAACTGTAGAAGATTCATAGAAAATTCTCTAAAATAACTTTACGTCGTCTAGACGCCGTATATGTAGCCTGTTCAACAGACAGCTTACAGACTTTTGGCCTGACAAACTTTCAGACGA
Source organism: Dermacentor variabilis (assembly GCF_050947875.1). Lineage (NCBI taxonomy): Eukaryota > Metazoa > Arthropoda > Arachnida > Ixodida > Ixodidae > Dermacentor > Dermacentor variabilis. The sequence continues at coordinate 115,088,079 of NC_134572.1, read as the reverse complement.
CTGCTGCCTGTAGGCACCATATTGAGAAATCCAAAATCTATAGAACGTCCGACACAATAAAATACTTGATACAATGTCCAAGGATAGTCTACTTACTGTCCTAGTGTATTCTATGAAGCCACGATATGAAAACGTTAATGACGAAGTAAGTGAGCATAAGTAATTAGAAAGTGAGCACGAAGAAACCATTCTGGTTCGAAAGCCGTGAGGCGCTCCGTACAATATAGCTAACAGCGACACCATACATACATACATATATATTGATGAATTAGTTGTAGAATAATGCACCTTTACATTCTTATGGTTGATTGGTCGTTTTCGAGTACTCTGCAGTGCTCATGTGGTGCGGTTTATACATTCGGATGGCCGAAATTGAGCGCTCGGAACACACATTCACTTGGTTTGTATATAGCACAGAGCGCCGCGACCCAACCCAGAGCAGTCGGAGGCGCTCTCACAGTTACAGGACCGAAATACGAGAGAATTCCGATCACGCGCCTCAAGAGCCGAACGTTCACCTCGGGCAAGCTCCCTCCGGCTCCAACGTCGAGAAGCCTCCGCATCGCTGTAAAACAAGTCGGATTGTGGTAGGATCCCAGTCGAATGTACCATATAAGTTCGGGGCAACTCGCCACTGCAGCGAAATTTGTGTTTCCTTGTTTCCTACGTGCATCCCGGCTACTACGTTATGCCTATACGAAAGTTCTTCTTCGTGTTAGCACTTGATATGCGTTACATTGTTTAGTTGGGTGTTGAAACCAGACTTCATCGGTTGCCTGTCCGACGGACGAGCACTATGTGGTTTAGGCTGCCCAGCAAATTCAGTTTTTTTTTTTTTTTATTAGATCGAGGCAATGAAAGATGGTATGAGTTGACCCGAAGAGACACTCACCGGAGCAGACGGGGCAGGAGCCGAGGAGGCAGACGAGAACTGCGCCGCTGAGCAACAGCCTCCCCGGAAAGCGGCGCATGGTCCGCCGCTCAGCACATCGCCGCACAGAGTCCGCACGCGAGCGCGCAGCCGGGCGACGGGCTGACGAGGTTCGGGGCTCGACTACCGCCGACGGCGACGCGAGGACGGCGGCACATCCCCGGTCCCGCGCTACCGGCACCGCCGGCGGCAACGTCGCGCTCCCGCCACCGGCATCTCCCTGCGACGGCACTCCGGACAGCGAAGGCACCCTGCCGCCGAGGAGGAAGTCGCCTGTTGGGCCCGAGCTGCGACCGCGGCTCCGCGATCGGCCGCCACCACTGGGCGAGACGTGCCCGTTTTTCAGGGCAGCGACGACTAGGAGACGACGCCTCGGACAACTAGTCTACTCGAGGAGCTCCGTCCTCCAGGCACCATGGGGGAACCGTCAAGGCGGAAGCGTGTCTGCGAGAGATGGGATGGGACATGAACCAAAGGTAACTTTGAACTCGCGGGACCCTTTCTCAACAAGCGCCATTTGGAGGGCGCGGCGATTTCGTTCCTTGGTATTCAGTGTATCCTGTGCATCACAGAATCAAAGACGAGATATTTGGAGCTAGAAGAGTTTGTGGAAAGCAGACGTGTATATGCTAATTGACGACATCGTAAGAAACGGCATGCAGATAATAAGGAAAACATGCTGCAACGTTGTGGATAAAATGGCCGTTTCTACACTTCGATGTTGCTAAGGTAATTTGGTCTCCTATTTCTGCTCGACGGCAGGGAATTGCATGACGCGTCTTTACACGTGGTCACCTGCTATAGCAAAGTCGCCGAACAGTACATGCAAAACTGCAAAATATTATCTGACAGATGAAATTCGGTTAATAGGTCAAGTAAGAACTGCCCAGCTTACGAGAAGAAAGCCCCAAAAGGCACTAACCAAACGCTCGTGGCGTCTAGTAGCAGTCGCCAACCGGGTCACTGTTCCCGTCCTTGCTGCGTTCACCGAGCGGCGTGGGCTGCGCTACCACTGCGTTTCGGCGATATCCTTGTGAAACCCGAACACAAGCACAACAGAATCGCCGTAACCTTCACCGACGCAGTCTTGAGAGGGGCCGCAAGAACGCGCGGGGTTACAGAGAAGAGCGTCCAAAATGGGTGCCGCCACACGGTGGAGGAGCTCTCTCGTCAGCTGGCTCGCCGAACGACATCTGGCGAAGGCCACACAGCGCGGCGCGGTGCGGACTGCTATGAGCACTACCAGCTGGTCCGGGGTGGCGAGTGTTCGTAGTGGGCGGTGGTGGTGGCAGGCGCTCTCGGAGCTGAGCGGTGTGGACGCGACGGTGACGACAAAACACGACTCTTTATATATACGTGCTGGCTACGGGGACACGAGATATATGACAGCGCGGGGGGCGCGCGTATAGGCCCTTCTGCGCCACAGCGCCGCGTGGCTCTGTCTTGTAAAGATCGACAGTCAGATGTGAAACCGTTCTATCGAACGGACCGTGCCCAATGCGCGGCGCGGAGGGATGGAGCCACTGCCGCCAGCACCTGCGCGACGCCGGCGGCGCTCGATCCCCGGCTTCGCAAGAGCGCGATGCCTGCTTCTTTTCCCAGCGGCCAACGAGCGATACGCGCTGTTCGAGAAAAACCGTGCGCGCGCGCGCGCGCGCTAGCGAGCTACAGCGGGCGTTCGCTCTTATTTTGTTTATGTGTTGCCTCGAGCGAATTGCCCGCGCGTTCGCCCAGCCCCCCTCGGTCGGAACCCCTCGGTCGACCAAGGCAGCGCGGAGGCGAACATCGAGAGATGCGCGGTCGCTGTTTGTTCTTTTCCTCTTCCTCATCGTGCTTTCTTCGCTCACTCAAGTACCACGGCACGGCCGCGGCCGAAAAGTGGTCTGGGTGCTCGCGAGAAGCGCCTCCTTCTTCCTTCACTCCGCTGCGTTCATAAAAAACTTAACGCCTTCGCGAAGCTTGCGCGACATTGACTGCATTAAGAGTTTTCTTCGCAACCAGCAGTTAACGCGAGAGTTCGTTCCTCTTCCCAAAGCGCCCTCGCAGCAGCGTGAGCGCACTGCAGCTGTGGCTTCACCGCACGCAAGCGGGTCATGGGTGAAGGCATGCTTCAGTGATGGCTCTCCACTGTAAACACAAGGACACCGGCGATTTCGCTGGTCCGCTTTAAGGCAAACGTGTTGAGTCAAGGCGGACGCAAACTCCGTCGCTTTTGTTTCACACTGACCAATACGAGGGCGGACTTTGGATGTAGATGCAAAAATTCTGTGTGAGCCCAGCGGAGAATGTGTTGATACACCTGCTTTCCTATTTCCCTGAAGGCAGGCACTTTCGGAAGCCCCGGGCAGGGCGTCGACAGCGGCTGCGCTCGTTCAGGCGATAAACAGGAGCGGCGGATGAAAGCAGAAGCGTGGGGATGCTTACAGAGGATGTCTGAAAGCTCTTACCATGAAAGGGGCCCGCCTGTAGGGATGTTTCCTTGCAAGACGCGGGCGGTTAGCGACAGCAGCTTCAGAGGAGGACGCAGGCAGAAGGAAAAGAAGTGGAGGAGGCTTCATTGCTACTTCGCGTTTACGGCGGTAGGTGCCGCTAGTTGTCAAGAAAGCGCGCTCTCGCAGAATCGCCCAGAGAACGAGATGTAACGAGTGCGGCGAGCTTGGGAGGCGTGGCTGTCAGGAGTGGTGGCAGATTTCAAATACGATGTAGCGCTTGTCGTGGAATCTGTCGTTGTTCTTTCTTTCTCTTTTTTTTTTGTTGGTCCGTTGACAGAACTAAGTACAGCCGTTTTGCAAATTGCGAAGCTTCCAGCCGTATTCTTGGCAATCTAAGCATCCGCATGAGGCCAGAACAGCAATGTGAGTGCCTTTGTAGCTTCGCGCGCGTGCTTCTTGAGACTGACACAAAGCGTAGGTAAAGATGTGCGTCGTCAGACCCTTTTTGCTCACCTGTCTTAGTGCCTTTCTTGTTATTATTCGCGGCTTCGATAAGATTTTTGCTACCTGTGATGGAGCTGGATCTGTTGATGTTGATTTAAAAACGAAATATTGCAAATGCTGTACGAAACCAAAAGTTATCTGCCGGTGACCTAATGTTTCACGTTAAGCATTTTGAAAGTTTCATGCAATCTTCCTAGTCGATTTGATTCTCCTAGCGCGGTCGCTGGCGAAAATCGGAAGGTTTTGTCGTCCCACGCCTACGTCTTCTCGCTCTGTCCTGGAAATGCAGGTGCGGCGTGAATTCGTAGGAGTACGTACGTGTGTGTGTGTCACACGCACTGTGTGTCACTTGTTTGTGTTGTGCGGTGATGGAGGTATACATAAAACTGGTCCTTGCTAGGATAACTACAACTGGCGCAAGCCATTGAGAAGCCACATTCGGCGACTTGTTATTAAGTGGGCGAAGGTACGTACAGAAGTTACCGCGTTCCGAACTGCAAAGCCACGCACTCGAGTGCTCGCGGGCTCGACGCCACATACCTTAACGGCGATTTTAGGCGACTGCGCCTGGAAACATCATTGCGTCATCTCACAAGTGTTATGTCGCTTCCGCATTCGCTATCGCATTTTGCACGCTTTGTGAACATGGCACTGCTGATAGGCTACTGCATTTCTTGATCGACGATGACGAGCTCGAGGAACTCGACGTGCGACGACGGAGACAGCAACAGCAGTTTACGTTTGGGATGCAGGCTGTTCGCGCTGCTATCAAAGGTACCGCACCACACAAATTGTTTCTGCTCCGCAGTATGCCGACTGTAGTAAAAGATTGCAGATCGCAGGAAGACTAATGATCTGAGGCATTCAGAATTACGGGGTCAGCGACTACGTGGCGAACGAAAGAACGGCTGTTTGTTTACGTGCCATGCAGTGTGTCTGACGAGCAGAAATCGTGCAGTCATTTCGCTCTTTCGCGCGAAACAAGAGCCACAAGAATTCGAATGCGAAACCAAACAGCGCATGCAATGCACCAACTGCGCCTTGAAAGGGAAAAAGTGCAATCGGGTGTGTGCCAGAAGGTGGGTGTCGCTCTTCAATGAAAGCACTTGATGCCAACTTAGGTAACTAGGTATGTGCCACTGAAAATGTGCCGCTCTACGATGACGAAAAAAATTGAGGAGTCATTCCACTCTGGGAAGGTGGATGACCAGCCAAGCTGTAGCACGTCACACAGGGTTAGACAAAGGTACGTGTATTTAATTACATGCATATCACTGAGATATGTTTTCCCGCTGCCTCGATACTGCCGACGCCGACACCTGCAAGTTGGTTGGGAGGGCAGGCGACTGCATCCATACCTGCGGAGAAAACACTCAGTGGCAATGCACAGGGAATGCGTTAGCATTACGTCGCACCTTTGTGAGGTCCCGGAACCGTTATTTAAGCCGCGTTCACTACATTACAAAGTGTCGTTCAGGAGCTCACTCGACACGTCTTGCCTATTCGAGAAGTGTAGTGCAACTGACAGTGGTCCGCGGCATACCACCACTGACCGGCTTCCCACACTTCACACACGCACTTTTTTCCACATTGGCACTCCTGATGCTAAAGCATTAAAAAGCGGAGTAAATAATGAAAAACTTGGAGGCAGCGAGCAAACTCTTAGCAATCGTAGCTTAGCTACGGATAATTATTTTAAACACTAACGGAAGTGCTAAACACAGTTGAATTAATCCTCTAGGTTATGTGTTTTTCGTTCGTGATAGCTTCTGGTCTCTTTTGCCTCAGTGTGCACCAGATTAAAAGAAGTAGCTTGTGCTTTAAGCTTTAAAGAGCGCTGCGCAAAACCCTGCGAAAGAAACACGGGACAGAGCGCAGAATAGCAACCAAATGCTTTATTTCCAGAATCGGTATATAGAGACATTTGTGAAAAGAATACAAACGAAAAAGAAAAAAAAATAATCAGCATGGCAGATACTTTATTTCTTCGGTAGGTAGACTGACAGGGCACTGACGCATGCATCGCCGCGTGCAAAACATTGTAAAGGCTTCAAAAATATCGCGTTCGCGCTGTTCACGCTACTTCCTCACTATTTTGCATTTTTCGAGGATAAACGATCACTCGAAAATCTGGCAGTGAGTGGCCAGGTGAGTATCCGAGCACAGAAATAAACAATTCAAGGAGCATTGCGCCATCTTTTGTTAGCGCACCATGTCTTTAATGGCAATCAAGAAGAGGAATTTGTCTGGACTCCGAACGCTCACGTAACCATGGAGTTGTAAGGCCCAAGTTCTTCATCCTCGCTTTCCGAAACAGAAAAACTGAAATAGCCCAAGCGTAATGACAAAATGTATGTAGCTGTTTATTCGTTGGTTCCTGGGATTTCGTTCTTTTTCCTTTTTTTTCGAGTAGTCCCAAACCGCAACTGTTATCGTTTGCTATGGTAGATGCCCCGGACCGGCAATAGTTCCCTCTGAGCACACTCTCGTTTTCGCGTGTTCTAGTCGCTCGTCTCGCCTCGTAATTCCCCCCAAAAAATAAAGCAATAATAATATTTGGGGTTTTACGTGCCAAAACCACTTTCTGATTATGAGGCACGCCGTAGTGGAGGACTCCGGAAATTTTGACCACCTGGGGTTCTTTAACGTGAACCTAAATCTAAGCACACGGGTGTTTTCGCATTTCGCCCCCATCGAAATGCGGCCGCCATGGCCGGGATTCGATCCCGCGACCTCGTGCTCAGCAGCCCAACACCATAGCCACTGAGCAACCACGGCGGGTAAAATAAAGCAAAGCACACAATAGGAGGAAACATAAAAAAAGAAAGGACAATGTGGGCGAGTATATATATAGTACCCGTCTGCGAATGCCGCACGCATAGAGCCATCCGTGGGCACCGTAATAGTGCTTTAATCGCCACGCCACAGGCAACACCGTCGCCACTGTGGATCAGCGGACATTTTCCTTCCCCTGATAAAAATGTTCATTAACGGGAGCCTCCGGTAGTGCCTCGAGCGGCCAGTCGCGCGGCAATTTTGCGTGTACTCGCGGGCTTCTTTCACGCTCGCAAAAGCGCTTTTACGTAGAACGTATTGAGCAACAGAAAGCTATATCGGGAGTTTTTCATGTTACCTTACAATTTTCTCGTTGACACTTTTAATCTAAATATAATATTTGAGAAGTTGATTAATTAATTAAGACTAATTATGTAATTAGGTCGAATGCAAGAAATAACCCCAGTGTCTCCAAGCGACGGCAAACAGCACTTTCCTGGTTCTGTCAAGCTACCGGGCATTTGTATGTATATATGTATTTTTTAAATCCTGGTGCATGCATGATAGTTGGGACACCGTGTATATAAAAATGCAGAGTTACGGCACGTTTGCCTCCCCCTCGTTAACGGGACCGCGGACAACTTTTATATATATATATATATATATATATATATATATATATATATATATATCGAAGTGGGGAAATGCACTAGAAGTTAAAATGGGCTATTCCAGAAATTCTTTGCCGCAAACAAAAAAAACTACTTCAGTGTATTCAACTGAAGGGGAGTTTTTTTGGCACGTGCCTGCGCTGTGCTTCCGCTCCTTCTTCAATGCCTTGCACTGCGAAGGCTACAGCGGAGCGAGGCGTGACCACCGCGCTCCGCGTACCGAACGTCATCATTGCACGCAGTTCAAATTTGATTTTGGATGTTCACGCAGTCGCCACTACCGATTTGGGCGCCTACGACCCGCTTAACGTAAGCCACATGCGGTTGTCCTCAGCGATCCGTGGTGCGCTCAGTCAGCTATAGGGAGCCTACACACGAGCCCCGTTTCAGGGTGGTGACAACGGCCAAATTTTGACCGCCATTTACCGCCAAAATTTGATAAGCGGCCATTTTGGTCCTCAATCTCGCTAGAAGTCGCGGCCCATTCCTCCTTTCTTTTTTTTTTCTTTTCTCTCGCTCTGATGTACCCATGTTGGCACGTGATCTACTAAATTTTTCATGTTGAGTTTTATACCAATGCGCGCATGAAACCTGCGTGCATCTTTAATATACCAGTCGCCTTGTGTTTTTATTTTAGCACGTCAACACGGGTTTCCGCAGAACTAGTTCATCAAACTTATTTTTCTACTGCATATCGTGCGACACGGTGGCGTGCTCGTGGTAGCATTAGCTCACGCCGAGAGTGTGAACAGCATTCAGCGTTGTTGCCGCCTTCCACTTGTACGTAATATATAAAGGGCGTTTTTTCAAAGTGTGCTGTAATAATGACTGCACTTACAAGCCTCTTAGACGATGGACAATCCAAATGTAATCAGGTATTAGTCACAGACCGATTAATTAATAAGGAAATAATGGAAAGCACCACAGAAGCCTCCCATATTTCAGAAACTAGGCAACAAATACCTTCCAATTGGTCAAAGCCCAGGTCCCCCCCCACAGTATTAGGCCGCGCCTGCCCCAGTGCTGGACGTCCCCTTCTCGGAAGGTGAGGTCAGGGAAGTGCTGCATAATTTAAACGGAAGGTCTGCTCCAAGCCCCGACGGAGTTACAAACCGGCTCTTAAGAAATTTGGATGCCAAAGCAATGCAAGCTTTTGTGAAGGAGATAAATGAGATATGGGAGGAGGGCGTTGTACCGAACAGTTGGAAGAAGGCCACAGTGGTCCTAATCCCCAAGCCGGGTAAATCACCCAGCTTGGAGAACCTCCGTCCCATCTCCCTTACTTCTTGTATTAACAAAGTAGCGGGACGAACTATTCCCGCATAATGTGGTTGGTTTCAGGCCCTTGCTTTCAACGTAGGATGTCATGCTCCTGCTCAAAACACAGATAATCGACTCTCAGAGGAACGATGTAAAAGGAGTCCTCGCACTGGATCTATCCAAGGCCTTCGATACAATTGCACATGACTATATCCTTCAGGAGATATCGGTCTTAGGAGCTGATTCTTCTCCTTCGTTGCATCCTTCCTCGAGAGCAGGACGGCGGCCTGCTCTCGAGGAAGTTGAGGTAATCAGTCTCGGAATCCTTCACACTCGGAAGAAGGGGTACTCCCCAAGGGACAGTTATCTCACCCCTTCTGTTTAATATAGCAATGCGCAAGTTGTCGGAAAGCCTTGCAGCAATTCCTTCCGTAGGTCATGCATTATATGCTGACGATATTACAATCTGGTGTCCTGGAGGATCGGAGGCTACGGTCGAACAAGCTCTGGATGTTACAGTCTTTCTTGGAAGGTACGGGACTGGCACTCTCGCCTGGAAAGTCGGAACTCCTGCTGTACAGACAGGCTAGACGAGGTGCTAGGGGACTCACCCCACTCGATCAGGTGCCCATTAGCGTTCGTACCAGAGATGGGCACACCATCCCGAAAGTAGACTCTATCAAAATCCTAGGGCTTTCGATAGACTCAAAGGGCTGCAACGCTAAGACCATCTCAGCATGAAAACTGTGAATATTATTATATTAATTATGAGAGTGACGAACAAGAAAGGCGGCATAGGCGAGGATTTACTCCTTAAGACTCACCATGCTTTCCTCATGAGCCATGTCATTTACATAGTCGCGGTCCTCAGTTGGACGAAAATGGAAATAGATAAATTAGACACGCTTATGCGCAAAAGTTTCAAAAGTGTGATCGGCGTGCCCATCACGGCTAGCACAAAGAAACTCATGGCGTTGAGAGTACACATACAACTTCGGAGTTGATAGAAGCACAAAGATCAGCACAAATTATTAGATTATCAAACTCCAAAACAGGCAGAAGACTGCTGGATGCGGCAGGCCTCCGTTCTAGCTTCAGTCAGGGAGATACCACGCAACTTTATATTCAAACAAGGAACTCCTTTATTGTAGACCCTTTTCCAAGAAACGTCCATCCCCAACTCAATAGAGGTCGAAGGTGAGCGACGGCTAGAACTTTCTTAAAGAACATATCCGGAACGGAGACCTTTGTTGGACGGCATGGCACGGCTTTGTTGGACGGCTTGTACCATGCCGTCGTTTAATGAACCGTCGAGATTAACCCAGTGATAAACACCGAGGCCGCACGTTTCAGCTTGGCTGGTTAACCATCTGTACGGAGTGCTTGGGCGGTGATTTTCTTTCTCTTTAATAAACTGCGTCCGTTAATATGCACTTTAACAGTAGGAAGAAGTGCGCTGACATAAACACCTTTCTTGATTGACGTCAGCTATTTGCCAATAGCAGCTGCGTATGGCAATCTGCTATATTACGAAACAAACCGTCCAGAAAGGAGAGAATAGCAGGCTTCTGTTGAAAAGGAGAGTCTTTGAGAGAAAGGTGACTTAGCGCTCCACGCGCCGTGCACGACTGCAAAACTTACCTAACATGTTCACAGCAGCGTATGCTATCCGCAGACCATGTTTTTTCACCAAGCCCGAGGGTTGGTTCAGGACCACTATAAAACAATAAGAAAAAAAAAAGCTCGTGATTTGCACTGCATGCCAAAGCCTTTAGCTCGCTTTTTCATTTGGCGCTTGCGAGTAAAAGTTACTCGCGATAGTGCAGTGTCTCTTACACGTGCGTGTACGCCTTGCTCCTGATGGTTCGCTTTACCTGCTCCACGGTCGAGGCAGCAATATCTATCCTGCGCTTCTGCTTTCACCACGATGCACACAATTAGCCGCGCGCTCTTCCGCACTTCATTGCATGCGCCGGCGCCGCCGTGCCGTGCTTCTATTGTGCGCGCCGTGCTTTGGGCGGCGTGCGCCTCGAAGCCGATAACGTCCGCCCGGCGCCCAAGTAAAATTCATCTTCATTTGGGGCCCCGCAAGCAGAGGGAGGCGGCGCGGCGTTAATCGCAGCGCGCGCTTCCGCTGCCGTTGCTACTTCCTCCGTGCCCGCCTGTGTCGGGCACCGTGGCAGCCTGGTTCAAGCGGACTGCGGTCGCACGGCGGCGCACAACACAGAATCTTGCTTGTTGCTATACGGTGCCGCCTAATGCAGCGGTTCGCAGGGAAGCTGAGTAAACACATATAAGAGGAGCTTTCTTTCTTAACTCCAAGCACTTCTTGAAATAGGCTTAAAGGGGCACTAAGAGCAAATGTTAAGTCAAGCTGAAGTGATACATTAATGCTCGAAAACATCCAAGGCATGAATTTTATCGAGTACAGAGCTTTGTAACATATTCGGTTGGTTGTCTGAAAGCGCACCGGCCGCGCTACGATGCGGATGAAAAACGGAGCAAAATAACCTTGTATCTAAGTGATGATCTCGCTTCTTTATCATCCGTGAAGCCCGCTTATACTAGCAGTAACTCTTACTTGCTCTTTTACAATACCATCGCTGCGCTGCTACGGCGCTCTAAAACGACCTCCCGAATATCTCGTTTAATAAGCGAGAAATATGTAGGACACGATTTTGAGACTCTACCGAGACACACTACACTATCAGCGCGATATGACGTACGTCGCAGCTCCTCATTATAATTGTGTCACTATAGTACCCAGCCACCGATAACAATATCGTTGCGTTGCGTTAGCAGACGGAAGAAAATATCATTTGTTCATTTCTATTCTATTCCTAGAAATATGTACTTACTAACGTTTCTTACCCTTGAAAACGGCGGGAGTTGGGGAGAGAGGTCAAAGGTTTCGCTTTCGCTCGACCCCGCGCCGCCCGCATCTCTCGTTTTGGTAATGCAAGCTAGAGCACTGCATGGGCCCCGGCCGAACCGAAAGCCCAGGCCGGGCTCGGGCTTGAAGCTACGAGCCCGCAGTGCAGTCGGGCCCACTCATTAAGTAGAGCCTTCGAGCACACGCGAACATTATGCACTGCATGTTCCAAGGCATTCTGCGCCGAGCTGAAGTGGCTCATGCAAAGAGCTGGCTCTTAGTATACCTTTGCAAAGAAAATAGAAAAACAGATGAAGTTTCATTTTCCTTTCCTTTCCTCAAGAACGAAGATTGTTTCTCCGTAAGGAAAGATAAATCCTACAAAAGCCGCTCTTCAAACCATTTCCCTGTTACCGCTTTTGCGATTGCACTATTACAACTCTCGATACTATTATATTATTTTAGCGCTAACGCAAGGGGTGTCTCTCTACTTGTGTGTTTATATTACGCTGTATGCTCGTGAATTTGCCTGTTTGAGTATGTGCGCATACATATTCGCATGCTAAATGACCTCATAAGATGAAATCGTACGATCAATGTAAATGCATGCGCACCGGCGGAAAAGTAACAGCACAGGCAGTGGGCCAGATCACTAATGTTCTCATGGGCGAAACAAGGATTTCGGTCTTTTAATGCTCATACACTGCGGCTTATTAGAGCGCCAGAAGGTGAGACTGGCACATAGGGTACAATCTCTAAGTAAAGAAAGATCATCTTTCTACTTACAGGCCGGGTGTGGTATTGTAACCGCGGGGTCATGGATTAGCTTAGTAGCGAATACCCGGGCCCGGGCCGGGCCCGGGCTTAGTAACACGGATACGGGTCGAGCTCGGGCTGAGCTCGGGCTTGTTGCGTACCGTACTGCTGCCGAGAAGTAGCGGCGCCTGCCTATCGAAGCTCGACCGACATTACTTATTGGGTAGCGTGGCGTTGTCGGCGAGCTGCAGGCATCCGGTAGATCATGGCGACCAAGCAGGGGCGAGACGATTTGCTAGTGCGAAACTTGCACGGTTTATTCAAAGGTAGTTGAAAGAAAAATAAGAAAAGCATGAAGTATGAAGTATCTCTCAAGTACATTTCGGAGCCCCTTAAATAGGCTCTCTACAAGTGTGGGCAGGATCTTGCTTCCGTCGAGGACGCGTGACAGGCACAGAGAGAGGGCCTCTCCTCCTGCATTACCGAGCACGGGAAGGAGAAGTCGATCCTCTTTTCGACGAATCCGGGGAGAAGGTCGGGTGAATGACCTGTCGCCCGTGGGCTCCGGCCTAGTAGAAGGTAGGGGGAACGACCTGTCGCCCGTGGGCTCCGGCCTAGTAGAAGGTAGGGTGAATGACCTGTCGCCCGTGGGCTCCGACCAAGTAGATGGCAGAGGGAACGACCTGTCGCCCGTGGGCTCCGGCCTAGTAGAAGGTAGGGTGAATGACCTGTCGCCACGTGGTGTCAGACGCCTACCCTAACAGGCTTCACAAAGCGGGCCCGACCCGAATAGTCAGGCCCTTGCGATGCTCTACTGCAAGCAGCAAGAAAATGCAGAGTCCATTTGACGCGATGCGATTAACAGCGCTGTCTTGGCCTGGTTTTTTGGCCTAAAACACCGTAGCGCCGTCTCTCGGCCGTCATTTTACTCCCGGACTACACTAAAGGGTGCAGATGGACGTGCGCAGCATCACACGGCCCACCGTGACATCCGACTCGCTCGTGGCAGTGTCACGAACGAGATAGTGTCATTAAAAAAATATCTCTGATTAAAGAAAAGACATCTCCGTGAATCTGAGGTATGAGCATTGTTTTGAGGGCTATGATAAGAAAAGCAACGGTGATTGTCTGGAAGTATTTTTTAGCTTGAAGCAAGAATCTTCAGGGTGATAGTCCCTGACATGTGCACAGAGCTGTGTTGCCTTGTGCTTGCTAAGAAAACACAAACCGGCTTGAGATCAAAGATCGTTCAGTCAGAAAAAGTTCTGAGCAGGTTCTAAATTTTCTAAGGTCCCATGAGGGCGAAGGCTTCAAGGCTTTTTCCGCAGATGTTAAAGGTTTGTGTTCGTCTCTGCTGCAGTTGACGTTGCTAACCTGTATAGACAGTTGTATTGATGAGTGTGCTGCCGTTAGGCGCAGTATGAAAGTGGGCGCGAGCGCCGAAAGTTCTTTAGAATTGAGTTTATTTCGTTTACTCTCAATGTTTATTCAAAACAATGGTGTCCTGTAGTTGCAGAAACAAGGACAGTTTATAGGTTCTTGCCGAAAACCATTGCTATGTAATCTGTTTTTACTCAAGGTGGGCAGGGACCTGCTTGAACGCCTTTATGGATATAATGTTGTAAACCTTTTTAGGCATGCTCATTACTTTTAATTTTTATTGGCTGTACATCTCATTGTTTTGATAATCAGTGTGCTCCCGTTTTTACCGCTATGCGTGGCTGTTTTAACCCACTATAAAGAAGTGATCTTTGAAATACCGTGTGACGGGAGCATTAGATTCATTGATATTCATTTTGTGTTGACTGATAAAAAACGTGCTGGTGTTACGAACCTAGGGCAAGTAAGCTACCTTTGCCATTTCCATTTACCATTTCTGCGCATGCGAAACTTGTGAAGCGGGTGATGCCTAAAGCGCTGAAGGAGTCGTGCAGCACTTTATGCATGATAAGTTCGGACGGCAAGTCTCACGTTTTTGGCGATGCTGAATACACTAATAGCCACGTACTCGTGTCAGTTGCAGAGGGATTGTTTAAGAAAGCACAGGAAAAAAGCTTCCTAGCAGGTTAATGATACAAGCACCACCATCAACAAAAGAAATACTGCCGCCGTGCCTATATACGTGGTACCTCCCGCACATGCAGATTGAAAAAGAGTGGTGGAGGGAGTCAAATAAACGTCGTTTTCTGGGCTCATATGTTAATCCTGTGTAACAACACAAGGCCAGAGAGCATAACTGGCACTGCATGCGAAAAAAGCATAGAAACAAGTTCATTGTATGCACTACATGTGTTGTATACCGCATTCCTCTCACCTGTCGAAAGTCCTACATCGGTCAAACCAGTAGATGTATAACTGACAGGTACAGGAGCACATTACCAAGTAAATAACGTGGCGGCTGGCCGTTTGCTTGCCATCGATTGCCAAATATGCAATTGCCAACCCAGATTTGCAGTCATGAGTAGTAGCAAAGTGCAAAACGACGCGCTTGAATATGCAAGCTAGGAACATAGCATCATTTAGTGACGCGTGCGTCAGTAAGCCATCAATTTCTTCATCAATAAAAGAGCTCGATTATCTTCCTTCGCGTTGAGCGGATACCCTGCTTACAATCACGGTGGCCTCAAAAGTGTCTGCATGTGATTTTCTCGGTTTGTTTATGTTCACTGAGCAATGTGCACGTGTTTTATGACATTTTGAGGAGTACATTGTAAGTATGCCTGCGAGAACTAGATATAAATATGTTGTCGAAATTTAGCGCTGTGTGTTTCTCTGATGTGTCTTTCTGTGTCCATGTCGTTCTGCCGGCACCAATATATTCATCCAGCAAGAATCGTAGGGAACGTCCACCTTCCAGGAGCGATGGGACTCAAAGCCGATGGAAGCATTAGTTGGTCATCGATCGGGGTAAGCAAGATATCTTTAGAGTGTTGTTGGGGAAAGAAAAGCTGTAAAGAAATCCATAGAGCCAAGCTGGTTACAAGCATAAGCTGCAAAACCGTGCAATATAGATATATGTATTTTATGAAGAGGAAAAAGACCAAAAAGAAATGGGCAAAATGATAGACTGTGATAAGTGTAGCTAAACTTCAGTAGCTCAAGCTGGCTAGGTGATTATTTACTTCCGCCCCATTTCGAAGGGGATGCCAATAAATATCATTTCAACTTGAGCATACATTTGAAAATATACATGTATGCAGCGTTTCTGTCATCGCGATAAGACGGGCAAAGACGCTAGAGTTTCCTTTTTTTTTTCTTTTTTGTGGGTTGTTGAGAGGAGGGTTGTTTGACTCGTTACAATTGGAAGTAGTGTAGATGAATGGAGTCTGACACCAAATAACTATGAATTTGGAAAGCGTTTGGTCGCCACTTCCCCATACGAAATAACTGAGCTTTTTTTTTTTTTCGTCGAAAGAAACTCTGGTATAGAGCATGTACGTCTTGAAGTAGCTTTGCAACGCCAAAAAAAAATGAACTTTATTTCAACTGCAGCATTTTATAACTCCCCTTATACTCATTTCCCTTTCTTGGTTAGGTTTAGTTGCAGGGTGTCAAGAACCCATAACACCAGCTAGAATATATTGGACAGTTGGTTGCGCTCGTAGTTCCCGTTCAAGCATATATTAAGCTGTTTCGGACCTTGCTAAAAAAGCGTACCCAGAACTGTTAGCACGTACTTTACGCGCGCGAGTTTCGGGTCACAAATGTTTGTGGCTCGAAACACGCGTTTACGTCCTACACTTGGCACACATGCGCCTAATATTTGCGCCATTCTTCGTTTTCCTGTAATTTAATGTAGTGTTAGGTTTACCGGTGCGATAGTTACGTTTTTTTTTCCCAATTTCACCACAGGTATGAATTACTTGTGTTGACTGCTACCAATAGATGTAATCTTATCCATGAATTAGATCGAAAGCGCCGTAACGAGCCGTTTTACGATACAGTATGTGTTTGCTAGCGCCGTACGAAGGTGGGCCTGTAAAGCACACAGTGCAAGTGAGCAGGGTTGCCCGATCGGTCCAACTACATGTAGCCAAATTGGCCTCCACAGTAGCCCAAATATAGCGAAAGCGAAACTTTTGGGTAGCCCAAAAGTAGCCAAAAAGCTTTCTCTTTTTGCGAAGTCATTTCTTAAGCATATTGAATTAATTTTCGGCAAGAATACCTACATATTAGTTTTTCCACGCATGACCACGCATGACCTCTGCGCGCATCGTCACTGAAGTCATGCGGCACGGCTACGGACAACAGCTGCTGCACAAGTGCATGAAGGGCAGAAACGCAGGCATGCGGGCAAAATCAGGGTAAGAGAAGTGCGGTCTTCATTGCAAGTGCATTGTTTATTTTTCTCAGAGCACCAAAAAATCACGAAAAGAACGCAGAAATAGCACCGCGCAATAAACACGCTAAGCGATGGCATGCATTCGGGCGTTCAGTATTATTACTTACAGCTCATGATAATTTCGCTTAACACTACACAATGCAGTAAACGAAAAACTACAAAAAAATTGCAACACAAAGTCCAACACAATAGATGGCGGTTGGTACAAAATCTAGTACGATATATAGACATAAAAAAGTACGCGTTGATTAAGCATCACGAGCTTATTGCGAAGTGAAACTGCTTGTTCCGCACAAAATGTCAGAGCTAAAACGGGATAAAATGCTTGGTCCGGTTTAAAATCCTCGAAGCAGCCTCCGTTCCTGGCCGAGCCAAACTTCACGAGGAAGAGTGCTACTAATGTCTCATTCAACATTCTGTTTCGAAGGTCGGTTTTAATGAGCGAGACCTGGCTGAACACTCGTTCGACGGCGGCATTTGATACGGGCAGTGATAGCAAAGACAGGAGGAGGGTTCGGAGTTGTGTAGGGAACGGATGGCCGTGGTAGCTGTGGGGCAACGGAAGATGTGTTCTACGTTGGCGTTGGAGCAGGGGCAATTTGGGCAGGAAGAGTCTGAGCGAATTGCCACGTAGGCGTCATGCGGCAGGCGGAAAATTCGGCAAATTTTGGTTAGTTTCAGCTCGGTGTTCACCCTCCGTTCTGGCCCCGAGGTCACCCGCGGCGCACCGTCAACGGGAGCTAAAACCATCTCATGCTTAACATGTAGGACGCCGAAGGCTCACATGTGGAGACAGCGAGTCTATGTTCGCGGGCGCGCGCACGCGGGTAGCGTCAGTTCGCGGATGGAGACGTGTCGCCTGAGGCCAGCTTTCTTAATTAAAATTGTCGAAAGGCCGCGATCCTTGACCTTCTGACATGCATATATCTTCTCTCACACAGAACTTGCAAATTTTGATACTGTAGCAGAGGCGCTCGATTTCCTTAACCTGCTGTCGTCTGCATTTTGATTCCAGCGTGCTTGTCATTTGTGCTTAACTATTTTTACTTTTTCTTACACAGGAAAAAGATGTAGCCCAGAAATAGCCACATAGCCAAAAGGAAAATTCTGACGCCAACTCTGACAAAAGGTAGCCCAATCTGGCAGTCCTGCAAGTGAGCGTGAATGAAGCGCTGCGGCATACAGAAATCGCGCCGTAATACCGGCATACTTATATCTAACGTAGTATCTGTAGCATTCAATTGAAGACGCGAATAAGCAAGCATGCAAACAGTATGGACAAAGCGGCGACTCATGGCTGGTCTCGACAGCGCATACTTTGATTCTGAATTATAACTACTTGATGCTCAGCAAGTTTGACCATACTTGATTTTGGCATTGACTTGCCGTTGACGTTGACTGCTATTGTTTCATAATTGGAAGCAGCAGTCATCTACTTATGCGATTGCCTATATTATTGTCGTGCTTAATTAACTGGTCACTATAGGCATGAGGCATTGACACAGTAAAAAAAAAAATCCGTTAGGAAAAATTACAGTTGCGTCGCTATTTCCATTTTAACGTGCCGTAGATATTCGCATTTTGTGTTTGAACTAATCCTTAAAGAAAAAAGAAAAATAATAATTACGAAGCACGTATTCTTCGTGTGTTTCCCTTCGAACCGGAGAGTATACAAGAAACAATATATTAGCGGGCACAATGCAGTGTTGGGCGCACAGCGGTGTCTCGCTTCAACACAGAACAGACCATGTTTTATAGCCGCGCTGAAGGGTGCGGATATACAGTACTGTCCAGGCTGAACGTGAACGGATTCGAAGACGCCGTCCCGCACTTTAGAGCGCCGGCTCGGTTCCCGCCACATTCTCAACGTGTGGCTCCAGCCCTTTTCGGAGATTTCTTTAGCGTCGACGCGTTGTAAATCATTCCCGGCGCGCCTATGGTAACGTGCTCTTCGACACCGATAGCCTTATCTCCCTCTGGGTTGAGGGACCCGCGAGTTGAAAAGGCGATCGATAACCTAAGCTTCAGGTCCTCCCTGCCTGCGTGAAAAGGACATTCTTTTCCCGCTGATCACTCGTAGACACGCTCCGCCGTCTTCGCGCTCGAATTTTGCTATACAGTCGTTACAGTGCTCTCGGTAGCTTGCGAACTAAGAGCGAAAGTGCGACGCGGATAAATCGTATATCACAACACGCGTTTAATCGTGTTGTCCTTGGCGATTGTAATACGGCGTGGAAGCTTCTACCGGGGTGGCGGTTTGTCTACAGCGCTGACACTGCACTGCTTCTCTTTTGTCGGAATCAATTTTGTCTCGTTCTCAGCAGCGCTATCGTCTTGTGCCTTATTTAGGTTCGTGGGAGCGCCTTCGAGCGCGTACATAACGCATTACGGGGCAGATTGATTTACTCTCGACTGCCGCGGCCGAGCCTGTTTCAAGGATTCATGAGCTGTCTTTCCGGCATATATACACTATGCGTTGCCCGCGTAGCATTTGTCTGAATCCCGCGAAACGACGTGGCCGAGATTCAGCGTTGCGGAGGAGAGCTCCCGTCACTTGGTACGCGAAGGGATTGCGCCTCTCGGCGCCCCTGTACCGCGTCGGCCGCGTGCCACGACGTTAATGTCGCGTCGCGCGCACGCCACGCGGACAAAGACAGACGGGTAGCCGTCACGCATCAAAAATGTATCGCGTGCGCGCCGCGCGAAGGACGGCGGCGACAGACCTATTTGGCACGGTGACGCGTTAGTCTCACTTAGCCGAGGAAATGCGTTTTTATTTTTGTCCACGGCTGGGGCACTATACGAGCGCGGCTGAATTCGCAAAATGTTTTCGGCAGAAGGGCGTCGCACACGCCTGTCATTATTTGCCTTCTGTTGGCGCGGATTTGGTGGTTGAAGGCATTCGCCGAACATGCACCAGCCGCTTCGCGTGCTTCCGTGCCTGGCGCAAATTCATTTCTTCCCTTTCTTTCTTTCTCTCTTTCTTTCTTCCTTTCTTTCTTTCTTACTGATGCGAAAATATAAAAATGGCCCATTAAGTGAAAAAGCCGGCGGCGTCTGTAGCAGGGAAACGGCACCTAAATTCTGATTGGCTGCGACGCCACGTCACGAGCACGCCTCGACCGAGCAGAGCGGGCGAAGCGGAACACTTGCTGCCACAAGAGCACGCCAGGTGTTGCGCGAGGGTAGAGGGCATCACCGCAACGCCAGGTCACCAGCGCACCTCGATGGATGAGATATGGCGACGCGACGCCGCGGGGCGACATGGGTTGTCGTCGGCGAGGTAGTCGCGTGACGCCACCGTCTCGCTCTGGGAAACCGGCGCGTGGTCCGTATTTCTCTCTCTCTCTCTCTCTCTCTCTCTCTCTCTCTCTCTCTCTCTCTCTCACCTCCACTGCGCTTAGCTGTTAGGCGTGCCTGCCGGCCTGGGTGACCGCTGCTGTTTCCTCGGTCTCTCGTCGCGCAGGACGCCGGTGGCATGCGGCCTCCTTGATTTCTCAGCAATATCGTCCAAACGATTCCGGTCTACAACCAGCACGCTACCGTAGAAGCTGTACGAAATATATAACCCGCACCAATTTAATTGCCAAACTCTATAACGTACCCCGCAGCAAAGCTTGAAGACATTACTCGCAGCGCAAAACTCGAAGCACTGCTCATGGGCGTTCAATTGGTCTTTAATGCTTTCGCACTGCCGACTCATAAGAAATGCTGAAATGCCCCCGGGTTTTTTTTTTTATTTTATTTTAACGTACGCATACTCTATTGAACTGCGCCTTACGAATTGCGAAATGCAGTACGATAGCTGCCGAGGCAAACAATTTGCTTTCAAAGCGACTTTCCCGATCGTATTGCGGCAGCAGTGCTAGACAAGTTATTCTGTGGCGTGAGAAAACGTTAAAACGTTATCACACTTTTATTTTGTTCACATTCGCTTTCTTTCGCTCGCTCTTCTCTCCTTATGTGTTTGTGTGGGCGGGGGAGGGAAGGGTGCTTACATGCACGAGGACGTTATCCAAAGCTCTTATTTTGCACAGTGTGCAGCGCAGTATAGGCTACACATGGAGCACGGGGCTTCTGTGTTGTGATCAGGTTGCTCGCAAACATTAAAATATGCCCGCTATGATTCCTTAGTGGTGGTGGTGGGGGTGAGTTAAAGTAACAGGAGGGCTTAGCCTCAAGGGACAAACCTCAAGGGGCCCAAATGACAGGTTGCGCGAACGTCCCAACTCGTTAAAAGAAACAATAAGCAGCACTTGGGCCTTGCGCTGCAACGCGTGTGGAAGTTTGCCTCTACTAAATTTGGTCAGGCCTGATGGATGGATGGATGCAAAACTTTAATGAAGGTCCTGAGGTACGCGACTCAGCGCGCTGCGGGTCACTCCCACCTTGGGACAGTCAGGCCATGCCCGACCGCCGCAGAAATACCGTGAGCAGCGGGCACGGCGAAATTCTGTAGGTCTACCCCGTCAACGAGAGAGCTTCTGCGTGCATCACACGCATTCGGTTTTAATTTTTAACGAGGAATTTACATACATCGATGACTAGAGTGCCTCTTTTTTTCTTTTTTTAGGTTTTGCGAATCTTGTCACCGGCCATCTCCATGTTACCGCTGTCACGTCTATTTTTGTCGCTGTTGGCTTTTTTATTGGTATCCATTTACTATTGTTGTCTGTTATCCTTGTTAGTTTTCTTTGTATTTTGTTTGTCAATTGTATCCAATTCATCTGCCTATTAAATCTGACTTCGCTTCATCACTGTTGCTGACCTGCCCTTGTTTCGGTCATTTTTGCCTGTGTCTATGTTCTTCATGTTTATACGGAGAAGTGACGTTGATTATTTTTAATATCTATCCGTTCTACGTGTGGGTATTAAGTGGTTCCTCCCATTTAATAGAACACCGTTTGATTGAACGTGGTTTCATTGAAATATGTTCCATTGAAGACACTTCATCGAACCTACGCTGCGTCTTTTAAAAATGAAACTGCGTTCAGTGAAATGTCGCGGACCCACATATAAGTCCTGCTATCGGTCTTGTTGCTGCGCTGTTCTTGGAACCGTCATGATCGTCACTGTCACCGCCACTACGCGTACGTATATCAGGAAGCCTATTGTGACGTTCCACTCTGCTCTCGAGCTGCAAGAACGCTTTTTGTGATGTGTGCTTTGAAAGAAGCGAAAAATCAATGCAGGAAATGGAATTCACGCGTCAAGTGTCGTAACCTGAGTGTTTTGTGTATTAAGTATAATTTTTGAACCTCTCGTTTCTACAGCTGTTCACCGTGCGCAAAATAAATTAGAATAAAAAGCTCAGTGCCCCTAAACTCTGTGAAGAAGGATGACCAGAGAAGTTGTGTATGTGGCCCGCTTAATGGCAAACTGCACCTCCGCATTGCACTATCTTCGGGATCGGCCCATTATAAAGAGGGCTTAACGCCTGCTTCACCTCCGCCGCTGGTCGGTCCAGTATTTCACTATCTTCGGGATCGGCCCACGTATGGGGAGTTTTGTGTCCATACGCACGGACACGATCCTGGGGGAACTAACCCTGAACAGCTTCGCTGTAAAATTGGTTTACATCTTTGTGATTCTTAATTAATTGATTAACCAATTCGTCGTCGTCATTAATTAATTAACTAATGACGACGACGAACGCGAGAGCAGTGGCAAGAGCGCGTTCGCGCGATAGCGCCGAGGGGCACCAACGAGCCAGCTGTGGAAGAAGACGACAACGCTGGAGTCAATCCTGATTATGATAGTTCTGTGTGTACACATGGGCACTATTCTGAAGCAACTAGCCCTTAATAGTTTCGCTGTGAAAAAAGAAAAAAGTCGGCAACCCCGACAAGGAAGGAAACAAACAAAACCAGGCGTTTAATTCGGCCCTTCCCGGTCTCATTTACACACCTTTAAACACATCAGAAGTCTCACACATTCCCTCGCTTCACCATAAGGTCGAATAGAAACCACTCAACCGTTACTCTGGAGCGTAGTCCTCATCCAAACGCGCGGCACGAGCGCACGTCCTCGAATGGCGTATGCATCACGTGGCCTGTGCATCCCTCGCCCTGTCGTCGTCTGTTTTCCGCCCCGCAGTCAGAAAGAAAGCCGCCATGTTGCAGCCGGATGCTGCTGAAAGGAGGAAACAAATAAATAACGCGTGATAAAAAGAAACTGTCGTGGGTCTGTTCGCCTTCACGAACACGTTTACAGAAGCGCATTCTTCTCCGCACGCTCCGCTCGCGGCGAGAGTTGTGCAAAGCCCAATTGCGCGCGTGCTTTCTCCCGGGTCGGCCCGCTTCCCTTCGCGGTCTGGACCTGACGCTTTTCTCGACGAAAACAACAGATGGAAGCTGAACAAGAAGATCGTGAAAAGACCGGGGCGGCGCGGCTAGAAGCGTTTTCAACACGAGATGAAAGCAGCGGCATTTTCTTTTTCATTCCACATGCGCTCTCGACCGGCAGCAGCAGCGGCCATCCCCATTGTTTTCGCCTGACGGGCAGCGTTGGCGCATTGCTGCGCGGCCATTCGTCACCAAGCGCGTTGTGTGGAGTCCCGACAGGGGGCGGTGTGGAGGCGCTGCCTAGCGGACATCCTAGTATGTTCGCCAAGCCTTGCGCCAAGTCTGAGCGCCAAGGGCCTCTCACAGCTCTCACGCTCGCATATTGCACGCCGTGTAGAAACGTTTGTTTCGCTAGCTAGCATGCTTGTTCTGTGCCGCGTTTCTTTGTTCACCTCTTCGTTTCGTGCGTAAGCGCCGTTCTTTCTTCCTCCTGCTGACTGATGGGGCCGCGCAAGCGTCTAGCAACACGCGGCTCGAGTCCGCCGCACTGACATTCAGCGTTGTTTTTGGTTCGATATTATCGTTTTGTTTTTTCAGTTGTTCACGAAGGAGAGGCGTATCGGCGTGGATGATTTCAGGAGTGGCCAGCACAACCGGCTCAGAATTTTGAGAAACAAGTGAGGCATCGAGGCACGCGATCAGTGCATGGAGGTACGTCGGGACCACGCATATATAATGGCATGCCGTTGAATCTGGTTCTGCAGTCTATAGGACCTCGTATGAGCGAGAAGTGGATTGCTTCAGATAGACTGACGCGGGTGGAACGGCGGAGGTCAGACAGTGACCCCCCGCTTCGCGCATAACCGGTCGCTATACAGTCGCATTCCGATGGGGTCGAAATGTAAGGGTGTCCGAGTGCTGGTAATCTTTTGCGTAGGAATTACGTCTCCGCGAAGTGATAATTAATACCAAGGCCTCTGCTACAACTCATCCCTCGGTGTCCTCGTTCGGTTTTGATGCTAGAAAGGGAATTATTACATAATCACATCGCGATGCGTTTCCCCAAAAGGTTCTAACGCTTTTCAGCGTCAGGAAAAAAGAGCAAGAAATCCACGGTGTCCTTTCAGCCAGCGTAAAGTTTTAGATTTCGCGATGTCATTGATAGGAACGACAGAAGACAGACTAAGAACTTTATTTACAAGGTCGTGAGAAGGTTTGACCTAGGGCAGAGCTGCGGGCCGCTCCCACGGGGGGACTGGTAGGCCAAGCCTAACCGCCGCATCGTGGGCTCTCTGGACAGCCCAAGTTTGCCGTGAAAGTTCTGAGCTCTGGATGGCAGAGCTCCATTCTTCTTCCGTGATGCGATTGGGTCCCTGTAACGTGGGGCATCGCCAGAACATGTGTGCGAGATTGCTAACAGCCCCACAGTCGGTGCAAGCAGAGCTAAAAGCCCTTGGAGTGATCGCATGGAAAAGGGCCAGGTTTGGATAGGACTTAGTCTGAAGCATGCGTAAAGTGGAAGCCAGAGGTCTAGCCAGTTTGCTATGAGGGGGAGGATAAGTCCTCCTACCCAGGTGACAGTGCGTAGTGATTTCGCTGAAAGTAGTGAGAGCTCGACCCCGCTCCCGCGCGGTGGGTTAGTGCGCGTGCTTCGGAGTGGGCGATGTCATTGAGATTGGTAGGAACCACAGAAAAGCGCTTTTCTTCTTCTTTTATTCTTGCGTTTGATGTGACTGGAAAGCAAGGGTAACATTTGCGCTTTGGTCTGCCCATCTTTTATATTTAATTATTTATTTATTTATTTATTTGTGTGCCTGTAAAGGTGCAAAGACGTAGAAAAACTTTAATGTGCCACACATGTTAACGAAACAGAAACAGCAATAGCCAGCGCGAAGACGTCATACGACGACGGCATTAAATAGTTGTAGCGTTTTCATTTTCCTTCAATCAAATTTATTTCGAAGTGTTTTATTTTTATGTTTTTCGTTTTAATCCTGTTTTCGTAAGATCATTCTCTCCAATATATCTCTTTTGATTCTAACCTACCTGTTCTAAAATTTTGTTTTCTTATTCCTTACACTTCCTATTTTGAACTACCTGTTTCTTGGCAAATACCTCATAATAGGTATTGGCCTCTAAATATATTGATCTACATTTACAGCACTCGGCATATCTGCTGCGATTGTTTGTCATGTGTAATTTCAATAATTTTTTCCTAAAGCTAGCTATGATTGCTCATCAAACATCTCGTTTTTATTGCTTTCGTCCCAAACTTTGCCATTTATAGCGAATAATTTTATAAAACGATACCGTTTACCGTATTTTTGCGCGTGTAACCCGCGCCAGAATTTCAGAAAATTTAACAGTAAAGTGGGGGTGACAGACTACATGCGAATTTTAGCCATGAAGTGTGGCTTCGCGTCAGCGCGCACCACGCTGCCGTGAAGCCACATCTTAAGAGGAAGCTTTAGCTCGGGCCCAACTCCGACGCGGCCTATTCAAATACATGTAAAACGCAAAAACGTTTTTATGAGATAACCCCTGCACCAATTTTGATAAAATTTGTCGCATTTGAAAGATAAAGTTAAATTCTAGTGACTGTTGGAAGCGGAATTTCGATTTAGGGCTTGAATTTTCTTAAAACGATTTTCAAATATTTGACCGTTTGAAAAAAATAGAAGCACGAAGTTTATAAATTCATAGCTCTGCATCAAGAACCGATATCGCGGTTCTGTAAACGGCATCCATTAGATCATTCAAAGCGGACAAATTCAATATGTCATTTTACATCTTACGTGAATTTGTTACGTTGGTTACAACGGTTTTGCAAAAGTTGTATTTCTCTATGATCAAATTTTTTATATTCATGTGTAACATATCAATTTTGTCCGCTTTAGATGTACTATTAGATGCAATTCACAGAATTGTATTATCATTTTTAGTGGTTAAGTTACAGAGTTGTAAACTTGATAGTTTCGTTTTTTGAAAATTTTCGATTTTTGCCAATTTTTAATAAAAAATTGACAATCTAACTCAAAAATTCGAAACCAACAGTCACTAGATTTTAAGTTTGTCTTTTATATGCAACAAACCTCGTCAAATTTGGTGCAGTGGTTGCCGAGAAAAACGAATTCTCCTTTTACATGTATTTAGATAGGAGCACTTGAGCTAAAGCTTCCTCTTAAGGGTAGGTTCTCCGCCGTTCAGTTTCGTTATCTCTAGAGTGTACTATATAGTACGGTCTAGTTATCTCCTAGGGCACACCACCTCCTCCCCACTTCTGCGTATTGCAGCTCCCTTCTTCCTTCTTTCACGGTCGTCAATTCTTCTCATGACGGGTCGCCATTTTGCGTTTCGTAGATAGCCAATATAGCGCACGCGGCGCCGGCAAACTCATACGTCACCCATACCTGCGGAGCTCCTTCGGTCTGTGCGAAGTGCTTCACGATACAGCGGTGAGCCAAATCACCGTCGGGGTTTTCGGCGTGGTCGCGTTTTCTCCGTCGCCGTTGCCGATGCGAGGGCTTCTCCTTCCGCGGTGTCATTCG
The DNA here is from genome assembly GCF_050947875.1 of Dermacentor variabilis. Classification (NCBI taxonomy): domain Eukaryota; kingdom Metazoa; phylum Arthropoda; class Arachnida; order Ixodida; family Ixodidae; genus Dermacentor; species Dermacentor variabilis. Next base: position 115,061,704 of record NC_134572.1, on the reverse strand, counting down.
CTGTCGTGCGAGGGCTAGCTGCGAAGTGATCCGATTCACGTCAGATATCATGCGACTGATTCGTTCGCGATAACGTCCTGCGTGTGAACCCAGCTTTATCAGCATCGCCGAAGAATGGGGCAACAGAGCCGCTGGCCGAAGATACGACGCAGACGAGTCGTGCATACGCGAACGGAGACTCTTTTTGCAAAGATTTGAGCAGTCTTGTAGATACTTACTTCCACGGATTATACGCGGGGATATTTTTTTTTCTTTCCTGGCTGCTATAAATGGGTGTGCGGATTATACGCGCAGAAATACGGTGTGTGAACCACCTGGAGAGCACGTAGTACGAAGCTACAGAGGGAAACCCATGCGGTTTTCTCAGAAATAACTTTTCCTTCTTGTGAACATTCCTTCACCTTTCGCATTTTCTCAGAACTGATTTCCCATAATCATTTCATTTATCGCTCTCTGGCTGACGCCCCTCCTCGTGAGCATGTTTCCTGACTTGAGAAATCATTAACGCTCACCATTTTTTCGTACACTACCCCATACGGCTATAGTGCCTTAATCTGTCTGGCGCCGGTTTCTCTTCGCTGGACAGAAAGATTAACCGCATATACGGCCGGGTGCTTTACCGTGCATCGTAGTATAAGTAGCGTAGTGCACAATGGGCTCCAGAAGTGCACAGTTTTCGTTGTGTCAAGAATTACGGTGTGAAGTTATAGAACAGAGATAATAATTTTCTACTCTGTTGTGAACAATTTATTAATTCCTCCTGTTTTATTTCTTGGTACAAGTGGATAGAGGGCGTCGCATCGGGAAGCTGGGGCGGTCGCTGGCGTTCATGCGGGCAAAATAAACCGTCGAAAATCTATATACTGCCGCAAATTCTCTTTAAATACAGAATTACAGCGGCGGGAAAGAACCTGAAATTTGCCTGCGAAGAATATTCTTGTAGGATATGGTCAGTGCGAACGAATCTCGCCGTGTTCGCCTGCTCTTTTCGCGTTCACTGTGCGTTGAAACACTCCGTCGCTTCAAAATATACGCATTTTCTACATTGCTTGCGCAAGCGCCTCTGCTGGTACGCGCAAATTCAAAATTTGTAATACGAATCGAATAGTCGTTGCAGTACGATTAGTATTTTATTCGAGAACTCACTATACTCGACGTTTGAGGGACAACAAAATTTGCGCAGGGAGAGAGTCAGGTGTAAATGAAAATTGTTACAAACTATTCTGTTTAGGGGGTGTCGTGCTTTCTGGGCAGAGCCACGAGTTGCTTAGTGAGCTCATGGAGTAGCTAATTACTGCCTAACGATTTCCAATCATTCAATAACGCTACTTCCCTTTTAGGCAGCTTAAACGGCGGTGCTGCACTATTGCAATGCTCCTTCAACATCTGATGACATGTCGTTCCGTTGGACGCTTTGAAGCAAGCAACTTTGGAACACATTGACAACGCGCACAGATTCCGGCAACTTGTCTACACAGATGGTTCGGTAAAACTCAACAGTTCTACTGCTGCAGTCACCGTCCCAGCAAAATCTGAGGAAACCAAACTAAAAACTTCATGTGTCACCCCATCAACGGGTGCTGAACTTGCAGCACTCCGTGCTGCACTTGAATTCACTAATCAGGAACCACCGCAACATTGGACAGTCTTTGGTGACTCCAAGGCAGCCCTTCAGTGCACACAAAGCCCAATGCGCCACGGACCCAATGAACAACTGGCCTCAGAAATTCGACACATATATCATCGCAGCCATGACGAGGGACACAACATAACCTTTCAATGGCTTCTATAGGCCAAAGCAGCATCAGCGGGAATGACCTCGCCGACGAAGCCGCCCTATCTACACATGAAAGTAGTCAACGTGTCTTGATTCTGCTTTCGCGCAGAGAAGCTGTGACTGGGCTGCGAATGATGTCCCGTGAATGTACTTTGCCCCTGTGGGACTCGAACGTTTTCGCCATGTGTCGTTTGCGTTCATTGTCTCTGGACATACGGATGCATCTACCGCCTGAGTTACCACGACTTGAACAGACCATGCCGTACCGTTTGTGGCTAGGCGTTGCATTTAAAAACTCATACGCTTTACTTATTGGAATGGCCAACAGCCCCACGTGCGAGACACGCAGCAGCGATAAGACGCTCACACACATTATCTGTGTCTGCCCGCGATAAAGTGCCCAGAGACAAGTGATGTGCAGAGTGCTGGACCAGTTGGACAATCGTCCACTATCGTAACTAAAAGCTTTAGGTCAGTACTCCCAAGGAACATCCGTGCTGAAGGCCTTGCTCGCGTTACCCTTCATATACATAATCTTGTCGCATCGCATAATTTCAGTGAACTTCTGTTGTCATCATCAAGTACATGTTGCGAAGATAGGTTTCTGTCGTACAACAGTTCTCTGTAGTACAACACAAGTTGGTCGCATTACTTCAGGAACACTTCTGTTGTGACAATTGGGAGCCTGTTGCAACAATAGGTTTCTGTAGTATTTCAACAGCTCTCTGTAGCACTACAGAAGTTTGTCGGGTTACTTCAGGAACATTTCTGTTGGGACAACAGGGTGCCTGTTGTGATGACAAATTTTTCTGTAGTACTAAAAAATATGTTGTAGAGCTTCAGCTTTCTGTTGTAACAACAGACATACGACAGAGTGTACTTCTGTAATCACAACAAGAAAAGTCTGTTGTACATCAGAAAAGTCTGTTGCTCCATCAGGAATCTGTATTTACTACAGAAAAATCCTGTTGTACAACATAAATTTCTGTAGTACTGAAGGCAACCTCTGTTTTCATTTTCAACTGGGATGATAGACTTTAAGAACGCCGGCCCCTACCGCTCTATAGTGTCCGCTGTTTGTTTGTGCTCGTCTCTCTCTCTCTCTATCTATCTCATTCCACTCTTTTTCTCTTTTTGTCCCCCTACTCCTTTCCCCGTGCAGGGTAGCCAACCGGAAATAACTCTGGTTAACCTCTCGGCCTTTCTATGCATCCTTCTCTCTCTCTCTCTCTCTCTCTCTCTCTCTCTCTCCCTTCCTATATTTCATTACTGTCTTTCTCATGATGCACCAGATATAATTTTTCATTTTCTGATTTCCTTCTTTCTTGTTGTTTCTTCATATTTATTTATTTATTTATTTATTTATCTATTTATTTATTTATTTATTTTTGCAGCGGACTCCAGGTTGACCTTTGTACCTCATTTTATTCAGAAATTATAGAATGACCTGTGTGAGATTCGATATTCGAAGGCCGTTTTTCGCGGATAATCGTATATTCCATCAAGAAATTTCTCTATTATTCGAATACCCCTGCACAGGCGTGGTCATAAACTGCAAGCTGGCGTCACGACGACGGCTCCCGAGGACGGCGCATGGACTTGCCTCGTCGAATAATGAATGGAGCTAAATAGCTTTCGTTTCTGACGGCCTTTTTCTTTCTTTTTTCAAGAGCACATGGTAACGATAAACACGTTCGTGACACCTGCGACAAATGCCACGTAGGTTTGTTGGGATTGCCCTCTATACAGGGCAGTTGTTTACACGCAGTATTGACTATCGTCTCGCTCTTCACGCTAGCGTTAATCCAGCATATATGAAGGACGGAATCCGAGCCTTTGAATGTGGGAGCTGCGTCTACAATTTTACAGCACTTACTTGCTGTATCTGGCGGCATGGATAAAACCGCCATTCGCTGCCTTGCCTATGACGCGTTTTGCAGGACTGAATTCCTTAACGCACGACAGATAGGTTGGGAATCGTTAACAGTGTGGACAAAACAATTTCCAACCTTGTACACGTATACCCCGTAACCCTTCACGTGTTTTCTCTCTTCTTTGGTTCGTCATCTCTGCTGCCATGCACCGATGCCCATTTGTTCTGTCTGTATATAACGCCGCACTGGAAAGCGATGATGCCTAAACTATCCCCAACGTTTCTTATACAAATGGTACCGAGGCAGTACAAAAATTTCTTTCTATTCGTCTGCGACGTGCAAGCAAGGACGGAATGCTGCCTTATAGTGGGGTTAAAATTAAATTATGGGGTTTTACGTGCCAAAACCACTTTCTGATTATGAGGCACGCCGCAGTGGGGGACTCCGAAAATTTCGACCACCTGGGGTTCTTTAACGTGCACCTAAATCTAAGTACACGGGAGTTTTCGCATTTCGCCCCCACGCGAAATGCGGCCGCCGTGGCCGGGATTCGATCCCGCGACCTCGTGCTCAGCAGCCCAGCACCATAGCCACTGAGCAACCACGGGGGGGTTTATAGTGGTGTCGTGTCTTCTTTATCTGAGTGATTCCTCTTGGCGTTCTCTTCACTTTTTCCCGGCCACTGTGAAAGCAATTCCACAACCTCTTCTCGCAATTGGTAACAATGTTTCCTTTAGGTGACGTGACATTTTCGACATTGCTTTGTTTTATTTTCTTGCGGTAAATAATGGCCCTGGATATCGAAACCCTACAAAAAATATCAGCAAAATTTAGAACTTCCTAAATAATTTAATTACCTTTTACGAACCATTTTCCGGTTTGAAAATTTCATGTCAATGCTTCTTTCACACACCGTGCATGCGGGCACAGGGAGTGTCGTTCGCATCACAGGAGCTGTACATGTCATTCGTTCATGAAAAGTATATTGTGCATCACAGATTTGCCACACATAAGTACGCCGCGATTTAATTGAAATTTCGCAAACGAATGTTCCTGCATACGTTCGGAGAAATACATTTTCCAACCAAAATACTCTAGACCACAAACTATAGTAGAACGAAGTGCATACATTGTTAGGATTTGTTCCCATTAAACAACTTCACCTTTACCACCGCCGATCTCTCGGTATAGCCAGATTTGCACCACGTGAAACGACGACGACACGAGATTTTCGGAGTGATTTTCGGCAAGTCCCCGTGTGCCCACTTTCTGCACTGAGGGAGACGCACTCGGTGTGTGTTTGGGGGGGGGGGGGGGGGGGGGGCGGGGGGTGCATGTGGACCGTGGACGAGAGCTTTTTGGTTTATAGCAACTTTCGCAGCGCAGCCGACTTACATAATTCTGCACACGGTCTATTGAAAAACACACCGCGGTTAAGTCGATGGATATCGCGTCTCTTACACCGAGTACCACGCCGAGGGTTCGATACCCAGCCGCGGCAGCCACTTTCCAATTTAGCAAAGCGCGAAAGCGCTCGTGTACCGCACTTTAGGTGTATATTTAAGGGACCGACAACCGTCTGGACTGTGTCTTGAAATTACTGTGCCCCCTACTTCCTCTGGGGAACTGGGGTGGGAACCCGTCCGGTTTCTGTACATAGTAAAGTTTTCCTTCTAATACTACAACACAATCATAAAAACAAGCATTATTTTATCATTTAGTTCCAACCTTTATTTACGCAGTCCTTAAAGACTGAAAGCTTGCCCGACGACTGGAAGAAGGCCCATGTCGTACCAATCTTTAAGACTGGCGACCGCTCCCGTGCTATAAATTATCGCCCAATTTCTCTGACCAGCATTCCTTCTAAACTTCTACAACATTTAATCTCATCCAACCTAATGTCTCACCTGGAATCTATCAACTTCTTTTACCCTCACCAGCACGGCTTCAGAAAACTATTTTCATGCGAGACCCAACTCACCGAGTTCACCCGTGACATTCTGCATTTCATGGACCTTCATTTGCAGGTTGATGCCATTTTCTTGGATTACTCGAAAGCATTCGACCGCTTTTCCCACAATCACTCGCATCTATCGGAATCCCAAATAGCTTGCTTATCTGGTTTGAATACTCCTTAAAAGGGCGCACACAGTTTACCTCTGCAAATAACCATAATTCATCTCTTAGCAGCGTAACATCGGGTGTACCACAGGGCGCTGGTTTATCGCCTCTACTTTTCCTCATCTACATCAATGACTTACCGGCTAACATTAAGAATAAATTACGTCTCTTCGCGGATGACTGTGTCCTATATTCTCCTATCAAAGGCTCGAATGGCATCACCGCACTACAACAGGATCTCGATTCGATCGCAGTATGGTGCGAGGAATGGTTCATGCCGCTTAACCTTACTTAATGCAAAGCTGTCATTCACCCGCAACCACAGCTTAACAAGTCATACCTACACAATAAATTCAGCTCCTATCAATCATGCCCCGTCTTACAAATATCTCTGCACTCACAGGACATCGACACTATCATGGGCAACTCATATTGACACCATCTGTTCTAATGCTTCACGCACCCTTGGATATATAAAAGGCAACCTGAAAGCCGCATCACTAGAAATAAAAAAGCTAGCATATCTAGCATTCGTACGTCCGCAGTTAGAATGCACGTCATCTACCTGGCACACATCCCAATCATATCTTGCCTATGACATAGAAGCAATACAAAATCGCGCTGCTCGGTTTATAAGTTCCTATTACTCTCGTGAAACCAGCATAACCGCCATAAAACGTACACTTGAACTACCATCTCTTGCTTCCCGCCAGATCATCTCTCGTCTCTGCTTGCTTCGCACCTTTTATTACCACCCACGTTCCAGGCGTTCCCTATTAAATCCACCCTTACGTACATCCTCTCGCTTAAGCCACACTCGTCCCATAGCAAACATTAACACCCGATCACCTGCCATGAACACTTCATTCTTTCCCGACGCAATAACCCATTGGAACCATCTCCCAGACGATATCGCGTCATGCACTGACCCTAAAACATTCCGCGAAATGTTAACCACACTGCTGAATTACCGATCCCACCTACCCTTACTCTAACACGATATTCCCCTTTTTTCACAATTGTTCCTGGCTTGTTTTTCTTTATTGTTGTTTCTTTGCTGTTCCGTACATTTGTTCTAACATTGCCACAAGGATTAAAGCCCTCCCTAATGTAATGGCCTTTAAGGTGAAAATAAATGAAATGAAATGAATTGAGGAATCATATATTTAAATCGGCGTTACTATATATATATATATATATATATATATATATATATATATATATATATATATATATATTTCGCACACATTTCAATTTCCTAATATTGCAAATTACGTCTATTCACCTGTGTATTTGTAATCTGCAAATAGGTTTATGGAAAAGTGGTCCGGCTGCCTGCGCGCAAGAAAGCGAAGCCATTGAGAGGAAGCTTTAGCTCGGGCCCAACTCCGACACGGCCTATTCAAGTACATGTAAAACGCGGAAACGCTTTTCTGAAATAACCCCTGGGGCCAATTTTTAATGAAATTTATTACATTTGAGAGAAAAGAGTAAATTCTAATGACTGTTGGAAGCGGAATTTCAATTTAGAGCTTGAATTTTGTTAAACGAAATTTTTTTTAAATATTCGATAGTTCGAAACGAAATAGAAGCACGAAGTTTACAAATTAATGGCTCAGCATCAAAAGCAGATATCGCGGTTCTGTAAACGTAATCCATTAGATCATTCAAAGCGGACAAATTTGGTATATCAATTTCTATCTTACGTTAATTATTTACGTTGTGTACAAGGGTTCTTCAAAAGATATATTTGATATCACTAAATTTTTGTGAGATTGATGTGTAACACATCAATTTTGTCCGCTTTAGATATACTATTAGATGAAATTCACAGAATTGTGATACGATCTTGCATTGCTTAGTTACAGAGTTGTAAACTTGATAGTTTCGGTTACTGAAAATTTGCGATTTTTTGCCAATTTTTTATAACAAAAATTACGACCTGTTGCGTTTCGCCTGCGACACGTGGTTTTGCCGGCGCGACTGCGGCGGGGCGGCAGACATTTTGGCCCGATCGTCGTCGCCGCAACGCTCATCGCCAGGTGTTTCCTGGCGCGACTGCGGCGATGCGACCGCATAGGGATCATCCTCTCATTCCAGTCATTGTGCCCGAAACAGGCGATGCCAAAGCAGGGATCATCCTCTCATTCCAGTCATTGTGCCCGAAACAGGCGATGCCAAAGCAGGGATCATCCTCTCATTCCAGTCATTGTGCCCGAAACAGGCGATGCCAAAGCAGGGATCATCCTCTCATTACAGTCATTGTGCCCGACCGGCAGCGCTACAACAGGGTGCTACGAGATCGTGCTCGACAGGGTGCTACGAGATCGTGCTCGACATGGTGCTACGGCAGCGCTACGACAGTGTGCGTCACCATTAGCCCATTGTACATTCACGTGCTCGTCTTTTGAGGGGTTCCTTCTTGCCCTCAACTGCGAGAGTATAAAAACAGCTGCCCCCGGACGCCAAAAGGAGGGCTCCGATTTCTTCTGTTGAGTAAAGTGCTCTCCCGTCTCTCTACTTCGGTCAACCTGACCGCCAACTCTTTGCGATGTTAAAATAAACAAGTTGTTTTGTTGTTACCAGTCGACTCATGCTTTGCCGGGACCTTCGGATGCTTCCAGTCGTACCCCAGGCCGCCAGGCCAACGCTACCCTTGGGGCTTGCGACCCAGGTACAACCACGGGCGTCAGCGCCGAGTTCCCAACCGATCGTACCAGCAGTCCGATCAAAACATCTGGTTGGCAGCGGTGAGATCGCCTCCGACTTCAAACAACTGTCTGCCAGCGGTGAGATCGCGACAACGGAGGCCAGCAGCGAAGAGATGCAGTTGACTGTATGCTGAGCAGCTCAACGACGATCCGGGAGCAGTGCAACGAGCCCTGTGTGACGACTGGTTGCCTGCAGCGGAACGACTGCGCGGAATTCCTGCCTGCGAGGTTTGGTGAGTGCGGGACTTTCTTCTTCTGAGCTTTGCCAGGCTTTTGTTAGTGTTAGAAACAGAGCTGGTAATTGTGGTTGTCGTTGCTGCCGGGTTAGTTGCGGCAAGACAATAATAGGCAGTAGAGAAAGCAGCATTCAGAGCAGCCATGGATTTGAAGTCGTTGCGCAAACCGAAATTGTTGGAGCTTGCAAGAGAGTTGGGTCTGGATGTCTCGGACAAACTCAGAAAACCAGAACTGATAAAGGCTATTCTTGAGTTAGAGGCTGAGGATGACGAGCTGTCGGAATGCCTTGAGACCATTGAAGAGAGGGAGACTGCAAAAAGACAGGAGCGCGAACTTAAAGAACAGAAAGAGCGAGAGCAACAAGAGCGTGACCGTCAACACGCTTTGGAAATGAAGCGTCTTGAGGTAGAAATGGAACGCGCTCGTAATGGAAGTCAGGCACACGGTGCAGGAGAACGCGTATTGTTCAAAATGACTGACCTGATGCGGCCGTTTAAGCTTGGAGAGGACATTGGTTTGTTCCTGGTTAACTTTGAGCGAACGTGCGAGAAGCAGGGGTTCTCTCGGGAAACGTGGCCACAGCGCTTGCTCACTTTGTTACCCGGCGAGGCGGCCGACGTAGTCGCTCGCTTGGATAGAGAGGAGGCAGAGGACTTCGACACAGTGAAATCGAGTCTTCTAAAAAAGTACCGGCTGTCTGCGGAGGCGTTCCGTCGGAAGTTTCGGGAAAATGAGAAAGGCAGAAGTGAGTCATATACAGAGTTTGCGTATAGGCTTATGTCGAACATGCAGGAGTGGCTCAAAGAAGAGAAAGCGTTTGGTGACCACGATAAAGTTCTGCAGTGTTTCGGGCTAGAACAGTTTTATAGTCGGTTACCGGAGAACGTGCGATACTGGGTCTTGGATAGGCCAGACGTTTGTACGGTGGCTAAAGCCGCTGAGCTAGCCGAGGAGTTTGTGACGCGTCGGGCTCGCGGAGCTAAGGACGGTCAAAAGGGTGAATTTGGCTCGAAATTTGAGAGGCCGAAGTTCACACCCATGAGAGCAAAGGGGAACACGCGTAGTGCGGATGCGAGTGGAAGCAGTGCGACCGAACCTAAGGAGACGGCGGCAGCCGAAGCCGAACGCAGAAAGCGGTTCGAGATGAGGCAAGCGCGCGTTTGTTATACGTGCCAGAAGCCGGGTCACTTTTCGGCGCAGTGTCCGGAAACAACACCAAAAGTTGTGTTTTTTTCAATAGGCAGCACTGACGAGAACATGAAGCTTCTCGAGCCTTACATGCGAGACCTCCTCGTGAACGGGAAAGAGTGCCGAGTGCTTCGCGATTCCGCAGCTACGATGGATGTAGTTCACCCGTCTTACGTAGAACCCCATATGTTCACGGGCGAGTGCGCGTGGATCAAGCAAGCCGTGGAAGCTCATAGCGTGTGTCTGCCAGTAGCAAAGGTGCTTATTGAAGGACCTTTCGGAGCGCTTGAGACAGAGGCGGCAGTGTCATCTATGCTGCCCCCCCAGTACCCGTACCTATTTTCAAACAGGTCCGATCACCTCCTGCGCGAGAAGGGGCTTTTGTTTGGTGAAGCTAGTGTTCAGGCCTTAACCAGATCGAAGGTTCGGGAGCTCGCTGCAAAGGCGGTAGTTGCGGGGCCAACGTTATCAAACAACGAAAAAGGGTCAGAGGCGCAGCAAGCTGATATTCAGAGCACGCCCGAACTGAATAAACTTGAGTCTGTAACGTTAAAGGCGCCAGATACTGGAGAGGAAACGCCCGACACGGGAAAGTTAGAAGAGCTATCTACTGATTTGCTCATCGCGCCTACGTCAGACGGACTTGATAGGTTGGTAAGAGTCAGCCGGTCGGCTTTGATAGCCGAGCAAAAAAAGGATGGCAGCCTGGAAAACGTGCGCTGCAATGTCAAAGAAGGTATCGCCAGGAAAACTGCGCGTTTTGTGGAAAGAGGTGGAGTCCTGTACCGGAAGTATCTAGACCGCAGAGGAGTGGAGTTCGATCAGCTGATCGTGCCTCAATGCTATCGTCAGGATCTGTTGCGCTTGTCACACGGGGGTTCGTGGTCCGGACACCTTGGAGTTAAGAAAACTAAGGACCGTCTCTTGCAAGAGTACTATTGGCCAGGGTGTTTTCGGGACGCAGACCACTTCGTGAGGTCATGTGACACCTGTCAGCGGGTGGGCAAACCAGGGGACAAATCAAGGGCGCCGTTGAAATTGGTACCTATCATAACGGAGCCTTTTAGACGGCTCGTTATTGATACAGTGGGACCTCTGCCGGTAACAGCCACGGGGTACAGACACATTTTGACTGTGATCTGCCCAGCGACAAAGTTCCCTGAAGCAGTGCCGCTTAAAGAACTCAGCTCAGTTGAGATAGTTAATGCACTACTGTCCATATTTGCGCGAGTTGGTTTCCCTGCGGAAATCCAATCAGACCAGGGCACAGTGTTTACTAGCGCTTTGACGACAACTTTTCTCGAAAGGTGTGGGGTAAAGCTGTTACACAGCTCAGTGTACCACCCACAGTCGAATTCCGTTGAGAAGCTCCACTCCGTCATGAAGCGCGTGTTGAGAGCCTTGTGTTTTGAACATCAAACTGACTGGGAGCTGTGTCTGCCTGGGGTGATGTTTGCTTTAAGGACCGCGCCGCATGCGGCTACGGGGTTTTCGCCAGCTGAACTGGTGTACGGTCGCTCGCTTCGATCTCCGCTTCGCATGCTTCGAGAATCGTGGGAAGGTAGGGGCGACGACCCAGTCGTGGTGGAGTACGTGCTTAAGCTCCTCGAACGCTTAAGAAGGGCACAGGAGTTGTCAGGTGAAGCAATGACAAAGGCCCAGCAGAGGGCCAAGGTTTATTATGATCGGACAGCCAGGGCCCGTCGTTTTGAGGTTGGCGATGAGGTCATGATATTACGCACATCGCTAAACAACAAACTAGACGTGCAGTGGGAGGGCCCAGCACGAATTGTTCAGAAACTGTCGGACGTTAACTACGTGGTAAGTCTGCCAGGAAAGCGGAAAGCACAGCAAGTTTACCACTGTAATCTGCTCAAACCTTATAGACAACGGGAAGCAGTGGTGTGCATGATGGTAAACGTTCCTGAAGAGCTTCCAGTCGAGCTTCCGGGACTAGGCTCAGTGACGAACAGGGAAGACACCGGTCAAGTCATTAGTGACCTTATCAGTAAAGCACCGCTGTCGCCTGAGCAGAAAACCGAACTACACCAGCTATTACAAGAGTTTCAAGGTCTGTTCTCTGAGAGGCCTGGTAGGACTTCTGTACTTACTCATGATATAGAACTTACCTCCCCAGAGCCAGTACGATCCAAGGCGTATCGGGTGTCACCCCGCCAGAGCGATATTATGGAGGCTGAGGTAAAGAAAATGCTACAGCTCGGTGTTATTGAGGCAGGTGAGAGTGATTATACCTCCCCTTTGATTTTAGTTGAGGTACCGGGCAAGGAACCTCGTCCTTGCGTCGACTACCGCAGGCTTAATTCCATCACTAAGGATCAAATTTATCCGATCCCTAACATCGAGGAGCGCCTTGAGAAAGTTAGTAGCGCTCAGTTTATTTCCACCCTAGATCTTGTCAGGGGTTATTGGCAGGTTCCACTTACAGAAGAGGCTAGTAGGTATGCGGCGTTCATTTCACCAATGGGAACATTCCGTCCTAAAGTGTTGAGTTTTGGTTTGAAGAACGCGCCATACTGTTTTTCAAGCCTCATGGATAAAGTGTTGCGGGGACAGCAAGAATTCGCTTTACCGTATCTAGACGACGTAGCGATATTCTCCGCATCCTGGTCTGAGCATATGACACACTTGCGGGCAGTGCTAACCCGCCTGCGCGAAGCGGGCTTGACAGTCAAGGCTCCTAAGTGCCAGTTAGCACAGGCCGAGGTTGTCTACCTCGGTCACGTGATTGGTCAGGGTCGTCGCCGCCCCTCTGAAATAAAAGTGGCCGCTGTGCGAGACTTTCCGCAACCGCGCACCAAGACCGATATTCGGTCGTTCTTGGGTGTCGCCGGCTACTATCAGAGGTACATCCCTAGGTACTCTGATATCGCGGCTCCCCTGACGGATGCTCTAAGAAAGACAGAGCCTCAAACAGTCGTCTGGGACGAGACCAAGGAAAGAGCTTTTAGCGCCCTAAAGAGTGCCCTAACAAGCCAGCCTGTGCTACGATCGCCAGACTATACAAAAGGGTTCATTGTTCAGTGCGATGCTAGTGAGCGAGGCATGGGCGTTGTACTGTGCCAACGGGAAAATGGAGAAGTAGAACACCCCGTCCTGTATGCTAGTCGTAAGCTGACCAGTCGTGAGCAGGCGTATAGCGCCACCGAGAAAGAGTGTGCGTGTCTCGTGTGGGCCGTTCAGAAATTGTCATGCTATCTAGCCGGCTCGAGGTTTATCATTGAGACGGATCACTGCCCTCTCCAATGGCTGCAGACCATCTCTCCCAAAAATGGCCGCCTCCTGCGCTGGAGCCTCGCTTTACAACAATATTCCTTTGAGGTGCGTTACAAAAAGGGGAGTCTCAACGGTAACGCCGATGGCTTAAGTCGAAGCCCCTAACGTAGGAATCAGCCTCAAAATTGTTTGTTACTGATGTTTTTCTTCCTGAGGCAGGATTTTTTTTAACATATTGCTTTTGTTTAGTGTTTCAAAGTGATGATATGCTTTCTAGTGCAATTTTTCAATTTGTGGACGCGTTCTGAGTGATGCTAGACTACTGTAAGGAACTAGGCAGTGGTATAAAAAGGGGAAAGAGCCTGGCAGGGCTTAGTGAGGGTTGTGCCGTGCTTGCTGACTGAGCGGTTGAGTTTCAGCGTAGTTCTAACGCTTGCCGGGAACGAGAACAAAAATGTGAACTCTCCCGAAGTCACTTTGCAGTGTCCCGTGCGAACCTGAACGAGAGAACGAGGCCTTCTCTGTGCGCTGCGCTCAAGAAACGTCGAGGGACGCCCGACTTCGGTTATGAGCATCATCGAGCGACATCCCTCCGGACAGCGGATGCAGTCCCCTGTCCATCGGGATCTCCTTCCCCCGGCGGGGCGGTCTGTTGCGTTTCGCCTGCGACACGTGGTTTTGCCGGCGCGACTGCGGCGGGGCGGCAGACATTTTGGCCCGATCGTCGTCGCCGCAACGCTCATCGCCAGGTGTTTCCTGGCGCGACTGCGGCGATGCGACCGCATAGGGATCATCCTCTCATTCCAGTCATTGTGCCCGAAACAGGCGATGCCAAAGCAGGGATCATCCTCTCATTCCAGTCATTGTGCCCGAAACAGGCGATGCCAAAGCAGGGATCATCCTCTCATTCCAGTCATTGTGCCCGAAACAGGCGATGCCAAAGCAGGGATCATCCTCTCATTACAGTCATTGTGCCCGACCGGCAGCGCTACAACAGGGTGCTACGAGATCGTGCTCGACAGGGTGCTACGAGATCGTGCTCGACATGGTGCTACGGCAGCGCTACGACAGGGTGCTACGAGATCGTGCTCGACATGGTGCTACGGCAGCGCTACGACAGTGTGCGTCACCATTAGCCCATTGTACATTCACGTGCTCGTCTTTTGAGGGGTTCCTTCTTGCCCTCAACTGCGAGAGTATAAAAACAGCTGCCCCCGGACGCCAAAAAGAGGGGCTCCGATTTCTTCTGTTGAGTAAAGTGCTCTCCCGTCTCTCTACTTCGGTCAACCTGACCGCCAACTCTTTGCGATGTTAAAATAAACAAGTTGTTTTGTTGTTACCAGTCGACTCATGCTTTGCCGGGACCTTCGGATGCTTCCAGTTGTACCCCAGGCCGCCAGGCCAACGCTACCCTTGGGGCTTGCGACCCAGGTACAACCACGGGCGTCAGCGCCGAGTTCCCAACAGGTCGTACCATCGGTGCGGTCCAAACAGACCCAAATCAAGAATGCGGAATGAACAGTCACTAGATCTTAAGTTTTTATTTAAAGGGACACTAAAGGTTACGAGAAAGTCAAGTTAAAGTGATAAAGCAATGCTCTAGAACGTCTAAGGCGTCAATATAATCGCAAACAGAGCTTTAGTAACCGAGAAATTGAGGTAAATGCATGACAAAATTTGAGACCCCCCAGCGACATTCCGGTACTAGCCCGATGGCGAAAGCACTCCTCATCATAATTTAGGTCACTAGTACTCAAGTACTCGTATTAAAAATATAATTTCATTAGATTATAAGACGGAAGAAAATGATACTTCTCTACTTCTATTCGATTCTAAGAAAAAATAATGTTTTGACGTTACCCTTGAATAGTATGGGTGATCGAAAGGTTTCGTTTTCGCTCGACTCTGCGCGTTCGACTTTGCGCCGCGCGCGCTTTGGAGTTTCAGTTGTTTCTTTATCGCGTCGTGCTGCGGTGGTCCTGCTGGCTCGCGAAACTTGCATTTGGAACAAGCAGCGAGAATGCCACGTTCATGTGATGCCTTGGGATGCGCGAACGGTCCGCGGAACTTGGCCAAGGGCAGTTGCAGCGGCGAATCCAATGTTACTTATCACTGTGTGCCAACGACTGAACCTCTCCGTTCGAAGTGGTTAAGTGCCGTACCTCTGCCACAGCGCGCTGACAAAGAGCCGAGAAATCACGTAGTTGCTCGCTGCACTTTCCTTCAGAGGATTACGAGTTCAACGCCGACTAACTGAAGCCGCGTGAAGTGCCTTTCAAAGCAGGCCGTCGTCGTAGTAGTACGCAACGACACCGGCAGCGCGCGCCCTCAACAGCAGGTCACGTTCATCAGTGCTTAAATCGCTGAACTCGAGCCCAGCATCGCGAGCTAATGTGTCGTTGTCAGGGTTATCCATTGCAACGATCGTCGAAGTTGGCGTCATAAAATAAAGAACCAGCTTATCGTCGTGCGCTTTCCCTTCCGCTAGCCACCACAGTTCCGCTTTCGCGCTACTGTCGGCTCTGTCTTGGCTCTGTTTGTGGCCGCGCGTTTGCGTTTTGTGCAGAAAAGCCGTAGCGCCGTCTGCGGGAGTCGTTTTACTCACCGACGGCGCAACGTCACTATGAGACCATGACGTCAATACTCCTCGATCGGAAGGCGGGTGATTTGAACTGCGCTAGAGGTACGCGGACGCTTCAGAAGGCATTTTCTCTTAAAATAAGTCTCTTCTTCGCACGAAACAAGCGTTTCGAGGCTTCCGGGGTTGTATTTCAACAGTCCACGTTGACTTAATATTAACCTTTAGTGTCCCTTTAAATACAACAAACCTTGTCAAATTTGGTGCAGTGTTGTCGAGCAAGAGGAATCCTCTTTTTACATTGTTTGGATCGCACCGCTGGTACGATCTGTTGGGAACTCGGCGCTGACGCCCGTGGTTGTACCTGGGTCGCAAGCCCCAAGGGTAGCGTTGGCCTGGCGGCCTGGGGTACAACTGGAAGCATCCGAAGGTCCCGGCAAAGCATGAGTCGACTGGTAACAACGAAACAACTTGTTTATTTTAACATCGCAAAGAGTTGGCGGTCATGTTTGACCGAAGTAGAGAGACGGGAGAGCACTTCACTCAACAGAAGAAATCGGAGCCCTCCTTTTGGCGTCCGGGGGCAGCTGTTTTTATACTCTCGCAGTTGAGGGCAAGAAGGAACCCCTCAAAAGACGAGCACGTGAATGTACAATGGGCTAATGGTGACGCACACTGTCGTAGCGCTGCCGTAGCACCATGTCGAGCACGATCTCGTAGCACCCTGTCGTAGCGCTGCCGTAGCACCATGTCGAGCACGATCTCGTAGCACCCTGTCGTAGCGCTGCCGGTCGGGCACAATGACTGTAATGAGAGGATGATCCCTGCTTTCGCATCGCCTGGTTCGGGCACAATGACTGGAATGAGAGGGTGATCCTTTGCGGTCGCATCGCCGCAGTCGCGCCTGGAAACACCTGCCGATGAGCGTTGTGGCGACGATGATCGGGCCAAAATGTCTGCCGCCCCGCCGCAGTCGCGCCGGCAAAACCACGTGTCGCAGGCGAAACGCAACAGACCGCCCCGCCGGGGGAAGGAGATCCCGATGGACAGGGGACTGCATCCGCTGTCCGGAGGGATGTCGCTCGATGATGCTCATAACCGAAG
Source organism: Dermacentor variabilis (assembly GCF_050947875.1). Taxonomy (NCBI): domain Eukaryota; kingdom Metazoa; phylum Arthropoda; class Arachnida; order Ixodida; family Ixodidae; genus Dermacentor; species Dermacentor variabilis. The sequence goes on along the minus strand of NC_134572.1, from coordinate 115,044,880 downwards.
TCGGGCGTCCCTCGACGTTTCTTGAGCGCAGCGCACAGAGAAGGCCTCGTTCTCTCGTTCAGGTTCGCACGGGACACTGCAAAGTGACTTCGGGAGAGTTCACATTTTTGTTCTCGTTCCCGGCAAGCGTTAGAACTACGCTGAAACTCAACCGCTCAGTCAGCAAGCACGGCACAACCCTCACTAAGCCCTGCCAGGCTCTTTCCCCTTTTTATACCACTGCCTAGTTCCTTACAGTAGTCTAGCATCACTCAGAACGCGTCCACAAATTGAAAAATTGCACTAGAAAGCATATCATCACTTTGAAACACTAAACAAAAGCAATATGTTAAAAAAAATCCTGCCTCAGGAAGAAAAACATCAGTAACAAACAATTTTGAGGCTGATTCCTACGTTAGGGGCTTCGACTTAAGCCATCGGCGTTACCGTTGAGACTCCCCTTTTTGTAACGCACCTCAAAGGAATATTGTTGTAAAGCGAGGCTCCAGCGCAGGAGGCGGCCATTTTTCGGAGAGATGGTCTGCAGCCATTGGAGAGGGCAGTGATCCGTCTCAATGATAAACCTCGAGCCGGCTAGATAGCATGACAATTTCTGAACGATTCGTGCTGGGCCCTCCCACTGCACGTCTAGTTTGTTGTTTAGCGATGTGCGCAATATCATGACCTCATCGCCAACCTCAAAACGACGGGCCCTGGCTGTCCGATCATAATAAACCTTGGCCCTCTGCTGGGCCTTTGTCATTGCTTCACCTGACAACTCCTGTGCCCTTCTTAAGCGTTCGAGGAGCTTAAGCACGTACTCCACCACGACTGGGTCGTCGCCCCTACCTTCCCACGATTCTCGAAGCATGCGAAGCGGAGATCGAAGCGAGCGACCGTACACCAGTTCAGCTGGCGAAAACCCCGTAGCCGCATGCGGCGCGGTCCTTAAAGCAAACATCACCCCAGGCAGACACAGCTCCCAGTCAGTTCGATGTTCAAAACACAACGCTCTCAACACGCGCTTCATGACGGAGTGGAGCTTCTCAACGGAATTCGACTGTGGGTGGTACACTGAGCTGTGTAACAGCTTTACCCCACACCTTTCGAGAAAAGTTGTCGTCAAAGCGCTAGTAAACACTGTGCCCTGATCCGATTGGATTTCCGCAGGGAAACCAACTCGCGCAAATATGGACAGTAGTGCATTAACTATCTCAACTGAGCTGAGTTCTTTAAGCGGCACTGCTTCAGGGAACTTTGTCGCTGGGCAGAGCGCAGTCAAAATGTGTCTGTACCCCGTGGCTGTTACCGGCAGAGGTCCCACAGTATCAATAACGAGCCGTCTAAAAGGCTCCGTAATGATAGGTACCAATTTCAACGGCGCCCTCGATTTGTCCCCTGGTTTGCCCACCCGCTGACAAGTGTCACATGTCCTCACGAAATGGTCTGCGTCCCGAAAACACCCTGGCCAATAGTACTCTTGCAAGAGACGGTCCTTAGTTTTCTTAACTCCAAGGTGTCCGGACCACGAACCCCCGTGTGACAAGCGCAACAGATCCTGACGATAGCATTGAGGCACGATCAGCTGATCGAACTCCACTCCTCTGCGGTCTAGATACTTCCGGTACAGGACTTCACCTCTTTCCACAAAACGCGCAGTTTTCCTGGCGATACCTTCTTTGACATTACAGCGCACGTTTTCCAGGCTGCCATCCTTTTTTTGCTCGGCTATCAAAGCCGTCCGGCTGACTTTTAGCAACCTATCAAGTCCGTCTGACGTAGGCGCGATGAGCAAATCAGTAGATAGCTCTTCTAACTTTCCCGCGTCGGGCGTTTCCTCTCCAGTATCTGGCGCCTTTAACGTTACAGACTCAAGTTTATTCAGTTCGGGCGTGCTCGGAATATCAGCTTGCTGCGCCTCTGACCCTTTTTCGTTGTTTGATAACGTCGGCCCCGCAACTACCGCCTTTGCAGCGAGCTCCCGAACCTTCGATCTGGTTAAGGCCTGAACACTAGCTTCACCAAACAAAAGCCCCTTCTCGCGCAGGAGGTGATCGGACCTGTTTGAAAATAGGTACGGGTACTGGGGGGGCAGCATAGATGACACTGCCGCCTCCGTCTCAAGCGCTCCGAAAGGTCCTTCAATAAGCACTTTTGCTACCGGCAGACACACGCTATGAGCTTCCACGGCTTGCTTGATCCATGCGCACTCGCCCGTGAACATATGGGGTTCTACGTAAGACGGGTGAACTACATCCATCGTAGCTGCGGAATCGCGAAGCACTCGGCACTCTTTCCCGTTCACGAGGAGGTCTCGCATGTAAGGCTCGAGAAGCTTCATGTTCTCGTCAGTGCTGCCTATTGAAAAAAACACAACTTTTGGTGTTGTTTCCGGACACTGCGCCGAAAAGTGACCCGGCTTCTGGCACGTATAACAAACGCGCGCTTGCCTCATCTCGAACCGCTTTCTGCGTTCGGCTTCGGCTGCTGCCGTCTCCTTAGGTTCGGTCGCACTGCTTCCACTCGCATCCGCACTACGCGTGTTCCCCTTTGCTCTCATGGGTGTGAACTTCGGCCTCTCAAACTTCGAGCCAAATTCACCCTTTTGACCGTCCTTAGCTCCGCGAGCCCGACGCGTCACAAACTCCTCGGCTAGCTCAGCGGCTTTAGCCTCCGTACAAACGTCTGGCCTATCCAAGACCCAGTATCGCACGTTCTCCGGTAACCGACTATAAAACTGTTCTAGCCCGAAACACTGCAGAACTTTATCGTGGTCACCAAACGCTTTTTCTTCTTTGAGCCACTCCTGCATGTTTGACATAAGCCTATACGCAAACTCTGTATATGACTCACTTTTGCCTTTCTCATTTTCCCGAAACTTCCGACGGAACGCTTCCGCAGACAGCCAGTACTTTTTTAGCAGACTCGATTTTACTTTGTCGAAATCCTCTGCCTCCTCTCTATCCAAGCGAGCGACTACGTCGGCCGCCTCGCCGGGTAACAAAGTGAGCAAGCGCTGTGGCCACGTTTCCCGAGAGAACCCCTGCTTCTCGCACGTTCGCTCAAAGTTAACCAGGAACAAACCAATGTCCTCTCCAAGCTTAAACGGCCGCATTAGGTCAGTCATTTTGAACAATACGCGTTCTCCTGCACCGTGTGCCTGACTTCCATTACGAGCGCGTTCCATCTCTACCTCAAGACGCTTCATTTCCAAAACGTGTTGACGGTCACGCTCTTGTTGCTCTCGCTCTTTCTGTTCTTTACGTTCACGCTCTTCTTTTTCTTTTGCAGTCTCCCTCTCTTCAATGGTCTCAAGGCATTCCGACAGCTCGTCATCCTCAGCCTCTAACTCAAGAATAGCCTTTAGCAGTTCTGGTTTTCTTAGTTTGTCTGAGACATCCAGACCCAACTCTCTTGCAAGCTCCAACAATTTCGGTTTGCGCAACGACTTCAAATCCATGGCTGCTCTGAATGCTGCTTTCTCTACTGCTTACTATTGTCTTGCCGCAAACTAACCCGGCAGCAACGACAACCACAATTACCAGCTCTGTTTCTGACACTAACAAAAAGCCTGGCAAAGCTCAGAAGAAGAAAGTCCCGCACTCACCAAACCTCGCAGCCAAGAGTCCAGCGCAGTCGTTCCGCTGCAGGCAACCAGTCATCACACAGGGCTCGTTGCACTGCTCCCGGATCGTCGATGAGCTGCTCAGCATACAGTCAACTGCATCTCTTCGCTGCTGGCCTCCGTTGTCGCGATCTCACCGCTGGCAGACAGTTGTTTGAAGTCGGAGGCGATCTCACCGCTGGCAGACAGTTGTTTGGAGTCGGAGGCGATCTCACCGCTGCCAACCAGATGTTTGGATCGCACCGCTGGTACGATCTGTTGGGAACTCGGCGCTGACGCCCGTGGTTGTACCTGGGTCGCAAGCCCCAAGGGTAGCGTTGGCCTGGCGGCCTGGGGTACAACTGGAAGCATCCGAAGGTCCCGGCAAAGCATGAGTCGACTGGTAACAACGAAACAACTTGTTTATTTTAACATCGCAAAGAGTTGGCGGTCAGGTTTGACCGAAGTAGAGAGACGGGAGAGCACTTCACTCAACAGAAGAAATCGGAGCCCTCCTTTTGGCGTCCGGGGGCAGCTGTTTTTATACTCTCGCAGTTGAGGGCAAGAAGGAACCCCTCAAAAGACGAGCACGTGAATGTACAATGGGCTAATGGTGACGCACACTGTCGTAGCGCTGCCGTAGCACCATGTCGAGCACGATCTCGTAGCACCCTGTCGTAGCGCTGCCGTAGCACCATGTCGAGCACGATCTCGTAGCACCCTGTCGTAGCGCTGCCGGTCGGGCACAATGACTGTAATGAGAGGATGATCCCTGCTTTCGCATCGCCTGGTTCGGGCACAATGACTGGAATGAGAGGGTGATCCTTTGCGGTCGCATCGCCGCAGTCGCGCCTGGAAACACCTGCCGATGAGCGTTGTGGCGACGATGATCGGGCCAAAATGTCTGCCGCCCCGCCGCAGTCGCGCCGGCAAAACCACGTGTCGCAGGCGAAACGCAACAACATATATTTAGATATGAGCACCCGAGCTAAAGCTTCCTATTAACTTACATAACGCCGCCGTGTCGAAAGATTCCCACCACTACATAGTGTACCCGCTTAGCCGCCACGGCGTGTGCGGGTGTAAGCATGCCATCCAACAGAAAGTTTTCGGGATAACCACACTACAGCGGTGCAACGTGCACACCGCCGCCCACCTCAGTCGACGCGGGTTGGTATACACTCTGGACATTGACGATTTCCGCCATATTTTCTATTTCGCCATCTTGTCAGCTCTGATTGGCCCAGAGAAGGCTCAGAGGGCGACTGATTACGGCATCCCTGATTGGCTCACGACGCCGCTATATATACAGAATTTGACAATATGCGGAAGAATTTGACAAAGTCCACAATATAGCACCCCCGGTTAACACAGTGCCGACGGCGCCGCTAAGCCTAACTTTCACTTCGAAGCCGTAGTGGACGGCACGTCAACAACCGCTGAAGGTCTCGAAACGCACGCGTTTGAGTCCGATTGACTTTCTTTTCTCCATACTCTTGCAGAAGGGTGAAAGTTATCTGATACTCGCTGCGTTGTCTGTAGGTGGCGAGCTTTCTCGCAGTGAACCGCGTCGGCCAGACGCCAGCTCCGATTTCAAAATGTTTCCTATCGGAAGCTCGCGTGTTCATGCAAAGAGGGTTTAGTGGTCATCGCTTGTCACAAAAGGTTCGCTTTAGACCTAGCTTAATTCCAACTGCCATTATTTTTTAAATGAAAAACGAGTAACTTATCAGCTATAACCGATGTTTGTCTCGTCGCCGGTGGCGATGCACGCGGGCCGACCCGGCACGAGGAGCTTGCCGCGCCCCTGTGCTTGCGTCACACAGCTTCGCGGTCGTCCATTGGTCCATTGATCGAACGCATAAGTGGTTTCCAAATTCACGCCCCAGCGACAGTTGCCTGTGAGTGACGAAAACAGATATCGAAAGCTATGCTCTTGCTGTCTGCATGCACCGGAAGCGATTGCGGCATCGGAAGCACGTCATGGCTGCCATGTTTATGGCCCACTTTTCTTGCTGGTAGGATATGTTGCAAAACAGGGAAATATCGATCCGTGACATCTGTACATTAATAAAGAAAGCCGCAGTCGCAGCGTTTGATAAATCATCTCTTCTGCAGCTTCATCTGCACGTGTTTCGAACTGCTCAGTTCGTCTCGCGTCGAGTCGCCATAAATATCGATTATTGCTGTTGCCTGCGTCCGCACACAGTAAGCCGAAGATATTGTTACGGGGCAGCCTAAAATGGCGCCAGTCAGAAGAAGACGATTTGACATGTAGAGGTGGAATCGCCCTCGACCGCCATCTTGTTAATGCATCGTGGTCTCTCGTGTAAATATTGTACATACTTCTTTATGAGTGGCTTCTGTAACGTAACAATATTTTGCAAATCGAAAAATACCGTTTTAGAACTTTTCAGACGTCTCCCGAATGAACTGCTGCGTATATAGATTCTTCAGATATCAGTCTATGCAGCGCGCTAAGAAAGTGGAATTAATTAATTAATTAATTAATCGCGTTTACGTAACGTGCCCAGGTACAACCGTAAGGTCTGAGTGCTGGCGCGGGCATACATTATAAACCAAAAATAAGAAGACTGCAGGGGAATATACTTTTAAAAAAACATACACAATTAATGAAAAGAAAAAATGTGAAAATAAAAGTGTGCCTGCAACAAAGCGGAAAGTAAATACAAAGAGAAAGTAGGAGAAAGGCAGTTGAACTATGCGTGAAACTATATGAAGCAAGGCAAAGCTTGGAAAAGAACGATCAGAACAAGTTATGAAAATATGAAGATCATGGAAATAAGCATTATAAAGACTCAGTATTCTGTGGACGGTTGAGCATTGGCGATGACAGGCAGGAACATGGAAAGATCTATCATCTCTGGTGATCTTGCACGGAATACGAAACACGTTACAACTGAAGAGTTCGGGGCGGATGAGGATACCGTGAAGGATGTTGAAAAGAAACAGAAGGTCAGCGCAATTACGTCGGCAGTGAAGTAAGGGCAATGACAATAATTCAACAGTGCTAGAACAAGTTCCAGTGTCCGTGCTAGCAAAGCGGTGTTTATATATATGTAGAAACATTTTCTGGAACGGTCTATAATGTCACCATTGGAACCGGAAAAGCCATTCCAGACGACCGACGCAAATCTAAGTTGAGCAAGTCAGATAGTTGTGTACAACTTGCGGAACGGTGTAGAAGACTTGAATTCCCACGATAGTCAGCAAATAGAGCCACGAGAGCACATACCCCGCATTGCAACGCGTTTAGTGTGAGCAGAAAAGTGTAAGGTTGCATCGAAAAGTACGCCGAGATGTTTGACCTCACACACGCAACGATAGAGAATCTACAGAATAATAAAAAGAAATGCTTGCTGTTTTGTGTGTGAAAGTAATGACTTAGGTCTTAGCAGCATTCGAGGTGCGGCTGTTATCTTTGCACCATTTAGAAAAAGTAAACAGGTCTGACTGCAAGGTGCGACAGTCATCAAAAGTTTGAATTTTCTTTAAAATCTGATGTCATCGGCATATAGAAGGAAAGAAGAGTTCGGAATAATTAAAATAACGTCATTAATTTTTTTTAAAGTGAGTGGTCCTAATACTGATCCTTTAGGGACGCAGCTAGTTGCCACGTAGAAATACGACGTTTGGCAATTGATGTTAACATCAATTGCCAAACTCAGTCTTACTATGAACTTATAGTATGAAGTGCAGTGGGCAACATTCGTCAAAGCTGACTGTGATTTGCATCTATTCTTGTTTCTCGCGCCTATTTCGGCTTTATCGATTGCAACGCGCGATGTCTAGCCGCACTATAGATGTGTTTGGCGTCGAGTATCACGTTAAACATTGTTTTTGAACTCTGCACACACAGCAAGTGCTTAAAGCCACATGCGACCAAGCAGCAAAGAATCGAAAGTAAAGTGTGCCACACTGCGGCAATTTAGCGCTTCGAAAAAGTACTTCATAATTTCATATTATTACACATTACGTACTATATGCATATATTTCACACATTACATTATTACATATATTGTATATTATTAGTATTTTCATATTTCGCGGGCTTTCAGGTTGGGGAAAAATCTTTTATGTAGCACGTATTACGCAACAGAAAGCTGGATCTGGAATTTTTCAGGATGTCCTAGAATTTTTTATTAACACCTTTGCTCTGAATATAATATTGGAGAAGTTGAACAATTAAAAATAACTGTTTCTGTAATTAGGCAAAACATAAGAACAAGAATAGTCCGAATTGATCTCAGCGACGGCAAACAACATTAACTTGGTTCTGTGCAGCTACGTCGCACTTCCATGTCTTTAAATTTAGGCACAAGTTACATGGGACACAAAGCGGCGGTAGCGGCGGTAAGAGTCTGTGACGCGAACTTTGTCATCTGCCGCATCGGTGCTCACAAGTAAACAGATGCGCTCCTCGCACAACCACGATCGTCAGCAAACGGCCAAGCTCGCGTTTGCAGTGGCGTTCGCCATACATTTAAGGCACTAAGACGAACCTTACACGTCCAGCAACTCAGCTTATTCAGTACGAGTCTCACGAATTAACCGCACGAACCATAGCAGACGCCACAGCGCACGGCAATGACCGAATCCGAAACGGCGGCACCGTTATGAATACGCGACGGCGGCGACGCCGACTCAACCGTGCCCGCGCATTGCGGCGAAGCGCGCGTCGCGTGCAGCCGTGCTGTATTGACCCAAAAACGTGGATGATTTTTGTTGTTTAAAGCAAAGTAGAGAGAGCGGGCTACTAAAAGTCGGATGCAGAATATGTATGTTCTTATAGTTCATTGGATGGGACACTTGTCAATTATTCTGTACGTCAGCAACTTTACTCGAAGTAATACTACTTGCCGGCCGTTTTGCTGGGTCCGTCAAAGTGGAGGATATAAACGCGTCGGAAGCTGCGTCTATTCGGGGATGTTTCGCCTACGCTTGATCTCGGAGCTACGAACGATCCCTGCGTGGATCACGCCGTATCGCTCTGGGGAAAGTCCCCAGACGCTTGGCAGAAAGTGCCAGGGCGCAAGGCCCCTATCCCCGGCCTAGGCGCACGTGAATGCGAGGACGCCCTGTGCGGAGCTGTGCGTTGGCCGGGGCCATCGTCGCAGCACAGTCATGCAAGCTTGCCCTGCGATGCCTCCCGCTGGGAGTCCGCTCGGCCGAACACAATGGGGCTCATTCAGGAGGAACTCCCCGCTTACACATTTTTGAGGAAACTGCTGCGGTTAAATTATTCTATTGGATGAGTATTTCGTGCCTTGTTGGTCTTCATCCGCTGACCGTGCGGTCAGTCGCTTTACTGGTTCTGCCATGCCTTTTTTGCCACTGTACACCCAATTTTTTTCTTTTTTGTTTTCCAGCAGGGGCAGTAACTGCTGCTGCCCGCTGCATTTGAAACTACCTTACGGCAAACCTTCGTTTCTCACACCTGCCGGCCGGCAGAAAAAGGCGGGTGGAAAGGAGAGAAAAAAAAAACAAAGAAAGAAAGACAATGAGAAGTGTTGCTGGACGTGTGTCGCAGTTGTTGACTCCGTGCTTTAAAATAACATGACGTGACCCAGTTATCGAATTCATTCATAGATCGCTCGACCGACTGTTTGTTGCCGCAGTTTAGGCGATCCAAATGCGCATTATACTTTCTCGCTGTTATGCGTAGTTGTACTAAAATGACGCACCATTTTATTTCTCGTTGTTCTCGCCACACATTTATGCATTAAGCCACTTACACTGTAGTTACACCAAAGCAGTGCCGTTGCCTCCGTTATCACATTGAAACGGTGCTCGAAGGCTTTCAGCCATGCTTTCAGTGGTTCGCCCTGGCGCTACTCCAAGCCGGCGCTTCACCTCCTACAAACCAGATGGCGCGACGGGCGGGCGCGCTAGCCAGTGTCGTCGTGTCGTCTCTGTTCTCGTCGCCGCCAAACACGGCCTCGCACTTGTCGCGTGTCGTGTGAGGCATGGGCGACTGCTGTTCACAGCTACGCTGCGCAGACCTCGAGCTTGGTCCACGCTTACTTTCGACGCAAGTTACGCAAAGGCACACACTAGGCGGTTGTCTCGAATTCGTTTTATGTTTGTCTGCTTGATGTTCGTGTTTACGTCGAGGCCTGTCAATGAGTCGCCTCCTGTAGCTACGACAGCTGATGCCAGAGGTAGTTTTTAATATGCACGCTGAGGATGTAGCAGCTGATTAATTGTTTGGCTGATCCGCTAGTTATGTCTTCGACTGCTGTTTACAATTGCTAATGAATAATAATAATAATAATAATAATAATAATAATAATAAAGAAAATGTATGTTTGCGCCGCGGTGACAGCTTCAGACTCATCGCAGCAAACGCGCAGTAACGAAACACTTAATTCATAATGATGCTCAATTTTCTTCTGTTAATGAATTTTTCCCCATGGCAGTTCTACGACGGTAAGGTGTAGGAGCGGCATCCTTGTCGAATTTAGTTTCTTTCTTTACCCCAACCCGTTTTTCTCATTATTTATTTATTTATTTATTTATTTATTTATTTATACAATACTGCAGGCCTTGGCGGTTTCCAAGCAGGAGCGTCATACAAATGATAATAAAAGATAATAACATCAACAGTGCGCAGAATAGCAAACCAGTCCATCAGCTGCGAGTACAAAGTATGGAAAGGACACTGTATCACGTAAAAATGAATTCCCAAAACAAATAAAGTAATAATAATAATAATAATAATAATAATAATAATAATAATAATAATAATTGCTAGCTTTTTGAGTACGTGTATGAATCCCTGATACATATTTGCTCGCCCTATATCAGAAAATTTGCGAAATTGCTTTGATCAGCCTTCTTTTTTTTTCACGTAGGATAAAATGAGATTTCGTTAAATGTTAATATTCTGTGCATGCACTTACAGCAAATGAATGACTGTACTTTCGGGCAACAGTTCAATTATGAAAACAACCTAAAATTTGTTTGTAGAAGTTCGCAATGTCCGCGCCTCCATTCAAAGCTGCTGGCCAATGGCAGTTCGTTGTTTTCCTGAAGCATTATAAAAAGGATTCCTTTCTGAAAAAATTATGCAGACTCAAAGAACAGGTTACCGGCTATATGAAGCTAAGTTATGGGGAAAGCGATTAATTATGTACTAATAAACTATAATGGTGATACGTAGAATTGTGTACTTTCATCCCGTTTGCCGTCTGAATGCCCAGCGAGATGGAATGTTGAATAGAAGACATTCAGGTCTCGTTGAATACTTGGCCTCGCCGGTCATGTGAACGGTTGGACATGCCGTCTCTCTGTAAATTCGGTCTCGTTGTATAGCATTCATATTACGCATTGTCTAATCTCATGCGATGCTCATATGAGTATGCACCGCAAAGCTCACAACCTTAATGTTACCATCTACAATGCAAAAAAAAAAAACGCAAGAAAAAAAAAAGGAAAGAAAGAAACCACTTATTGCATGAAGAGAGGCTTGATAAGCCAGAAAAGACGGAAAAGCGAAAGAGGTGTGTTGACGCCGCCTTGAATTTCCCACACCAGGTCGCCGTGACGTCATGGATTTTGATGACGTCTGCTCTGACCTATTGGCCTCGAGATCCACCGCTAGAGTGGGCATGGAAGCACAAGCAGGATGGCAGTCGCATACCGTATCTCCCTATTTGTGCAGTTTCTGGCCATTTTCACGAACTGCAGTCGGAATCCTGCAGCCTCGGTCGGCGTCTTCAACGGCACTTCTTCGACGAATGCACCTTCCCGGTGCGCCAACGGGACGCAGTCACACTCGCCGATCATCGAATATCCTGGCTTTGCCACTTGGAGCGCTCCTGACGCTTTTCCCGAATACTACCAGAATCGCCACCTAGGCACAATGACGTCTACACTGCTGATATCGCCAGGCATAAAAGCTGCCTTCACCCGTGTCGTCACCAGTGGGCATGGAGGCACAAGCGAGATGACAGCCTCGTACCGTATCTTCCTATTTGTGCAGGTTGGTCGTTTTTCTATGCAGCCCACCAAATGCTTCCGGTCTGAAGGCCGCTTTATAATTGTGCTTCCTTGCCCAGAAGCAGTGTTTGATCCTTTTTGCAATTCACTCTTGTTGATGAGTGGCGACATCGATCAATACCCTGGCCCCGATGAAAAGGTTATATCCGAACTGCTGAAAACTGTAAAAGAAACAAACGCCCGTTGTAGACGCATTGAAACAGACCAATCCAGTATGTCACATGCGATAGAAGAGCCTAAACGTTGACAGCAGTCCATCACAGCCAGCATCACTGATACTAATGACCGCCTGCAAGCTCTAGAATGTCAGGCTGTTGGCTTCGATACCTTACAGCAAGAAATGAGTGACACGTGTCAGAATGTAAAACGTGTACAGCGAGCGACCGCAACGCTTCGCGGGCGGCTCGACGACGCGGAAGACAGATCACGGCGGGGAAATCGCATGTTCTTCGGGATATCCGATAGCCCATCTGAGAATGCACGTCAGTGTGAAGAAACAGCTATCTCCATCGTCTCAGACAAACTGGATGTGCCACCGCTAGATAGCACATAGCGTGCACATAGAATAGGTAAATTTGTCAGCGGCAAAAATATATGCGTCTAGTAGTGAAGCTTGCCACTTTCAAGACAAAAGAGCTGGTGTTTTCCGAATCGTCTGCTTTCGGGGGAACTGGTATCAGCGTAAGCGAAGACTTTTGCGCTGCAACACGTCAGTCCCGGAAGAGACTGCTGGAATTCGGCAGAGGCTTAAACTCTAACTTCAAATTAAGCTACAGGAGACTCTTTTCGGAGGGAAAGTGCTACATGTTCAATACTGGCGAAAATTCGGTTATCGAAGTGAATACTCACAGACAAACGATCGATGCTGTCACCACGTCCCCAGGAGCAACCCGTTCCGGACGTGTCTGTGCGGAAAAAAAGGTGGCACAGGCGAGAGGTGGATGCTCATCATCAACAGCATCCGTAATTTTTGCTAACATTCGGAGCGTTTTTCCTAAAAGAGATAGTTTGAACAGTATAATTAACGATACTGGAGCTGATATTGTTCTACTAACGGAAACCCGTCTCTCTGACAAAATAGAGACAGGCGAGCTGTTTCACTGCAACAAAAATCGACTATACAGCGGCTAGACCGTGCCGACAGGATAGGCTGTGGTGTTTCGATTGCTATTAACTCTAGTTTTGAATCGTTCCTTTTGAGCGTGACTACTGATTTTGAATTACTCTGGTGCTACCTACCTATCGGTTTCAAAAAAATAATCATAGGTGTCTGTTATCGTCCACCTAATGCCCATTGTGATTTTGCGGAAAGAATTCATGACACCTTAAACGAAATATCTGTTCGATTCCCTGGTTTACCCGTGTTTCTCTTGGGAGGCTTTAATTTTCCTACTATCGACTGGTCACGTTCCTTCCCCCTTTCTAATCCGGCATCTGCAGAGGCTGCAGAATTTTTAACGTTTGCTCAGATTTTAACGTTTCGTTGCTAGCTATCAAACCGACATGTGTCACATCTACTCCTTGTTACTTGCTTGACCTGATTCTAACCGATCATCCTGATAATGCATCACCAGTAACCCACGCACCTGGCGAAAGCGACCATGACACCTTACACTTTACTATTTATATCCCTTCTACAAAAGTATATCACATATCTACAAAAGTATATCACATAAGTATATCACAGACTACAAAATGGCTGACTTTAATGATATCAACTCTGAGCTATCGGCCTTCCTTGACTGCTTCCTTGTGACACATGTACACTTATCAGTTCAAGAAATGTGGTTGCCTTTCAAAACTACAGTAATGCATCTCATCAGCAAATATATTCAACTTCGAGTAATTAATTAATCTTCTAACGCCCCTTAGTACAACAACCATCTGAAATGACTATCCAACAAAAAAAATGCAGATTTTTTCGTTCCGCCAAAAGATAATTAAACGCTGATAGATGGTAAGCATACACATCCGCTGCCAAAGCCTATACAAGCGCTTAAAGCATGTCCAAATTTACCTTCTTTAACTCGACCCTACTGTCTCTGATAAAACCTAACCCAAAAGGCTTCCGGAACATTATTAAATGTACCAAAGACAACAGTATAAGCCTCCTGAACGATTCAGGAGCTCAAGTTGCGAATCATCTTTGCGCTTCTCTGCTTAACAGGACGTCTTCCCAATCATTCTGCACAACAAATATCAGTGACTATCCACCTTTGCCATCCGTAAACTCTCCGGCCCTGGATTCCACTACTCTCGACCCAGCAGGCATCCGAGCCCCAATTTCCAAGATATAAAGTGGCCATCGTCATGTGGTATTGATGGTATTAATTTCAAGTTCCTCCAGAGCACTTCAGAATACAGCTCCATCATACTTACCCTTATTTTTGCTTGATCACTTAACGACAGTGCCCTACCCATTAACGGGAAAACTGGTAAGGTGGCCCCGCTTTTTAACTGGGGGAACCCACAGAACCCCCTGAATGACAGACCTATTTCATTAACCTCGGTACCTTGCAAAATTTTTGAACATATAATTTTCACTCACCTTGCAAATTTCCTTGAATCAAATATTTTTTAGCTGTTATCAACACGGACTCAAGAAACCATACTCTTGAGAAACACAACTATTAACATTTAGTAATGACTTGCATGGGTTTTTGGACTCGGGTTTTTCGACGGACTGTATTTCTTTAGACTTTTCTAAAGCCTTTGACAAAGTTCATCATCAACTACTTATCTATAGCTAAGCCTTCTGAATATTGACCCTTTAATATTCAAATGCATGTGTAGCTTTCTTTCTAGTTGTACTCAATATGTAACTATTAATGGCAACGACTCACCAGAGGTGCCAATAGAATCGGGTGTACCTCAAGGCTGTGTGTTGGCGCCTTCACTTTTCCTCATTTCTATTAACGACTTGCATAATCAAATCGCCAGTTCTGTTTGTTTATTTGCCGACGATTTAGTAACTTACCAGAAGATAAATAATTATTCTGACGTGTTTACATTACAATCAGAATTATATAACGTAACATCCTGGTACTCTCGCTGGCACATGAATCTTAACGCCTTAACATGTAAATTCATGAGAATCTCACGTGACCAAGTAACTTTTCCTAATTACTACTCTAACAACATCTCACTCGAATTAGTATCATGTTATAAGTGCCTCAGAGTGCAGATTTCAAGTAATCTCTCATGGAAGCGACATATTGAACATATTACATCCAAAGTTAATCGCATGCTGGGCTACCTGAAGCGCAATTTCCCGCTGGTACCTTCTTCTCTCTCTAAACCAACAGCTATATGTCACCTACATTCGACCTAATCTAGACTACGCATCATCAATGTGGGACCCTCATCAATTAACACTAATAAACACCTTAGAAACTATACAGAATCGTTCCGTTCGTTTTATTCTTAACATTGCAATTACCAGCGCACAGCAAGCTTAACTAGGATGAAACTTGCCCTCAATACATATCCCCTTACCAAACGCAGAAAAATCGCTCGCCTTTGTTTGTTCCGTAAAATATACCACTCGATTCCTACGCTCAAATCACGCTATATCGAACCAGCCTCTTTTACTTCTGCACGCTTAGACCATCGTCATATAAGTGAACATCCCATCCCACAGAACGTCTACCGATGGAAACTCGTTTTATCCAGAAACATCCCAGGAATGGAATCACCTACCGGATCCACTAGCCTGTATTACTAACACCGATGACTTTTGTAAGGCACTTGCTAACGTTATTTAGTATACCTTCATTTTAATATACTGACACATGCAGAGTAGCCCTGTTCTGACCAGTAGTGTTTATAAGTTATTTCCATTGTACTACCTACCTAATCTACAAACTGTATGCTTTGTATTATCATTTATTTTCTATCAATACGCGGTTATCTTCTCACTCTAACTTTCGCTATGTACACCACGCATTTATATTTCGTCTGTATTTTTATGATATGCTTATTCTGTCGCTCTAACTTGCGTTATTTTCACATTGAACTATGCGCTGTTGTCTGAATATTCTGTTTTCTTTTCTTTTTTGTGTACTTATCTGTATGTATTAGCCCCTCCGCTCTGTAATGCTTCATGAATAAATAAATAAACAAATAAATAGGGAGACTGGCGCGTCCATTGTTATGGAAATAACATCACGTGACTCGCCTTTGCCGCAGCCAACGCGGCTCGCTGGCTGTGCGATTGCCGCCTTGATTGTAGGGTTTTGTAGATAACGTGTTTCATTCCTGGGGCAGCAATTTAGTTGCCCGCTCTTGCAGCATGGTTTACTGCTCGGTTCTGCAGTACCGGTCACATTTTACCGCGCCAGCGGTGTGAGTTTTCACGCCTACGCCAAAATCAAGCGGCGGCGAGATGTTTGGCTGATAAAGTTACTGGGAACGAAATAATATGGTGATCGTAGAAGCCGTGCAAGCGACACACACACAGGGGCGTTGCGTGCTCGCCCCTGTGTGTATCGCATGGCGCGCACACGGCGGGAGCGCGGATTGAGGAGACAAAAACATAAGCGGTTGAAGTCTCACGTATTATAATTGACCAAGGCGATAATTCATCGTCCCGCGATATTCCTGGCGAAAGTGGCAAGGCGCACTCTCCGCGAACGATACTGTGAACAACACTACTGTTATTGCGGCAAAAGTGCGTATTGGGGGCGAGGAGTTACGGAGTCACCATATGTCGGAATTAAGCGCCTTCCTTGCGTAGTATGAGGGATCACGAGGCGCGCTCCTCATAGGTTTCGCCGACGGCGCTTAATAAAAATACCACGCGGCAGCCCTCCTGAACATTTACGTCATCATCATCATCAGCAGCAGCCTGGTTACGCCCACTGCAGGGCAAAGGCCTCTCCCATACTTCTCCAACTACCCCTGTCATGTACTAATTGTGGCCATGTTGTCCCTGCAAACTTCTTAATCTCATCCGCCCACCTAACTTTCTGCCTCCCCCTGCTACGCTTCCCTTCCCTTGGAATCCAGTCCGTAACCCTTAATGACCATCGGTTATCTTCCCTCCTCATTACATGTCCTGCCCATGCCCCATTTCTTTTTCTTGATTTCAACTAAGATATCATTTACCCGCGTTTGTTCCCTCACCCAATCTGCTCTTTTCTTATCCCTTAAAGTTACACCTATCATTCTTCTTTCCATAGCTCGTTGCGTCGTCCTCAATTTCAGCAGAACCCTTTTCGTAAGCCTCCAGGTTTCTGCCCCATACGTGAGTACTGGTAAGACACAGCTATTATATACTTTTATCTTGAGTGATAATGGCAACCTGCTGTTCATGATCTGAGAATGCCTTCCAAACGTCCCCCAGCCCATTCTTATTTTTCTGGTTATTTCAGTATCATGATCCGGATCCGTGGTCACTACCTGCCCTAAGTAGATGTATTCTCTTACCACTTCCAGTGCCTCGCTACCTATCGTAAACTGCTGTTCTCTTCCGAGACTGTTAAACATAACTTTAGTTTTCTGCAGATTAATTTTCAGACCCACCCTTCTGCTTTGCCTCTCCAGGTCAGTGAGCATGCATTGCAATTGGTCTCCTGAGTTACTAAGCAAGGCAATATCATCAGCGTAAGTACTCTTAAAACGAGGGAAGTTTTTGACTGTCGATATAATAATCTTGGGCAAACTAAAAGCACAGAATCGTTTACAGACGCTATCTCTTTACCGAATACGTACAGTGAACGCCACTGCGCGCGGTCGCCGCGATGTAGTCTCTCGAACCGGCTTCTTGCGTGAAAGGTAGGCAAACGCTGAGAGTAAACTATGTGAAATAAGTTCGTATAGTGGGTTGTCTCTATAACGAAATGGAGCATAACAAAATGAAACCTCAATGCAGCGATCGCACGGGTCCGCAGCGACCGACTGCGCGTCTGCAACATGTCCGCGCACAATGTTTTGCTTTCGCTTTGAGCGCGTTTTCGCACCGTGCCGTGAGCTTTAGGCCACAGCATATGAGCATTTGACAGTACGCTAGCAAACATTAATGTGTTGCGTAGACAAAGAACTAATAAAAAAATAATTTCGTTATAGAGACTTCGACGCCTACGGCGACTGCGATGTGCCATCGCGTCGATTGAATCTTTTTTTTTTCTTTTTTGTCTTCTAAATTCTTGGACATTTTATTATTATTTCTCAAGTTGCGTCGCACTGTATATGGTTATCGGTCTTCTCAGCGTGCGCTTTCCCTCTGCTTCTTTTTCGTAATCCAGTGCATTAATTCATGACACAAACATGAACATATGCCATGCCTTTTTTTCGTGTGCGTCCTCCCGCTCCCTTTCTGTTCCAGTGAACTTGCCAGAGTCTAGCATCAACAAGTTCATAAACCAAACCGCCATGACATTAGCCGGGCAGCGGGCGCGGGCGAGCGTCTCAGTGCGCGTTTTCTGCTATTCACCGAACATCGCAGTCCTGGCGCCTTAGCAGAAATCTTCCTCGCGTCTGTGCTTGCTGCATACCCGAGTTGTAGCCGATGGCTGTGTACCGGTTCTAAATTTCGCGAACCAAGCTTCACGCAGCTCCTTGTCCTGCGACTACGTGTCAATAAGGCTGACGCCGGGCTCCGTTGCGTAGGTCCGGCACTGCAGTACCGAGCAGTAGCCTACCATGCTGCGCGCCTCCAAAGGCAGCCACTACCTATTAGAGTACTTTCAAACGTTGTCAAGCAGACTCCCAAGGCGGTAAAGCCTCACCACTTAGTCAGAACTGCAGAGCAGCTGGGCCTTTAAACTTTAGTTTTCAGCTGACTTCGGCTCTTCCGAAGCAGCCTACGCGGCCGCTGTGTCCACGTGATCCCTGATGCTACGTCACGCCGATGGTGGCGCAAGCTTTTCCAGTGGTGAAGCTCGCCCCCAATAGCCGCCTTTATAAAAGATCATGCGAACTGAATAAGCAACATGAAGGGCATCGGGTTGCTCGCTTGCTAAAAATATTTGCCGTCCTGCACACCGCACTGGGATGTGCGCGCTACGTTGTTTTGCAGTCAATGCGCCCCACATAAAACGCTTAAAATATGCAAACGCTCGGAATTAGCCGTGGCTGAACCGCTGGCGTTGCCGAACACTTCGTAGTCAGATCGCTTTCTGCGTCACGGAGAGATTCCAGCAGGTGGCACCGCGGTATGTCCTTGAGGCCGATATATAGCAAATTTTGTGTCGGTCAGAGTCGCCAACACGTAATGTATTCTAAAGGAGCCAATGACTGAACTCAGTAAGTCCCGAGGACATTACTGCGTCACGGCTGCGGGGTTTGGCGAGATGAAACATGTCTTTCATTTTCTCTTCTATCAAATACTCTTACCACGAAAAAAAGAGAAAGCAATGAAGATCTATTTTTGCAAGAATACTTGATCACTAAAGTAATTAAGTTTTTGTAAATTTAGGGGCCCTTTAATTAAAACTGGGACACTATCATCTCCGCTCCCTGTATGTATGTATGTATGTATGTATGTATGTATGTATGTATGTATGTATGTATGTATGTATGTATGTATGTATGTATGTATGTATGTATGTATGTATGTATGTATGTATGTATGTATGTATGTATGTATTTACTTGAGTGTTATTTCCTTTCTCATTCCTTCCTTCCGTCCGTAAAGCTTCAGGTTGCGCTCTCTGTCCATGGCCTCATCAAACTGTGCCGCAGTGACCATATAACAGTCCCTTTGTTTGCTTGCTTTCTTTCTGTTTTCTTTTTTTTTCTTTACCGGGCTGGAGTTACAGCATAAGCAGCGCAGAAATGTTGCATATAGTATGCTTATATGGTCACTTGCAATCATCAACTACACCATTTATTTCCCCGTCCCCAAAGCAGGTCCGCAGCGCAGTGTAAAGCACCCCTGGGCAAGCCGATCTTTCAGATTTTCTGTAAATAAATTATCTCTTCCTCTCTCATGACTCCGCAGCACAGGCTTCCGTCTGCACGCGCAAACTCAGTCGAGAGGGAATAAATCGGCCCGTATTAGACCAAATCGAGCGCCTAATCTCTCGAAAATTTATATAATGGCGCCGCCTAAGTCGCATCTACCATCCGAAAGCGAGGTCTAATATGAAGAACATAATCTCACGTCATTGATTTTTTTCTTCTTCTCTATCACGTAGTACGCTCTCCTCTCTACATTTTTCACGCCCGAACAATGGGAACCGCCTTTTTCACAAACACCAGCTTGACGTCTCGAGATATAATCGAGCATGTGCTTTATGGCCTAATTGTTTCTCGCAGAAATATATACACAGGCACGCACACGAAAAAAGAAATTAACTGGAAACACCGAGACTCTCAGTGATAAAAGAAAATGAAATCGGGTCTATACGGTCGTCGAAAGAAAAAGAAAGGAAAGGCAGCAAGCAAATCGCAGCCTGAATAAGCAATCAGGAGCGGAGTAATTTGACGGTCTCGTTTGTTTCCCTCTTTGGGCGCGCGGCGAGTGTGTAGCAGGGATTGCTTGCGAGCCAATTTAGTTGAGCGAACCCCTAAATGGATTCCAAGCCCCGCGAAACGGGTGCGAGCGTCACACGAAGAAAGGAATAATAAAGAAGTGAAATACGAGGAAAAGAACAGTTATATCACGCAAGAAGGAAGGCGACGACGACGCAGGAACGACTAGAAGGAACAAAGGTCATTTTCGCAATGACCAGGCAAATTTCTTCTTTCAATTCCTGCGGTGAGATAGACTTACGTACTCTCTCGTATATATACGTGCCCTGTTTGCTACGCGAGGAAGCTCGTTTAGTTTAACGTTGCGCCGTCTTACGCTAAGCGGCGCTGCTCTCAGTTACTCTCGCACCCTGTGTAGTTGGCGAGCGCTTAACGATGGCAAGTCGATTTGTGTATATAATTGTGCACTTACGAACCGGACCACTGTCGATAGCTTCGGCCGGAATGCGATGGTGCAAATATTTTTTTTTTCTTAACCAGACAGAAGTTAACTTCGAAAGGCGCCGCGCGATCAGTGCTACTATAAAGTCGCAAGTCGTGACACCTGCCACATGTAGTTATTCAGTGTGGCTTCAGTGTGTAGTTATTCAATATGGCGTTCTACTGCTGAACAAGAGGTAGCAGGTTTTATTCTGCGCCGCAGCAGCTGCATTTCGATGGAGGCGAAATACAGAAATGTTTGTTTGCGTGGACTTAGGTTCACGTTAAAGAAAAAGAAAACAAAAACGTGCAAGGGGGTGAGTGAAAATAAATCATAAGGCCTCCGCTACGCCGTCCTACATAACCCACTGTGTAATTTCCGATCTATAATCAAATTAAATCGTTTATTTCCATTCGTTGCTTAGAGGTAGAGGAACGTCAGTGTCTCGCCGACTATAGCGTCGTATGGCTGTGTCGCTGGTAAACAGTTACATAAGCTGGAAAAAAAACAATTACGCACACCATGTGTATTTCTGCATGCACATTGAAGTGAAACTATTCAAGTACACTTCTCTTAAAGAACATCCAAACAAGCACGCTGTACATGCCCTTCTTCATCTGGGACCGGAAGAATACGTGATCCGCTTCTTCCTGCACTTGAAAGTCCAAGGCGATGCTGCAGCGTTGCGAGAGAGAACAGGAAAACACTCGCCGCGCCGTGCGAGTGTTTCCGCACAAGTGCGTAGTTTGTTTTATTCGGAAGCGTGTGCGTTCTTTGTCTGTGGGGCTGCAACTGTGAACGCCAATATTGGCACGTGTATACCAGTTTATCTTTATCGGGTGACCACGTTTTACCGCCTAACAAATGTTATCGCACAGCGCAGGACGCGCCTGCATGTACCGGAAGCTTCTGGAATGTTATCGATGGTTCCATCCGCTGTCTGTGGCCTAACCTTGCGTAATCTAATTGCATGTATACGCGAAACGAATAGTGTAGAACTTTGTGGAAGACCACGGGGGTCTCAGCGATCACTCTGGAACATTCGACGACTGATGTATAAAAGCCGACGCGCTTGACCCAGTGATCAGATTTCCGACAATCGCCGACTGTGTTCGCCGCTGTTGTTGTGCTTTAAGTGTAACTTGCTTTTGAGGGCGCAAGTTCGCCCAACAAAGATTTAGTTCCGCCATTTACAGTTTTGATACTGGGTCGTCACAGTCACTATACCACGTGACAATATATTTAAAAACTTATGCAGGGACACCAACGAATGGCAATCTTTGGCGTCGCAGCCAGACAAGCTGAGTCACGTTGGCTGCGGGAGCAATGTGGGAGGCACCGAGCGACGCCATGTTGCCATCTTCTAGCTTCTCGTTATACAGGGACATGTCTGCAGCCATGTACACTTAAGCGATGAGATCTGCCAAAAAGGGGTCGTAGCATCAAACGCTGTCTTCCTCCTTGGAACCCATAGTTAATGGGACTCACTATCGCAGTGGCGCACGAGAAATGGGCGAGCGAGAGGTGGCAGGCAGCGGCCCAGGAGTCCAGGGCGTACTAGGAGTTCTCAGGTTGCCGGACGTATGAATGCGGGGTTAGATGACGTGCTGACCATCTGCAATCGCCATTTTTCTACCCGTACGCTACTTGCAAATTTACAGTATCGTTCTTGAGCCGCGACTTTATGATATCAAGTGCTTTTAGTCATAAACTACAAATCTTGTCGTAGTTAATAAATGGCAATAATGCCGTAGCGTCGGACACGGTAGCACTGGTGTGTATACGACCGAATCCTTGAAACAATCCTCTACACGCAACACAGAGGGTGCTCTGGAGTCTCATCGCACCCACACTAATTGTACGCTGCAGTGTTCGCCATTCCTATTAGGAATGAATAGGCACTTGTAAATGCGACGCCCAACCGCATGCGGCGCAGTAAAGTTGTTTCGCGACGTAAGAGTCGCGAAACAACGTGGCAGTATAGTTGGAAACCACGTGATCAAGTATGGTCAGCTGGCGGGCTCCGAAGCGACGCATTTAAATGCGTAAGCATTTGTATGCCTACCCAGCCAGGAAACCCGTCCGTCGCTCACGTAAGATAAATCGCTCTAAAGAAATTTTATATAAAACAAAGTAAATTGGAAATTAAAAACGTTCGCGGGGGTGAGTTTTGAACCTACGACCCCATGCTCAGAAGCCAAAATTCACCTTCAGCAAGCGTAGATGTTTAACCCAGTTCAAAAAGACACTGGGCTAAACACTCACGCACTCACTGAAGGTGAATATATCTTAACCATACGAATGTGTTGTACCGGCGGTACAAAACAAACATCTAAGGAGAACAATTTTTATGAAGACTTTGTTGAAAGATTTGGTGATAGTGGAATAATAGCCATCTCTATAGGACCACATGTAGAGCCGATTTGGAGCATTGCAGACATGGGAAAAATTCCGACTTTACGAAAATTTAATACCAAACATGCCGCATCACTGATAGGTTGCGGCGGTTTTGGGAGTGTTCCGTTGGGGCGTTCCTTCACTGACCGAAATGCCACCAATCTCTGAGGGCTCAAGCACTTCGCGTCGCGCAACAGTGACAGATAAGCAGTCATTTAGTTGATAAGGATGATAAGTAGTGATGAGGATTTATATTTCGATGCAGATGAATAAGATGCTAAAGAGCGATAAGGGCTTACAATGATCGGAACTTCTGATAAGGTTGATAAGGACTGATGAGGGTTGATAAGGGTCGAGTTGAGTCCGATAGGGTTGCTAAGTGTTTATACTGGTCGGATCAAGTTTGATAATATTAACGATGACGCCGGGCTGCGTGCATATGAGCAAGTGGCACTATGCTTACGCGTACTTAGACAACCCCAGTGGAGTTTCTGCGTAATCTTTTTTTTTCGGTGAAGTGAGTGAGAGGCGGGTGAGGCGTGCGCGTTTCACCGCGGACGGGGAAGGTGACAGGGGAAGGGCTGGACAGGCTCAAAACTAAGACAGGAATTTTGATGGGCGAGTGGTCACGTGCCCTGTGTGCCTACGCACCCCCCCTCCCCCCCGCCCCCCCCCCCTCCGCCCCATCGTCTACGCCACTGCCGCAGAAAAACGTCTTAACGCAGAACAAGAAAAGACGAAAATGTCGTCTCAGCGTTCCTTTAACAGTGGACTGCTCTGAGCTCCGCAAGTCCCGGCTGTGGCCATCGCGGGACGCTGGAACAGCTGAGGGACGTAATCACTTTTGAAGTAGGCTCTCATCACCGACTGGTACGTTACGAACGTAAAGATTTGTTTAAATGGCGCTGTTAAATCCCACAAGTAGCATCTCCACGTAGCACGTGTACAAAATAACCATATCCTCTTTTCTCATACGGTATAAAAACTGCTTTTAGCATAGACATTGTGTTAGGGGGTTGTCATGTTCGGCCTGAATCCTGGATTTTTGGTCTTATTACGCGGTTCTTCGAGACGCACTTCGCGGTTGATTTTCGTGGTATATGTGACGACACGATGGTCTAGGTCAAGTTTCAGTTTTCTATAAAGCTAGCTGCAGGGATATGATTAGACCACTTCCAAACACTTCCGCATGCATCAAAAATCATATCCAGGATGAATTTGTAACTTAACCTCTTCCTAGTCTATTAAAAGAAGCAGCTATCGAAGGTAATGTGCAAGGGCGATGTGAAAAGGCAAAGGCAATGTGAAAGGCAAATATTCAGTCGAGCTAGATCGATAGATTATTCGACTACAAGTCTATCAGCGTTTTCTGTACGCCAACGTATCACTTTGCTGCGTATAAAATTGGCGCCGAAGCTCCTGCTGCTGCTCCTCAATATGAACCGACCGCGCCAAGACGGAGAAGTTCACGTCATCTCTACGTGATCTCGCTCTATGCCTCTCTTTACGAATCAACCACTGCTGACGTCGCTCGAGAGATATACCTGTCGAAAGTGAGAAATCAGAGTGGCTTCACCTGTTGTCGAGTATAGTATATACTATAAGTCCACAACAGGTGACACCACTCCGATTTCTCACTTTCGACATTTTCTGGCTCACATAAGCTCCGTTTCCGCTACTAAGAACGCATCCGGTATTACAGAAGCCTAATACCTCAATTTAGTTCGAGTTAATATTTTAGTGTATATTTGTTTTCGTTAATATTAACGTACAAGAGGTTTCTGGGAGGAGATGAAGGCAGAACAATGGCGATACGTGTACATTATGGCCAAGGAACCTCGCGGAGCCCCGAAAGTATTGGACACCATGGTCCGTCTTCTCAGCCAGCTCGAGTATGCCAAGCAAGGGTCATGCGCACTGCCTCATATGAGGCGCACTGGCGAGGCGTGGTGCTTGTGCTCTCGTGTCTCCACTAGCAGTGTCTTCCTAGGTTGGCTGCGTATTTGCGCACCGCCTGCTCATCGTCGGACACAGAAGACGGACGCGATGAGCTCCGTTGTTTCATATCCGGACTGCCGCTGGTCTTACCGGCGGCAGCTCGACCAACTGAGAGCCTCGACCGACTGGGTCTCTGTTCGCGAACCGTCAAGGCGTTGTTTGCACGGCTCTTATTTCCTCTACGTACAGGAGCGCCTTTTTGCGCAGCGTTGATGAACACAGGTCGTATCGCTCCCTTGTTCGTATAAGCTCGAGTGTTTGTACAAGCCTTCCACTGTGACACCGTACGACCGGTTGCTACAGCGGGTCACAGATTGGACGTCGCCCTAGGGGTAGATGTTTTTAACTCCCGCGTCTTCCTTGTCTTTTCTACAATGCTGATTCTACCTTACGCACGCGTTGCTCTTAGAGCCGGCTGGATCTTAGTGCTTCCCTTTCTCTTTTCGAAGTTTTTCACTTACTTTTATGTTGTCGATTTCAATGACCACGATGCGCTGTAGATTTTCTCAGCTGGCAGCAGCGTAAAGCTCACGTAATTTTTTTCTTTTGTTTTTTGCAGTCATCCGCGAAATATCGCCTCTTTACCGCCATCTGTGTGAACAGAAAATTTTCCTTTGTTCTTTATATGTTCATATATTTCTTCTTACCTAGTCGAGTTGTGAAAATAAAAAAGAGAGAGAGAGAGAAAGAACCGTACGTGCGTGTTTGCGCAGTAGAATGAAATATTGTTTTTGTTCCTGCCATCCCTGAGTGCAGGTCTCCAAATACTGTGTCACGTACCGCGGACTTTGTCGCCTTCACAATAATAGAAGGGAACACCGTGATGGTCCCGACGCGAGCAGAATCATCTAAGCAATAAGATGAAATACCATATTATATCGTGCACGTGATATTTAACTGTTTCAAGTTTCCTGCCGCTGCATCTGCAGCTGATAATCGCCGTCTGCTTCGAACGTGCTCTGAAACGAGTAACGGCTGGGAAAAGATGCCGAACGCTGTCAGATGATTGGCTGACCAAACTCGCGACTACGCTCGATAACTTTGTGGATGATTAGTTTTACAAGACTAGGCTGCATTATCTGCAAGAAGCAAGCATGGATCTTCTTAATTACTTTCTGGCATAATTATGATGTATCGCCGCCCCTGCGAATCACACCAAACATTCAAGAAGCTTCAGTATCCCTTTCAGGAGAGGTGAAGGCCGGTGCAAACCGACCAAGTTGCACGTATACATGCACTGTGAATTTTTTTCTTTTTTGTGTGACCGTGCACTCGTAAACAAAGTGCCACCGCTCTGAAACAAATGCAAAACTGAGCTAGTTGCTACAATATCGTCATTAAATTTACGTTCGCGCGGTCATTCATGCATCCCACACTTCAATTGCGGATTCGCCGTGTATACAGAGCCCGCGAAGCCACTTCTAACGCTTTTCGTGGGCGCACCAAACAATCTTATATTTGTATTCTGCACTGAATTGCGGCTAGGTAAACTTTGACTTCCTTGTTGCAGTTATCCGCATAAACACGTCGCTGAAATTCGCCCCTTTGTGAATACTACAAATATCCGTTAATAAGAATCGTTTGATGTTACGTGGTTACGTACTTCACGGGCTACAGTGTCACTGGTATGTGTGGTTGTCACAGGCGTCTATTTCGCGAACCAGTCTCTTAACCAATTGAACACTCTTGTCGCTGTCCGTGAGAGGCACGAAGGTTGAAGGAAAGGAAGAGCAGAGGGATTGATCGGCTACTCAAAGGTGTCGTAAAGGGGGAGGGGAAAACACAGAAAGGTAGAGGAAGGCTCGTGAGAAAAACCAGGGCGAAATGCTGTGCCCCACGCACGGGCATGGAGGATTTTCAATTACATTATATGATCCGTATGAGGAGAAATAGCAATGACGAGCCTGAAACAAACTGGGGGGTTGTTGAGGAGAGCTGTGTTTGCACAGTTAGAATTCCTGAACTGATACCAAGGAAAAGTGCCAAATTGAGCTGAACTGCTAAATAACACAAATTTAACGTCGACACGACAAGCCTATAGACGCCCGTGTTTAAAGCATGCATATGTGCGGCGTGAATTCGTAACATGTGTGAAATGTGCGCAGGTGTTCGGGCAGAAATTTTGTGTGCGGACACGTTACTTCTGCGCGTGGTGTTTTCTTATAGACTACATAGCGCACGTTCCACGTATTAGACAATGTCTAATTAATTGAGCTGTTGCATCGGCAGCCTCCCTCTTTCCCTGTCCCTCCCGTACGAGTCACAATGCGCTGCAGGTGCCTTATACAAGTGGTCGCATAAAATACCGAGTGCAGAATCTTCTACTGCAGCGCGAGAATTGAGTCAGCTTGCGGGTCTGATTCATCGGTCCGATCATGAAGTCGACGGCGCACCCCGATTCGCATCTCCACACAGTGCGCGGCGGAAGCCAGGGCGCGCATAGCGCCGTGAAGGCAGCCACTCGCGTGGGACGAGCGTGTGGCGTTGTACTTCGACGACAGGCTGGTAGCTCGGCAGCGTAGGATGACCTCTGAACTCAGCACCTGTCCGCCACCATGCTGACACGTCACCGCAATCGTTGAGTGTGCTCGTGCGCTCGTTGTCTGCATGTATGTGCGTGTGAACCAATGTGGGCGGAACCTATAGGAGAAAGAAACCAGTATGGCTTTAAGAAACGCCGTCAACAGGGGTGTGTCAACACCTACTTTGTAGACGGCGTATTACGTATTTCATTACTGGCAGAGCTCTAACCACCACTTACTTCCTCATTCAGTGTTCTTCGTGGCGTTCAAGTAAGACAGCGGGCAGCGGTGGTGGTGGTCAACAGGCGGGTTTAGTCTGTTGATCAAGGCCGGCAATTGCTCCACCCGAGCGAATCTTATAGCATCACTGTGGTGTTTCACCACATGTCCATCAGGCAAGTCTCTGTTAAGAATGCGATAAGGAGACATAAAGTTTCTTTTCAGGCTATAAATAATCCTTCCGGAAACAGAAGGAGTAGCAGACACGCATGCGGAAGGTCTTTTTCTTGCACATTTTCCAGGAGAGCGTCCCTTTCAATTTTGAATTTCGGGCACGGCCAGCGAAGGTGTTGAATCGCTCCTGTCCCGTCGCATGTCGTACAGTTCCGAGAATTCATACGCCTCGGGCGGTCAAAAGCAGTGCATCGCAAAGTAACGTGAGCACTTCAACGCATATTTGAAAGCACTGGCATATGAGATGTGTGTTGACTGCGCAGCACCGTTTGTAATTGTTAATGTCTCATTCATGCTACAGAATAGTGCTCGCCTGAGCTCGTTGGTTGTGCATAGCAGAATTAGTTTCCAGCAGAACTTTCTGACACGGACAGGACGACGACACACTCTGGACTATCAAATGAATGTTCATTATTTATTTCCTACACTTTTTATAGGACAAGATAGCCAATGCCTCTTTATGTGTGTGTGCGTGTGCCATGCCGATTATCCGACTCCTTAGGTTCAAATATGGTCTTTGCGCAAGTAGCCCTTTTCTTTTTCTGTTAGTAATATTGATGGCGTACTGATGCGAAATTTCCCGTTTCTGTCAACTGCCATGGCTTCTAAAGTCTCGCGCGTCAGCTTGTCTTTACCTTTTCCTGACTTTTTGATGTCGCGACATTTAACGGTGCATAAAAAGTGTAGGGGATCAATAATAAACATTCAGTTGATAGTCCAGCGTGCGTCGTCGTTTCTTTCTGTCCGTGTCAGAACGTTCTGCTGGAAACCAATTCTGCTGTCTCATTCATGCGTCTGTGTGAAAGGTACTTCGGTTGCCCTGACAGCTGCGAACTTTGTTTCAACTGAACCTTTCCGTCACTACCTATACTGGGGGGGGGGGGGGGGGGCACTACCTATGCCACTACCACTACTTATGCTGCTCTATTGACGTATTACCTAAGGCGGCAATATATTCTTTTTTTTATGTTTCACATTTATTATTTATTAACCACGTGAAAAGGAATCAGTCATCGCCATTAGACGGCGACAACTCATCTATTGTAATCTCAATATTAAAAAGAAAATAATAAGACAGCGGATTTCAAGCACATCTGGGCGACAATGACCGCGCCATTTTGCGGCCTGTATTTTTTTTCTTCAGCCAAAGAGGGCGTGGTAACTTCTACAGGTTGCTTGACATATTACGACGAAGGCTACCTGCACTCGTATTCTAGGTATATTCACCTAAGACACGTCTGCCCCGCTTATCACACGGAGACACGCGCTTCCGACGGCCACTCGGTGAACTTGGTGCGAGCTCTCACGTCTTGCTTCAACCCGGGGACGTCGCGAGTGCTTCGAAGGTGAGGACAGCAGCCATTCGTTTGCCAGGGCATTGGGCCCTTAATGCAGAATATCAATCAACTGAGTGCCGCAAAACGAGCGAGGTTGAGGGAGGCGACTGGTGGTCTCGACTCCGTTAGACTCTAGTTTTGTTCCCGTATAATTTCCCAACAGACAGAAAGAACTCCAACTTACATGTATATTAAAGCTTCGTTGAACTCCGTTTCTGGGAGCGTGAAGAAAAGGAGCATTGCGCAAACGTGTGCCCCGTTGGGAAATCGAAGGCGCGCGCGGACAGTTGGCGACCGTGTTATAAACTGGCGTGCGGATTAATTTCCCGCTCGGCACATTCCGCTCCTTCTTTCTTTCTTTCTTTCTTTCTTTCTTTCTTTCTTTCTTTCTTTCTTTCTTTTGCTTGTGATGGCGCTTGCTTTTCAAAGGCCACGAATAACAACACAAAGAGTCGTCGTCCACGGCCAATAAGCATTCATCGCGAGAGAAGTATAGGTCCGAGGATAATGAACCTGCTGCGCCAAAGAAACCTTCTTTCATTCATTTATTGTCGTTAACTTTTTTTTGTGTCTCTTCTTTTTTGTACTCGATTCCAGGCATCATGCGTACCCTCCTCTTCCGTCCATTGCCATTTTCCGAGATCACGGTCGTTAAAAACACGCGGCTGGCGTGCGAGCACTGAAATAACACAGCGCGCAGTAAGAGAATCGAGACAAGCAAGCCTCAGCGCGCGTCGTGCCCTAACCCCGGGCGGCATTTATAAGGGCACGGCAGAAGAGTCGGCAGCTGCCTTATTGCTTCTGACGCCGCAGCGAAAAGCCCGTAGCGGGGGCTCCTAATTCGGTCCCATTGGCGCTCGACGGCGTTCAGGAGGGGGGAACGCGCTATAATTGATTCATGCGTCGCGCCTCCTCGCACCAGTAACATAGAGGCGCGCAGTTGCCCGACCGAACCGCCTGCGCTGCGCTCGCGTGGGCGGACTGGTGTCGGCTGTTCTTCCTCGCGCGAGGTGACTAGTTTCCGCTTCTTATTAAAGGGACGTTAAAGGCTGACAAGTGTGGCAAGTTGGGCGGGCTGATAAACTCGCATGGTGACGGATGCATGGTGCGTGAGTCAACATTCTGTGCACCTGTCAGAAAATGAGGTGGTGTACCCAAAAGGCTGGACAATAAATGTTTTGAGCAGACGGGCTGGCTGTTTTGCCATCACGCTAAGGTTTATATCCCTCATTGTATACATGATGAAAAGTAGTGCAAGAAAGGGAAGAAAAGAAGAAGGGCGACTGCAGGACGGAACGCTTCTTCTTTCACCCTTCTTTCTTTTTTCCCTCATTTACTTGCGCTCTTTTTTATTATCTCTACACATTAACTAGCCTAGCAAAGCATCTTGCTCATGGTATAGTTCACCCTGAAATGTGCGCCCGCGGTGTGCAACGGTATCGTTTAGAGTGAGTTTCTTCTTTTTTGTTCTTCTTTGCGGGAAGTGGTTGTTTATCTGACACACACACACACACACACACACACACACACACACACACACACACACGCACACACGCACACACGCACACACGCACACACGCACACACACACACACACGCACGCACGCACGCGCACGCACGCACGCACGCACGCACACACTATCCGCTCTTTTGTCCAAGTTCTGCCTTTGCACTGTTAGTTGAAACCCTAGAGCAGTATATGCTTTGTCTCTTTCTTTGTCCTGTGTGTCGGTAGCGCTGTTTTTAATATGGAAGACCACCAACACGCCCGATCTGTCGTTCTTCTTCAGCTCATTAACACCCCGTGCAGGGAACCAAAAGCGGCGCGCGGGTCGCGTCAGCCTGCAAGACAAAGAGAGCTGCTCGGATAAGGACTCCGCGCCATTTTTCGTGTCCGATCGCCTAGTGTTCCTGTATATGCTCCCGCAGGGAGCAGAGTTGCGCATAGGTCCGGTTTATGACCCAGCTCTGCAGTGGAGCCACTCCTCGCGCGCGCAGGAGGCAAATGCCGCGCGGTGTTCCACTTTGTCTGTTGGTCGCGAGCTACACGCGGCAACTGTACGCAAGCACTGAGCAAGATGACACTTTTTAATTCAGGCTAAGCTCGAGCGGTTGGCATAGCCGGAGAGCTGTCAATCCCCCGAATTTTTTTTAATTTCTGTGTACACACGCACGAACGTACATATAAAGAATAGGACCCCCTTTGATCCCTCGATATAATATCCTGACCACGCCCGTGTCTCGAACAGCTCACAAGTTCGCGTGCAAACGCGCATTGCCTTGCAACAAAAAGCGGTGCAATGTTTTTCAGCATGCATATGAAGTTTTCCCGCAGAGGTAGAAGGCAAGAAATGATTTAAAGGGCATGTTTAAAAAGAACTTCATACACGTGTAGCAGACAATTCGGTGAGCAGATTTTGGCTGCCGAAACGAGACGAATAATGAATGTCGCCAACAGAACTGTCGTTCCTGCAATAATGTCAGCGACCGTTGACCGTCATTCATCACTAAACGTCGTTCCCAGCAGCTGCACGTTTTCAATGTATGCGGCGCAGACACGTAAATTTAAACGCATTTCAAGTGTTCATATGCTCACATCTTATGCAAAGCTTATTTTTACGATTCATACCGCAAACTTAACAGCTGCTTCGTAGCAGCAGATCTGCAAGTGGAAAAAGATTCAACATGCACGAGCTTCTAGATCAAATTTATTTCGTACAAGGGAATGGATGAGCAATGGCTGGTGGCGTCAGGGGATGAGTGCTGGTTCTTGGAGCCTTGGGGGGCAGAATTCAAAGCCACTGGAAAGACAACAAGTTATAAAGAGTAACAACGGGTTATCTTTATTGGAATGATCACATAAGATGACAAACTGGCAAAATAATTGTTCACACGTTGCAGTCTGTAATACGACAGCACATTTTTCTTTATCTCTTCATACTACTCAGGTAACTACTACTACTATAACACAGCGCTCTTATTAAACGTAAAAAAATAATTTCACATTCCTCACGTCGACTATAAGGCTGATCGAACAAGCAACCTATTGCGGGTGGTAAATGCTGAATAAGCTATCGCAGCTGTCTCACAAGCGGGAGAGCACGGTGTTTTCGCTTACTACAAAACAATGAACACCAGCACATCAATCGACTTTACATGAAAAATTAGAACGCCGACAAAAAAGAAACGGAGCAGAGAAAAGCCAGGGTGTTCAGCGGGCAAATTGTACGTGTTAGTATTTACTCTGTTCTGAACAGACTTTTCTGGAGCCGCATAGTCAGAACAATCGTAAAAGCAACAACCGAACTGAGCGAGTTGGTAAGTTAACATTCTTGGCGTATATGTGCAGCGCGACACAGCCGTGTCACCCTTTCTTTGTACCGCGTCTGTGTCGCGCTGCACGTATACACCAAGAATTACACAACAACGTCTCATGCCAGGCGTACGCATTTCAGCGTGTGCAGGAGTTTTACTCGATATAAATGCCGCTTTAGTCTAAACAATCCAAACTCACCTCTGTAAACAAGGCGAACTGACCTTGCATATCCTGGTCCCTTTCGGAGCCGGCCGCTCTCGTCCGTCCACATGGCAACGCGTAAAAAGCTTTGCCACTCTCCGTGCGATTTGCACAGTTTGGAGCGCTGCAACCCGTCATACTGGAATACAAGTGTCAAAATTATCTGCTTCGTACGTAGCACTTCACCAAAGTCATTAACTTAATATCCTCGAATACCGTACCTACAAACCGGAGCCGATGGTTGCTACGCACGCTCGACGGTCCGCTGATTGCAATTTCGATGGCACTGACAGAAACGAGTCGGCGCCGTTTCCGTAAAGTTGGCTTCGGAGCGCGCAGTTGATCATTTGACGTCATTTTCCACCACGTGATCGCGCTCGGCGAATAGCGTTGCGAGCGGCGCCGGGAAAGTTATGCCCATACAGGAACACTACGATCGCCCTCCGCGCAGCGCCATCTGGAGGGAAGCCTCGCTGACTTTGACGGAAGCATTAGGGGCGCACAACGGTCGAGTCCGCCTCCCTTCTCTGAAATACGCAGCCGACCGTCGTTACTGTTTGATACAAGGAAGTTTAACGCTTTTTCTTTTGTTTTTTCTTTCTTTTTAACTGCCCGATTGTCATTTCCGGTCTCTTCCTGCTTTCTGAGAGAGCTATGAGCCCTCCGTGTCGGCAACGTATGCTTTCACGTCCCATATCTTTAGCATTTTGTTTCTGTGACATCATCTTAGTAGAGCCTGCAGCGCAACGTCACGCCGCAGCGAACTGGCTGCATGAATTCGAGGCGTCATCGCCACCCACGTCTCCTTTTTGAGTTTATTTTTGCTTACGTCTTCACGAAGAAGGACTGCACGCATTTATTTAAATAACGCACCGTATGGTAAACCATGCGCTAAGAAAAATCAAATAAGGAAAGTAAAGAGACTTTCCCTTTGACTGAAAGAGTGGTCGTTTTATTATTGCAGAATCATGTAGCATATCTGTAGTAAGTATATAAGTAGCAAGTATATAAGCAAAAGTGCTGGTATACGGCGCGCCGGACAAAAGTAATTGGAACACTTACGGGGGCTGTGGTTGAACTATAGAGGGCTGACCTGCATCTCAGTGCCTTTTAGCAGCCTTGAGGGGGACACTAGAAATTGGATTGCGCATTGGATTGCGCACGCGCGTCTGCCGCAGCTGATAGCCATTTCACAGCCATCCGTCCGTTTCTTTACCCGTGGATCGGAACGCCGGTCGCAGATTGAGTAGGTTTACTTCGGTCGCAGCTCCCGTGCTCCAATAATCGTCAGCGTGTGGGCGCGACTTTTGGTAATCATGACCATATAATGCCGACAGACAGCGAAGCCAAGGAAAGCATCGGGGAAGTTAGCTGTGGTTGAAATTAAAATGCAGAAAATACTGAAGGAAGAGGGGGCATGAAAATGGCCGAAAAGATCACTGTGGGAGCCTGTAGGAGCCGAACCCGCGACCTCTGCATTACGCGTGCTTTGCACTGCGAGTGGGCTCGGCACCCACTGGCGGCAAGATATATATATATATATATATATATATATATATATATATATATATATATATATATATATATATATATATATATATATATATATATATATATATATCCCCTTTAATTGTCCTCGTGCGGATTAAACCAAGCCACTTTTGTACCGACGTTTTTTGACTGGGATACTGTTATTATAATTTAACTTCGGGGTTAAGTCGATACATAAACAGTCATTTTCCTCGTTCCTGACAGATTTACTGAGACGCGGCTCCATCCCGTTTTCCTTTACTTCGTCTGTTAACGCGTTGTATCAACTAGCCGTCGAGGATTTGACAAGTATAGGATCTCCATGCGTAAAAGCGCGCTGCCTGCTCCCGTGAAAAGAGAAATATGCCGGTGTGGAAGCACAACTTTCTGTAATGGGCGGTAAAGCGGGCTCTCGTTCAGTTCAACGACTTCGAAATGGCTTCCGCTACGAGCCATCCGAGGCTCTTATCTGCTCGATGGTGAAATATGCAGCGATGCCCCGTCCTTCCCGCACTACTCCTTGGCCCGACGTTCCACGAACTTGCGTTTGCATACAACCGTGTCCGCCCCGTAACTCACCAACTCAGCGCGCAGCACTGAAGTGGCCGTTAAAAGAGCGCGGTATATCGGAACGGTTCCTAGTGAAAAGGTGAACCCAAATGGGCGCGATGATATTTATTTATTTATTCATTTATTTATTTATTTATTTATTTATTTATTGCCAATACGTGAAGGACCCTGTACACAGGGCTTTGCATGAGGGGTTCAGGAAGAAACAAGTTAGTTGCTGTTTAGCGAAAGTGACTCGAAAACGCGCTCGGCGAAGTGCTATATTTAGGCATATCTTTATTATTATTAATATTGTGATCTCGTGTGATCGTGGTATCTTGAATAAATAAGGAGATGTTGGCACAGAAATATATTGCCGGCTGTTCCTTCTCGCGCGGATGACGCGCGCCACAAATTATCACAAATCTCCCAGGACATTAGACACGCCAAAAAGTCTAAAACAAAGTGCATGATAAAATGACACACTTTAAACTGACTCGCATGAAGTGTCAGAAACGCCAAAATACAATACGAATACACAAATGGC
The DNA here is from genome assembly GCF_050947875.1 of Dermacentor variabilis. Taxonomy (NCBI): domain Eukaryota; kingdom Metazoa; phylum Arthropoda; class Arachnida; order Ixodida; family Ixodidae; genus Dermacentor; species Dermacentor variabilis. The sequence continues at coordinate 115,009,530 of NC_134572.1, read as the reverse complement.
AGTTTCAGTGTCTTTCTTCTTTTTTTGTTCTTTTTTTTTTGTTCGCAAGAAAGGTGCATATAATGCGGAGAACTGCACTTCGCGTAGAATTTCTGGTGCGTCCCGTCAGGCGGCGCGGTTGCCGGACTAACCTAACCTAACAGCACCGCGAAGCTGTGGGCGGCGTCAGCTTGCCGCACACGATTTGTCCTGGAAACGCAGCGCGTTAAACTAACTTCGCCAGCCGTGTAAAGGCATTACGCATTAGTCCCGCTCCAACAACATTATACAGAATGGTTTGTTCGCGCTCGATGCGTGTACCACACTGCTATCCATCTCTTAACGTTAAACATATAACATTTTCTTTAAATTGCCTGTCGCGCGGGCGTTAGCTTCCCGTCAAATTACCCTGCGGGCTGAGCTCACAACCAGTCGTTCGCTGTTGTTATTAGCCTCCAACTTTCGCTCGATGCTCGAAGTTATATGTAGCACAGAATACAGGCGAATATACAGGCTGTCCCTCGTAACTTGGGCCCAAATTTAAAAATATGCCTACGTGTGTCACGTAGCTGGACAGAACCAAGTTAATGTTCTTTGCCATCGCTTGCAACGAGTCTGGGATACTTTTTATTTCTCCTAATTACATATTTGTTATTTTCAAGTCATTAACATCTCAGATATTATAATCAGAGCAAGACTGTCGATCAGAACATTGTGGGCCGTCACGGAAAAGTCCCGGTCCATCTTTCTGTTGCTTTGTACGTGCTGCATAAATGTTTTCTTTTATTTAAAGCCTGAAAGAAGCTCCCAAAAGCACGCAAGAGGTGCCGCGCCACTGTAGTTGCGAGGCACTTCTTTATATTTTGCGGACTTTCTTTACGGCTTGGAAAAAAAAAAAACATTTCTATAGCACGTATGCAGAAACAGAGAGACACTCATAAGAAGCCAACACACAAGGACACCAAGAGAAGCACAGGGGAAATTATTTGTATACAGTTAAAAAAAAAAATGAAGTGAGGAAATGTTAAAGAAACTGAAATGAAAGTGTGTAATTGCTTATGGATCCACTTTCATTTCCAGTTAGTTCTCATTTCTTTTGTTCTTCCAAAATCCACATATATATATAAAGCTCTCGCATTCCCTCTGTGCCTCTACCACGTTACCGGCTGCCCACACTTCGCACACATACACTTTCTGTCATTTTTCTCTACTTTGACGCTTCTAATGCTAATGCATTAAAAAAATATTGAATAGCTATTCGTGATATTCTCAGTAGTTGAAGAGGGGCAACAACAACAGCAACAAAGCTATTGAGCACGAACGGATGCGTAACCGTCCTCTTCAGAAAAAGAGACGCGAAAACGACGGCGCACATACAGACTGAAGCATAGAAAGCGCCATTTCCATCAATCTATGAATAGTTTAGGATAATTTGGTAATTTATATTAACATTTAACGCGAACTGTAATATCTGCATGCGCCTGCAGTCTCTTTTGCACAAATAGGCTCCGCTTTTCTCTTAACAAGTTTGTTCAAAGTGGCACTTCTGCGTCGGTCCGCCTGTCTGTGTGCCGCTGTATTCGAAAACCAAGTTGTCAAAGTTTTCATCCTAGCGTAACGTGCAGTCCTTGCATCCCATTAACTCTTCCTACACGTTTCTCTCATGCGTAGGCGGGGGCTTCGGTATACGCGTAGGAAACTATAACGTAGTTTCTGTTTACTCGGCAAACAAAAGGTCGAAGGCACGGGGCACTCTAAGGAAACCACATGCGCAAAGCTCTTTCCTCAACCGTACCGTGAACGACCTGCGGAAGCGAAAGTGCCGGAAGAAGACGCGCACAGCCACCGCGTCGCTTCTACGCCGGAAGCGTGACACGGTGCAGCCTCGATCAGCGCCTAGCAGCGCAAGTAAAGCGCGTATAAAGGAGGCGACATCGGAAGAAAGCGGCGGAGTTCCGTGACGTGGCGGTAACTAGTTCCCTGCAGCGTCAGATGATCGGGAAAAGGTTAAGAAGTGACATGTCTGCGAGATAAAGTGTTCTACACGCGCTGCGTGCAATGTTTCGTATTCTCCAAAGAACGAGACACCGCCAGCTCAGTTGCTCGAGCTCCTCGAAGAGTTCTGACCACTCTGACCGAGTAAGTTGGAGATTCGGCGAATGCAGGGAATCCAAGAAAATTGAAAATAATAATGAAAAAAATACACTACGTACTTTTCGTAGAGAAGTTTATATATAGCTATAGGATGCCTTCTCGGCCAATCAGCATGATTCTTTCGTTATTCTTTTTTTTTTATTGACTTAAACTAAGCCTATACTAACCTCGCTATAGTAAGCATCCTCTTGTTTCTGAATCTAGTGATCCGCGCTTGCACATGTGCATGCTGAGTGCGCGTCGGTGTAGCCAGTGGTTACATGCACTGTCTCTGTCTAAACTGTATTTATTCTGCTTGCTTAAAGATCCTTGCTCTTCAAGAAGGCGTGATTTCGCAGACCCTTCCGCACGCCTCTGCGTTATTTCATCTCACTTTATATTTCCTGTTGAAAAGAGCGCGAAAGGCGAAGCGACTGGAAAACGAAAAAGAAAGAAAGGATGCGTACGAAAGTGCTGTTCCGTTCATCCGGAAAACTTCCTGCAAACAGTCCATTCTATGAACCATTAGATAGTTTGCTAGTGGCTTTGCGAACCATTTCCAAAGTCATCCTACAAGTTTAGGAGCATTTTCTAGACGAGAGGCTCGCGTTTGGACGTTACATCGCTGCGTTAAACGAACACGGAGCGTTCGCACGCTGATCTGCGCTGCGCCTAACTGTACACATAACGGGGGTGAGGCACATAGTGCCAGCTTTGCGAGGGAGATCCCTGGTTATCGCCTCGCTCATTCCGTTTAGTGCCCGACGCGCGCCTTTGCCGCGCTGACGGGTTTACAACAACAGCCGGCAACGGCTTGTCGGCTGCCTGTGTCGCTGTTGGCTGGCTGCCTCGCAGAGGCCGTAAACGGCTTCTCTCCCGACGACCACGGCTGGATGCGGGCCCTCGCTTCCTGCGCCTCCGTGGTTTCTCCCGAGCTCCCGCTCGTGCGCGACAATGGAGAAACGATTGCGCAGTCACCTCCACGGGGCAGCTGCACGGCTCCTGAAAGACGGGTAAAAAAAAAAAACGGCGCGATCTCCCCGGTGACAGATTGCGTTTTTTTTTTTTTAACGTACGCCCGACAAGTTGACACTTGGGCAGTGACAGGCGCTTTGTAATGGAGACGTCGGGAACAACTTTGAGTGCGTGACGTTCAACACTCAAGCGTCCCTTGTTCATTATATATTTTTTTTATTATTTGGAGGAGGAGGGCGGTGAGTGTCGACTTCTCGCTGACTTAGTGTGAAACGTCAAATTATTAGGGAACTTACGTTACTGCCTGGTCGTCTGCCCATTTAGCATGCTAGACTGCAGGTGTCTTGAAGAGGCCTTGAAGTATACATAAATATATATAGTGAGATAGATAGATAGATAGATAGATAGATAGATAGATAGATAGATAGATAGATAGATAGATAGATAGATAGATAGATAGATAGATAGATAGATAGATAGATAGATAGATAGATAGATAGATAGATAGATAGAAAGAAAGATAGATAGATAGATAGATAGATAGATAGATAGATAGATAGATAGATAGATAGATAGATAGATAGATAGATAGATAGATAGATAGATAGATAGATAGATAGATAGATAGATAGATAGATAGATAGATAGATAGATAGATAGATACTGCAAAGGCAGGCAAAAACCCGGTTTGATACAGATGCGCATAGTTTCTGAATTCACCTAAAAGCCGCCTTCAGGTACTTGTGGTGTAAGCCAAAATGAACAACATAATTATAGCAATGGATGTTTCAAGCGTTTAAATTACTTCGAATCTGGCTTGCGCGATTAGAAGTTGTTTGGGATCTGACCGCTGGTACGATCTGTTGGGAACTCGGCGCTGACGCCCGTGGTTGTACCTGGGTCGCAAGCCCCAAGGGTAGCGTTGGCCTGGCGGCCTGGGGTACAACTCGAAGCATCCGAAGGTCCCGGCAAAGCATGAGTCGACTGGTAACAACGAAACAACTTGTTTATTTTAACATCGCAAAGAGTTGGCGGTCAGGTTTGACCGAAGTAGAGAGACGGGAGAGCACTTCACTCAACAGAAGAAATCGGAGCCCTCCTTTTGGCGTCCGGGGGCAGCTGTTTTTATACTCTCGCAGTTGAGGGCAAGAAGGAACCCCTCAAAAGACGAGCACGTGAATGTACAATGGGCTAATGGTGACGCACACTGTCGTAGCGATGCCGTAGCACCATGTCGAGCACGATCTCGTAGCACCCTGTCGTGGCGCTGCGCACGATCTCGTAGCACCTTGTCGTGGCGCTGCGCACGATCTCGTAGCACCTTGTCGTGGCGCTGCGCACGATCTCGTAGCACCCTGTCGTGGCGCTGCCGGTCGGACACAATGACTGTAACGAGAAGATGGTCCCTGCTTTGGCATCGCCTGTTTCGGGCATAATGACTGGAACGAGATCCCTGCTTTGGCATCGCCTGTTTCGGGCCCAATAACTGGAATGAGATCCCTGCTTTGGCATCGCCTGTTTCGGGCACAATGACTGGAACGAGATCCCTGCTTTGGCATCGCCTGTTTCGGGCCCAATAACTGGAATGAGATCCCTGCTTTGGCATCGCCTGTTTCGGGCACAATGACTGGAATGCGAGGAGGATCCCTAGGCGGTCGCATCGCCGCAGACGCGCCTGGAAACACCTGGCGATGAGTGTTGCGGCGACGACGATCGGGCCAAAATGTCTGCCGCCCCGCCGCAGTCGCGCCGGCAAGACCACGTGTCGCAGGCGAAACGCAACAGACCGCCCCGCCGGGGGAAGGAGATCCCGATGGACAGGGGACTGCATCCGCTGTCCGGAGGGATGTCGCTCGATGATGCTCATAACCGAAGTCGGGCGTCCCTCGACGTTTCTTGAGCGCAGCGCACAGAGAAGGCCTCGTTCTCTTGTTCAGGTTCGCACGGGACACTGCAAAGTGACTTCGGGAGAGTTCACATTTTTGTTCTCGTTCCCGGCAAGCGTTAGAACTACGCTGAAACTCAACCGCTCAGTCAGCAAGCACGGCACAACCCTCACTAAGCCCTGCCAGGCTCTTTCCCCTTTTTATACCACTGCCTAGTTCCTTACAGTAGTCTAGCATCACTCAGAACGCGTCCACAAATTGAAAAATTGCACTAGAAAGCATATCATCACTTTGAAACACTAAACAAAAGCAATATGTTAAAAAAAATCCTGCCTCAGGAAGAAAAACATCAGTAACAAACAATTTTGAGGCTGATTCCTACGTTATGGGCTTCGACTTAAGCCATCGGCGTTACCGTTGAGACTCCCCTTTTTGTAACGCACCTCAAAGGAATATTGTTGTAAAGCGAGGCTCCAGCGCAGGAGGCGGCCATTTTTGGGAGAGATGGTCTGCAGCCATTGGAGAGGGCAGTGATCCGTCTCAATGATAAACCTCGAGCCGGCTAGATAGCATGACAATTTCTGAACGGCCCACACGAGACACGCACACTCTTTCTCGGTGGCGCTATACGCCTGCTCACGACTGGTCAGCTTACGACTAGCATACAGGACGGGGTGTTCTACTTCTCCATTTTCCCGTTGGCACAATACAACGCCCATGCCTCGCTCACTAGCATCGCACTGAACAATGAACCCTTTTGTATAGTCTGGCGATCGTAGCACAGGCTGGCTTGTTAGGGCACTCTTTAGGGCGCTAAAAGCTCTTTCCTTGGTCTCGTCCCAGACGACTGTTTGAGGCTCTGTCTTTCTTAGAGCATCCGTCAGGGGAGCCGCGATATCAGAGTACCTAGGGATGTACCTCTGATAGTAGCCGGCGACACCTAAGAACGACCGAATATCGGTCTTTGTGCGCGGTTGCGGAAAGTCTCGCACAGCGGCCACTTTTATTTCAGAGGGGCGGCGACGACCCTGACCAATCACGTGACCGAGGTAGACAACCTCGGCCTGTGCTAACTGGCACTTAGGAGCCTTGACTGTCAAGCCCGCTTCGCGCAGGCGGGTTAGCACTGCCCGCAAGTGTGTCATATGCTCAGACCAGGATGCGGAGAATATCGCTACGTCGTCTAGATACGGTAAAGCGAATTCTTGCTGTCCCCGCAACACTTTATCCATGAGACTTGAAAAACAGTATGGCGCGTTCTTCAAACCAAAACTCAACACTTTAGGACGGAATGTTCCCATTGGTGAAATGAACGCCGCATACCTACTAGCCTCTTCCGTAAGTGGAACCTGCCAATAACCCCTGACAAGATCTAGGGTGGAAATAAACTGAGCGCTACTAACTTTCTCAAGGCGCTCCTCGATGTTAGGGATCGGATAAATTTGATCCTTAGTGATGGAATTAAGCCTGCGGTAGTCGACGCAAGGACGAGGTTCCTTGCCCGGTACCTCAACTAAAATCAAAGGGGAGGTATAATCACTCTCACCTGCCTCAATAACACCGAGCTGTAGCATTTTCTTTACCTCAGCCTCCATAATATCGCTCTGGCGGGGTGACACCCGATACGCCTTGGATCGTACTGGCTCTGTGGAGGTAAGTTCTATATCATGAGTAAGTACCGAAGTCCTACCAGGCCTCTCAGAGAACAGACCTTGAAACTCTTGTAATAGCTGGTGTAGTTCGGTTTTCTGCTCGGGCGACAGCGGTGCTTTACTGATAAGGTCACTAATGACTTGACCGGTGTCTTCCCTGTTCGTCACTGAGCCTAGTCCCGGAAGCTCGACCGGAAGCTCTTCAGGAACGTTTATCATCATGCACACCACTGCTTCCCTTTGTCTATAAGGTTTGAGCAGATTACAGTGGTAAACTTGCTGTGCTTTCCGCTTTCCTGGCAGACTTACCACGTAGTTAACGTCCGACAGTTTCTGAACAATTCGTGCTGGGCCCTCCCACTGCACGTCTAGTTTGTTGTTTAGCGATGTGCGCAATATCATGACCTCATCGCCAACCTCAAAACGACGGGCCCTGGCTGTCCGATCATAATAAACCTTGGCCCTCTGCTGGGCCTTTGCCATTGCTTCACCTGACAACTCCTGTGCCCTTCTTAAGCGTTCGAGGAGCTTAAGCACGTACTCCACCACGACTGGGTCGTCGCCCCTACCTTCCCATGATTCTCGAAGCATGCGAAGCGGAGACCGAAGCGAGCGACCGTACACCAGTTCAGCTGGCGAAAACCCCGTAGCCGCATGCGGCGCGGTCCTTAAAGCAAACATCACCCCAGGCAGACACAGCTCCCAGTCAGTTCGATGTTCAAAACACAACGCTCTCAACACGCGCTTCATGACGGAGTGGAGCTTCTCAACGGAATTCGACTGTGGGTGGTACACTGAGCTGTGTAACAGCTTTACCCCACACCTTTCGAGAAAAGTTGTCGTCAAAGCGCTAGTAAACACTGTGCCCTGATCTGATTGAATTTCTGCAGGAAAACCAACTCGCGCAAATATGGACAGTAGTGCATTGACTATCTCAACTGAGCTGAGTTCTTTAAGCGGCACTGCTTCAGGGAACTTTGTCGCTGGGCAGATCACAGTCAAAATGTGTCTGTACCCCGTGGCTGTTACCGGCAGAGGTCCCACTGTATCAATAACGAGCCGTCTAAAAGGCTCCGTAATGATAGGTACCAATTTCAACGGCGCCCTCGATTTGTCCCCTGGTTTGCCCACCCGCTGACAAGTGTCACATGTCCTCACGAAATGGTCTGCGTCCCGAAAACACCCTGGCCAATAGTACTCTTGCAAGAGACGGTCCTTAGTTTTCTTAACTCCTAGGTGTCCGGACCACGAACCCCCGTGTGACAAGCGCAACAGATCCTGACGATAGCATTGAGGCACGACCAGCTGATCGAACTCCACTCCTCGGCGGTCTAGATACTTCCGGTACAGGACTCCACCTCTTTCCACAAAACGCGCAGTTTTCCTGGCGATACCTTCTTGGACATTGCAGCGCACGTTTTCCAGGCTGCCATCCTTTTTTTGCTCGGCTATCAAAGCCGACCGGCTGACTTTTAGCAACCTATCAAGTCCGTCTGACGTAGGCGCGATGAGCAAATCAGTAGATAGCTCTTCTAACTTTCCCGCGTCGGGCGTTTCCTCTCCAGTATCTGGCGCCTTTAACGTTACAGACTCAAGTTTATTCAGTTCGGGCGTGCTCTGAATATCAGCTTGCTGCGCCTCTGACCCTTTTTCGTTGTTTGATAACGTCGGCCCCGCAACTACCGCCTTTGCAGCGAGCTCCCGAACCTTCGATCTGGTTAAGGCCTGAACACTAGCTTCACCAAACAAAAGCCCCTTCTCGCGCAGGAGGTGATCGGACCTGTTTGAAAATAGGTACGGGTACTGGGGTGGCAGCATAGATGACACTGCGGCCTCCGTCTCAAGCGCTCCGAAAGGTCCTTCAATAAGCACTTTTGCTACCGGCAGACACACGCTATGAGCTTCCACGGCTTGCTTGATCCATGCGCACTCGCCCGTGAACATATGGGGTTCTACGTAAGATGGGTGAACTACATCCATCGTAGCTGCGGAATCGCGAAGCACTCGGCACTCTTTCCCGTTCACGAGGAGGTCTCGCATGTAAGGCTCGAGAAGCTTCATGTTCTCGTCCGTGCTGCCTATTGAAAAAAACACAACTTTTGGTGTTGTTTCCGGACACTGCGCCGAAAAGTGACCCGGCTTCTGGCACGTATAACAAACGCCCGCTCGCCTCATCTCGAACCGCTTTCTGCGTTCGGCTTCGGCTGCCGTCTCTTTACGTTTGGTCGGATTGCTTTCACTCGCATCCTCACTACGCGTGTCCCCCTTAAATCTCATGGGCGTGAACCTTGGCCTCTCAGACTTGGAGCCAAATTCACCCTTTTGACCGTCCTTAGCTCCGCGAGCTCGACGCGTCACAAACTCCTCGGCTAGCTCAGCGGCTCTAGCCACCGTACTCACGTCTGGCCTATCCAAGACCCAGTATCGCACGTTCTCCGGTAACCGACTATAAAACTGTTCTAGCCCGAAGCACTGCAGAACTTTATCGTGGTCACCAAACGCTTTCTCTTCTTTGAGCCACTCCTGCATGTTCGACATAAGCCTATACGCAAACTCTGTATATGACTCACTTTTGCCTTTCTCATTTTCCCGAAACTTCCGACGGAACGCCTCCGCAGACAGCCGGTACTTTTTTAGCAGACTTGATTTTACTTTGTCGAAATCCTCTGCCTCCTCTCTATCCAAGCGAGCGACTACGTCGGCCGCCTCGCCGGGTAACAAAGTGAGCAAGCGCTGTGGCCACGTTTCCCGAGAGAACCCCTGCTTCTCGCACGTTCGCTCAAAGTTAACCAGGAACAAACCAATGTCCTCTCCAAGCTTAAACGGCCGCATTAGGTCAGTCATTTTGAACAATACTCGTTCTCCTGCACCGTGTGCCTGACTTCCATTACGAGCGCGTTCCATCTCTACCTCGAGACGCTTCATTTCCAAAGCGTGTTCGCGCTCTTCTTTTTCTTTCTGCTCTTTAAGTTCGCGCTCCTGTTTCTCTTTTTGCTCTTTAAGTTCGCGCTCATATTTCTCTTTTTGCTCTTTAAGTTCGCGCTCCTGTCTTTTTGACCTCTCCTCAATAGTCTCAAGGCATTCCGACAGCTCGTCGTCCTCAGCCTCTAACTCAAGAATAGCCTTTAGCAGTTCAGGTTTTCTGAGTTTGTCCGAGACATCCAGACCCAACTCTCTTGCAAGCTCCAACAATTTCGGTTTGCGCAACGACTTCAAATCCATGGCTGCTCTGAATGCTGCTTTCTCTACTGCTTACTATTGTCTTGCCGCAAACTAACCCGGCAGCAACGACAACCACAATTACCAGCTCTGTTTCTGACACTAACAAAAAGCCTGGCAAAGCTCAGAAGAAGAAAGTCCCGCACTCACCAAACCTCGCAGGCAGGAATTCCGCGCAGTCGTTCCGCTGCAGGCAACCAGTCGTCACACAGGGCTCGTTGCACTGCTCCCGGATCGTCGTTGAGCTGCTCAGCATACCGTCAACTGCATCTCTTCGCTGCTGGCCTCCGTTGTCGCGATCTCACCGCTGGCAGACAGTTGTTTGAAGTCGGAGGCGATCCCACCGCTGCCACCAGATGTTTGGGATCTGACCGCTGGTACGATCTGTTGGGAACTCGGCGCTGACGCCCGTGGTTGTACCTGGGTCGCAAGCCCCAAGGGTAGCGTTGGCCTGGCGGCCTGGGGTACAACTCGAAGCATCCGAAGGTCCCGGCAAAGCATGAGTCGACTGGTAACAACGAAACAACTTGTTTATTTTAACATCGCAAAGAGTTGGCGGTCAGGTTTGACCGAAGTAGAGAGACGGGAGAGCACTTCACTCAACAGAAGAAATCGGAGCCCTCCTTTTGGCGTCCGGGGGCAGCTGTTTTTATACTCTCGCAGTTGAGGGCAAGAAGGAACCCCTCAAAAGACGAGCACGTGAATGTACAATGGGCTAATGGTGACGCACACTGTCGTAGCGATGCCGTAGCACCATGTCGAGCACGATCTCGTAGCACCCTGTCGTGGCGCTGCGCACGATCTCGTAGCACCTTGTCGTGGCGCTGCGCACGATCTCGTAGCACCTTGTCGTGGCGCTGCGCACGATCTCGTAGCACCCTGTCGTGGCGCTGCCGGTCGGACACAATGACTGTAACGAGAAGATGGTCCCTGCTTTGGCATCGCCTGTTTCGGGCATAATGACTGGAACGAGATCCCTGCTTTGGCATCGCCTGTTTCGGGCCCAATAACTGGAATGAGATCCCTGCTTTGGCATCGCCTGTTTCGGGCACAATGACTGGAACGAGATTCCTGCTTTGGCATCGCCTGTTTCGGGCCCAATAACTGGAATGAGATCCCTGCTTTGGCATCGCCTGTTTCGGGCACAATGACTGGAATGCGAGGAGGATCCCTAGGCGGTCGCATCGCCGCAGACGCGCCTGGAAACACCTGGCGATGAGTGTTGCGGCGACGACGATCGGGCCAAAATGTCTGCCGCCCCGCCGCAGTCGCGCCGGCAAGACCACGTGTCGCAGGCGAAACGCAACAAAGTGCATCAAGATTGTGCGTCAAAAAATACAGAGGGAAAACTTAATCGTATCTGAAGAGGTTAGCACAGTGACAGGCTACTCTATAGGTGCATTGAACTTTATTCTTCTCTTTCATCTGAACTCATCACCCCGTCTATTAATCCTATTATGTCTGTGCAGAATGGTTGGCTAGAGTGCGTGCCCTCATGTCGACCCCCCTCTCCGTCTTCTTTGGAATAAGTTCTTTCTTGAAATCGAGGGTTCGACGGAAGCCCGTCTGGTCGGGATGAAGCATTGAAGAAATAAAACGAAGGACACCGACCAACATAGAAGTACTAAAAAATGAAAAAAAATTAAAAGACGTTTCGGCTTCGCTACGGAAGCCTTGTTCACAATGGGATGACGGAAGGTTCATGGAAGCTTATGTATGCTTTAGAATGTGACGTAAGCAGCGCGTGTATGACGGGGGGAGGGTTCCCTCATTTCGATTAAGCGTGTGACGTGTTTTTTGGATCTCCAGTGATTCCAGATACAGACGCGATTTTTGGTTTCTTTCTTGGCCGATAATTCTCGAGCGATCCCAGTCTATATTGTGGCCCGTTGCATCCGTGTGCTCGGCAAGGGCATTCGACACTGTACGCTTCTTTTCGACATCTTTCTGATGCTGCCTCAGTCTCTGTTTGAAGTTGCCCGATTCACCGATGTATGCGTAGTCACAATCTGCGCAGGGTATCTTATAGACCACGCCGGGAAACGATTCTCTCGGAAGCCTGTCCTTACCGCCGACGAGCGCTTGCCTCAGCTTACATACGGGCACGTGCGCCACCTCAACGTCATAACTGCGTAGAACGCGAGACAAGGTTTCGCTTATCCCTGGAACGTAAGGTATGGCAGCACGCTTTCTTGGTCGGGGATTGGTCGGACGAGCAGGATTGGACAGACGGCGCTCCACAGCAGTCAAAAAGGATGTGGGGTAGCCGCTTGCCGAGAGATCACCTCGCACGTGGTCCAAGTCAGTGGAACGGCTTTCTGCTGTGGTGCAAATGCGGTTCGTACGGTTGAGCAGTGAGGCAGCAACCGACCTTTTGTGAGCGTCTGGATGAACGGATTGAAAGTTCAGGTAGCGGCCAGTGTGTGTGTCCTTACGGTACACGCTGAACGAGAGCCGTCCATCGCGTCTTGTGACAAGTACATCTAAAAAAGGGGAGTCTGCTGTCGACCTCTGTCTCAACTGTGAATTGGATGGCCTTTTCTTGACTGTTTAGGTGCGCAGTGAACGAATCCAAAGCGCTGCGCCGAATCAGACAGAAACAGTCGTCCACATAGCGCAGGAAAACTTTTGGCCTAGGGCTGAAGGACGCGAGAGCACGCCTTTCCAAACATTCCATCGTAAGATTGGCAGCGGTAACAGAGACGGATGCACCCATTGCCGTACCGTGGACTTGCCTGTAGAAGATGTTGTCGAAACAGAAGTACGTGTTTCCAAGGCAAAAACAGAGGAGCCTCTTGAGGTCGGGAACGTCAATGGGCGACCTGTCTGGCAAGGTCCTGTCAGATTCCAGAGCAGAGGTGCATGCTTCCACAGCCAAGTCAGTCGGAATTGAGGTAAACAGCGATACCACGTCGAACGAAACCATCACCTCGTCGTCGTCTAGAGACACGTCACGAACTTTTTCAATAAAGTCACAGGAGTTGCTCATGTGCGTGGAGCTCTTCCCGACGAGAGGAGCCAGAAGCTGGTGCAAGTATGCGGACAATTTGTAGAGAGGGGAGCGAGTGTAGTCGACGATTGGACGTAGGGGGACGTTAGGCTTATGAACCTTTGGTAGGCCATAAAGTGCAGGTGCTGCACCGTTATGACAGAGAAGCTTGAAATACAAAGACTTGCGCTCGGGAGCTACGAAGCGGAACACGTCAGCCAGGAGAGTCTGGAAGTCCCTCTGAACCTTCAAGGTCGGGTCCCGAGTGAGCCGGACGTAAGTGTCCTGGTCATTAAGCAGAGCCAACATCTTGCCAGACAGGTCGCCCATTGACGTTCCCGACCTCAAGAGGCTCCTCTGTTTTTGCCTTGGAAACACGTACTTCTGTTTCGACAACATCTTCTACAGGCAAGTCCACGGTACGGCAATGGGTGCATCCGTCTCTGTTACCGCTGCCAATCTTACGATGGAATGTTTGGAAAGGCGTGCTCTCGCGTCCTTCAGCCCTAGGCCAAAAGTTTTCCTGCGCTATGTGGACGACTCAAGGTAAATATACCTGGTAGCGAAGCTTCCATAGGAGCCCATACGTTCAAAACATGGCGGTCCATCGGCGGTCCATGGGGCTTAGCGCCATCTGTATGTGGTGGGAACACTTCCGGCGGAAGAAAAAATAATGTGACGCCATGTCCGTTAAAAGCACAAGTGACGTCATTTTGTTTTCGAAGGCGCGAAATTTGTTTTGTTGTTCTTCCTTTGGAGCTATATATTCAAATGCCCCGCCATTCGACTTGATGGGCGTTTCGAGCTTTCAGCGTTGAAAGCGATGCAGGAAAAGGCCAGCCGTACGGTTGTCGAAATCGCATCCCTGCACAGAACATACTTTCTTTGGAGGCCGACGAAAGCTTTAGGTGTACAGTGCTGATCCTATTGCTGGATGCCAAGCCCGTCGGGCAGCGCAGTCGCACGAAAACAACTACACAATTATCTGGCGGTCGTAACTCACTACTTTTGACTGAACAGATTAAGAAGCAGTGAAGCTACCCGCGTCACCAAATTCAGACAAACTTCGACAAGCAAGAAAGCACAAACTGTGAGGGGGGCGTATTTCAACAGGTGATACGAGTGCGCCTTTCTGCCCATTTCAAGACGTGCATTGCATTGCGAGTGATAGTGGCGTCAACGCCCCCTGTAGCGATGGGCGCTGAAAGAAATGCATTTATTAATAATAATAAAATTAAACTTGTATTTTCTTAACTCGTCACGAATATATAAAATTGACTAGGAACTTTATTTTCCTTGAATGAATCCAACTGTGTCTCGTTTGAATTAAAAAACGCGTTTTTCTTTCCCAATGTTTGTTCCCTCCAAACCTAGTCGCGCTTCAATCGCTGCTCCCATAACCCCTCATGCTGATGTCGGTGACAATCTGTACTGAACCGCTTTTCGCCCGAAGCTTCGCGACCTATTTGAATCGACCTTGGACGACTGTTTCTGTCTGATTCGGCGCAGCGCTTTGGATTCGTTCACTGCGCACCTAAACAGTCAAGAAAAGGCCATCCAATTCACAGTTGAGACAGAGGTCGACAGCAGACTCCCCTTTTTTAGATGTACTTGTCACAAGACGCGATGGACGGCTCTCGTTCAGCGTGTACCGTAAGGACACACACACTGGCCGCTACCTGAACTTTCAATCCGTTCATCCAGACGCTCACAAAAGGTCGGTTGCTGCCTCACTGCTCAACCGTACGAACCGCATTTGCACCACAGCAGAAAGCCGTTCCACTGACTTGGACCACGTGCGAGGTGATCTCTCGGCAAGCGGCTACCCCACATCCTTTTTGACTGCTGTGGAGCGCCGTCTGTCCAATCCTGCTCGTCCGACCAATCCCCGACCAAGAAAGCGTGCTGCCATACCTTACGTTCCAGGGATAAGCGAAACCTTGTCTCGCGTTCTACGCAGTTATGACGTTGAGGTGGCGCACGTGCCCGTATGTAAGCTGAGGCAAGCGCTCGTCGGCGGTAAGGACAGGCTTCCGAGAGAATCGTTTCCCGGCGTGGTCTATAAGATACCCTGCGCAGATTGTGACTACGCATACATCGGTGAATCGGGCAACTTCAAACAGAGACTGAGGCAGCATCAGAAAGATGTCGAAAAGAAGCGTACAGTGTCGAATGCCCTTGCCGAGCACACGGATGCAACGGGCCACAATATAGACTGGGATCGCTCGAGAATTATCGGCCAAGAAAGAAACCAAAAATCGCGTCTGTATCTGGAATCACTGGAGATCCAAAAAACACGTCACACGCTTAATCGAAATGAGGGAACCCTCCCCCCGTCATACACGCGCTGCTTACGTCACATTCTAAAGCATACATAAGCTTCCATGAACCTTCCGTCATCCCATTGTGAACAAGGCTTCCGTAGCGAAGCCGAAACGTCTTTTAAATTTTTTTCATTTTTTAGTACTTCTATGTTGGTCGGTGTCCTTCGTTTTATTTCTTCAAGTTCTTTCTTCCTCTTAATAGAGAAACTTCACGGATTCCCACGGCGTGGAGTCGAAGTAACTGATGTGCCGCAATCTGAAAAGCAAAATCTTGGTTTCTGCTGATCAGATTTACGAGAATTGCCTAAGGGGTCTAGTTGTCTAAGCGAACGTTTCATTACATCTGGAGAGGTTGGCACAGTGACAGACTTGGCACGCCGCTTGCGGTGAGACGTGAAAAGGATGAGGATGCGAAAATGAAAGCACACACACACACAGTAACGCATACACGCATGCAAAATTCGCTAACAGGAAAATTTTTAACAGAGTCTCGTTGGGAGGGCTGTATATACCGCAGGAATGCTATAGGCGCATTAACGGGGCGCAGTTCAAATCCAGAATGTCTGACAGCCGAAGTCGCGTGTTGTGTAGCATATTTAAAGCTTTCCCCAGGAGCGTCTTCCAAGTTGTAAAGCATCCCAAATATCTCAAAGGACAAGTCAAATGACATAAATCCTCGTCCACACCGCTGCAAGGCGTTGGACAAGAACAAGTATTTTAATGATTGGAAAATGTAGAGAGGTCGGCCGGATAATGGAGCATCTGGCCTGCTACTCTACGTAAGGGAAGGGGAAGAGGGGAAGAAAAAGGGTCACAATGAGGGATGATAATGGGAGGAACGAGGTGAATGACACATTACACAACTGGTATCACAGGCGTGAGTCCAGGCCCGTGTCACCTAGGAAACGTGAAAGTGCACGCATTGTCTCTGTCGTCTGCCAACTCTGTGGCCACGCGCCTAGCAAGAGGTCCTCCGACAGTGGTCCATTGTGTAAATGTCTCAATGTATCTGCCAATGTCAGTCTTTCTCGCGCATACTCAGGGCACACCACGAGCACATGTTCTATAGTCTCTACAGCGCCACACACTGAACAGTCCGGGGAGTCTGTCCGTCCAATAATGTGCAAATATTTGCGCGTGAAGGCGACGCCTAATCGCAGTCTGTGTATCAGGCATGTATGAGGGCGTGGAATTCCACGCAGAATGGGAAATTTCATATCGGGATCCAGGCATTTAAGGCGGACGTGACGAGCGTCTGGCTGGGCCCAATATCTTCTCGTCGCACTCCTCATTAATTCCGACAGGAGGCATGTGATGTCCGGTCTGGAGAATGGCACGACAGTTCGCAGGCCATTGCTGAGGGCGCGCCTTGCTGCAGCATCGGCCATCTCATTACCGTTGAGCCCACAGTGTCCCGGGATCCATTGGAACACTATGCGGTGGTGTTTTTCTTGAGCGTATGAAAGTAGCTCGGTGATCTGCATGGCCAGAACCTGATATGCGGCGTGGCGCAGGAAGCATCCCAAAATTTGCAGCGCGGGTTTTGAGTCCGTGAAAATGCACCACTCTTGAGGCCTTTCCCCGCAAATGTGGCGAATCGCGTCCCGAATA
Organism: Dermacentor variabilis; assembly: GCF_050947875.1. Lineage (NCBI taxonomy): Eukaryota > Metazoa > Arthropoda > Arachnida > Ixodida > Ixodidae > Dermacentor > Dermacentor variabilis. Next base: position 114,992,762 of record NC_134572.1, on the reverse strand, counting down.
GCCACAAGCTCTGCAGCGGTTGATGTTGAATTATGGTCTAGTATGAAAGCTCGAGTCATCTGTTGGGCTGGTATCACCACAGCTGCTGTCGATGCCTTAGGTGACGCGGAGCCGTCTGTGTAAACATGAACATATGTCTGGTATTCTGACCAGATGTACGCGAGAGCAAGTTGTTGTAGTCCACTGACGGGGAACCAATGATTTCTTTAGTATGCCGGAGACATATACGCATACGGAAGGTTGAACCATCACCCATGGTGGTTTGACGGGGTGATATGGAAGGGCATAGCCTGATGTTATGGGGGGTAGATGGCAGCGCAGTGCACTTGTGAAACTGCTGTCCGGTCGCTCATGTAGAACCGACGTCAATGGATGGCAATGGTGTCGTGTCAGTAAGCGTAAATACACACGAAGTGGTTCGTGGGACAGGTATATCGGTAATGGGCATACGTGGGCTTCCTCAATTGTGTTTGTTGGAGGAACGCCGTGGCAACCCGAGGCATATTTTGAGTGCCTGCGCTTGGACGCTCTCTAATGTCCGTAAGCAGGAAATGCTCACGTTTGAGAGTATCGGAAGGCTGTATCGAATGTAGCCTACGAAAAGAGACTGATAAAGTCTTAGTAATGAGCCTTCCGTGGGGCCCCATTTCATGCCTGTTGCGAAGCGAAGAACATGGCAAAACAGATTAAGTCGTTGCTTCAACATATTAGCATGCCTCGTCCTTGACAAACCGCGGTCGATGATAATGCCCAAGAATCTGTGGTGGGAGACATAAGGTATTATGACACCGTTAATGGAGATCGGGTAGCGGCAGACGGATTTGCGCGTGAATGCAACCACAGCACAATTTTCGGCAGCTAAGCGCAAACCCTGACGCCGTATGTATCGTGAAGTAGATGACACAGCCCGTTGTAATTTCGCACGTAGTTGTGGGCGTGTTGTACCAGAAGCCCAGATGCAGATGTCATCTGCATATGCACTGATGTGGATGTGAGGTGGAGCAAGGCGTTGGGTTCCACCCAACGAGTAGGGCATATTGAGCCCGTTAATGTACAGTGTTTAGCGACTGAAACGCAATACTCGGAGCGCCTGGCAGCCGGCACTTCTTGCGCCACCGGCGGACGCCAGGGACACCGAAATGGTGCATTCTTGTATCACATGAAAGCGAGAGCATTTTATGATGCATTATGATGGCATTCCGCCTCTCGGCGATCACCAAGCGCTTTGCGGTTGCGCACGAAGTACAGGCTACCACGCGCTCCGAGTATCGCCTTTCAAGTCGCCGTTCATTGTACGTTCAAGTTGACCGTACCAGGAGACAACCTGAGCGCCAACCAATCAGGGAGCCTTCTATCCCCTCCTACAACTTGTGCTTCCTTTTCCACACTCCTCTCGTTACCTTCTCCAGCTTGCGTTATCGCCATCTTATCGTGCGAGAACGCCTTCCGTCCAACCATTCAAAGGACGCGGAATAGGAAGAAAGTTATCGCTCTATGACAATAGCTTAACGTTCTCATTTCGTCCCGCCTTTCCACGATATCGCAAGCCGTAGTTATTCTTCCGCCTCCTCCTTTTCGTTCATCACTTCACCGATCGTCGTCGTTCAGATTTAGTATACAAACATCCTGCACACCGACTCTCAGTTGTTTACGTGTCACCTCCTCTTCAAACTTAAAATCCTTCCAAAACGTATATGTATACCCAATGAGTGTGTCCTCGTCTCCACCATTTCCTCTGCATCGTCTATCCCTAGGCAAACAGTTTTGGCCACTCATCTCCATCTAAACCTATCTCTTTCTTCTTCGCGAACTCGCGCTTTGCTTTTTAGATTTGCTTCTGCGAGTTTCCTGACCCTGTTCAGGTGATTCAGCGTCGCGACATTTTCAAGGAATGCTGTACGGGGCGCGCAGCCGTGCGCGCCTTACCGCACGACTCTCTTGAGTGCTTGCAGGCTAGAAGGCCAAAGCTGACATCGAGCACGGCGTGAACGTGTGTCGCGCGCTGCTTCCCCATCCGCGCTGATATATATCGACGCGTTTCCGATGGAGACGTGACTTCTCCGCGGTACATTGCGTGACAGCAAGCGGTGCGCTCTCTAGCTCCGATGCCCTGAGAAGGCGTTTCATGTGGCGTATTTTAATATTTCCTTGTGGCTCGCCTCCTTTCCCATGGCGCCCGTCTGTCTAGGACGTGCCAAGACGGCACGTTCGGCCCCGTTTCGCGCGTCCAATGGACGCTGTCGGATTTGCAGCGTCGAATCATTGTTTTCCGGTCGTGCCGCCCACTAGCTCGTTTGGCGCAGCGTCGCGGTGGCAAACGAGCCGACCTTTCCCGCGGGGCTCTAAAGCAACGAGGTTGCTTCGATCGCCGTCGGCGATGGGACAGCACGGAGGCATGTGCTCGTATGTAGGCGCTGACTGCGGGCGGTAACAATGGAATGAGTTGTGTTGCAGCTAGTGATATCAGGTGAGGGGAGGTGAGTGAGTGAGTGAGTGAGTGAGTGAGTGAGTGAGTGAGTGAGTGAGTGAGTGAGTGAGTGAGTGAGTGAGTGAGTGAGTGAGTGAGTGAGTGAGTGAGTGAGGGAGTGAGTGAGTGAGTGAGTGAGTGGAGTCTAAAGTCCGAGGACCTCGTTGTCCGGTAGACCAGGCTTCAAGTACGGTGAAGGACAAAACGCCCGTAGAGGCTGCTGCCCTTCATTCCAGCAAGAAGACCAATAACTCCCGTGCGCAAGCTAGATCGCCGCACTTTGTTGTTCTTTCTGTTTGCGCGAGCTATTTCTTTCCTATTATCAGCACGGAGGATTCTGAAGGGGAATGAGCCGAGTGGAAAGCATTGCGCTCGCAGTATCTCCGTTCGCCCGATATGTTCTTTGAAATAAAAAATAAGATAAAATTTTTTGGACTTTACGTGTCAAAACCCCCATCTGATTATGAGGCACGCCGTAGTGGAGGACTCCGGATTGATTTTGTCCACCTTTGGTTCTTTAACGGGCACCTACACCTAATTAAACGGGCGTTTCTGCATTTCTCCCCCATAGAAATGCGGCCGCCGAAGCCAGGATTTTATGCCGCAACCTCGTGCTTAGCAGCGCAACACCAAAGCCACTAAGCAACCATGGCGGGTTCTCTTATAGATATCCTTTTGTTAACACGTATGTACGTTGGAAGGCACCTTACTCGTTCGTAGACATTTTTGAGGCTTTAAAGAAAGGTCTTTCAGGTTGGGAAGAGGGTTCATAACTATATAGTAGAGTTGCCAGCTATCGAGTCTTCCAGGCCAACTATTGCAGTAGAATATTTTTCTGGAACGCCATTGATGAGGCAGGTCACTATAAGTGAATTGTGTAAGTATATAGGTAAACATTGATTGATTGATTGATTGATTGATTGATTGATTGATTGATTGATTGATTGATTGATTGATTGGTTGATTGATTGATTGATTGATTGATTGATTGATTGATTGATTGATTGAAAGTGAACTGAAGCTGTCTAGTGTATAGCTAACATGACAGTGACTGCGTTGATAAAACATGTCGAGCTCGGCGTTCAACTCATTGACAACATTTGCCCCATTATACTCCTCAGGGTGTTCGCATATGAAAGTTAGCGCTGCAGCCACTAGAAAGAGCACACAATATTTTATGAGCGACTCCAATAATATCCTTGCTCCTATAACTTGAGTTGACCACCGCTTCCTTGCCTCTTTGGCGCCTTTTCCGGCGAAGTCACCAGTCGCAATTCTCGAGAAGCGCAACTATCTCGTCGCGCCGAACCTAGTCACGTCTCCCCAAAATTCAAAGTTTCGTGACTTCAGGAAATGAGCGTTGTTGTTTGGCGTCGAAGGTGCACCGTTTGACATCATCAGGTAGGCGTTGTATGTATAGCGTCATACTGTCTGTATATTTGGCAGCACTGGAATGCGACCCTATGTAAGTGTCCCACACAGGCTTTGTCACTTTCCTCATCACTATCAGCAGCCTAACCTCTCTCCTCTTTAGCATTAAGGCCTAGCTCTACCAGCGATCTCCAATTTTCTCTGTGCTACATTAGCGCAGACTCCATTATAAACGCCAGTAAAATTCCTATCACGTCACAACACCAAATCCTCTGTCGTCCTCGACGGCGTTTTTTCTTGCCCATTCTCTCGCTGTGTGAGTCCATTGGTTTTCTGTTGTGCGCATCACATATCCTCCAATATTCAGAACACTGCAGACTTGCGCTTGTTGGTGCATCATTACGAAGTGTCTGAGTTGTCGTGTCGTATTTGCCTTGGTCCGCATTGTTGTTCGTGGGCTGTTTTCTTTCGGTAATTAATGCTGCCCTATTCAACGTGTTCCCCTTGATTTCAATCGGAATATCACCTGCACCTATTTAATCCTATCCATACAGCCATCTCCGTACCTCTGCTTCACACCTATCGATCTTTTTTATTCAATTTAATTTGGTTTGGTTTGGTTTATATCACCACGTCAGCTGCACATAAAATGTGCCTTAGTGACGAGTATAAGGGGCGAAAAGCCGCATTTTAGCAGCTTAAGAGTAGCTGAATCACCCCCATGTAACAGAGACAACAACACAATAGACGGCGCAGGATAATTCCGACATTAGCTAACAGAATATACGTAACTGATATTACTGCACAGAAAATGTATTCGAGAAACGATTGCCTAATATGTCTTTCTTTGACAATAGGCGCATGTTGTCGTCCGTTAGCTTGAATTTATTTCGTAATCTGGACAGACAAAAAATGCAAAGAGTTCACGCCATCGTTCACACCACGGTTTTCGGCTTCTAGAGTTTCCCTGTTGTCTTGCAGTTGTCAGCCCAACATGTTAGTATACTAGTATAAAATGCAATCATTGTTTACTTCTCGGTGTACCATGTGTTTTTTTTTTTAGACCGAGCAGAATTTTAAAAAAAAAGGAAACGTGATGTCGATAGCTCAATTCTAGTCCTTGTGCTGATTTTCTCGAAGAGATCGAAGAGGTGGACATATTACTTGCATGAGAAATCAAAATGCTTAATCGACTAATTAACAGAATTTTGCTGATGAAGAATTTAACTAACTTACGCCACCTTTTGCAACTTACGAATTGTTGCCAATGAGTTTGCAAGTCATATCTACTTGGAACGAATTCTCAGCATGGTAGGATTTTCAGAAGTCTACTTGTTATCAACGGCCTTGCACATCATTGGCGGAGAAAGCAACAAAAGCGTTGTTACATTATTTGAAGTCTACAGGTGTACAGTTATCTCGTGCGACTTTGTTCAGAACGGCAGAACTATTCGCAATCCTATGTGCGATAAAATTTACAACTTCAGTTAGAAATGCGCAAGAATGGGTAATTTTCAGCGATTCACAGGCGGCTCTAACATCACTCTGCAGCCCAGAGGAAAAAGAATCAGTGATAGCATAATATACGAAACACTCAAAGATCTCAAAAAGGCAAGCCAAGAGAAGCATGAAATAGCATTCCAGTGGATACCAGGTAACATTCTTGGCAACGCAGCAGCCGATGAAGCAACATGACAAGCACACCTAAAAGGTGATGTGGTTCCACTCCCAATATCAAAGAATGAATTACGCTACATTATAAGGGAAACCTCTTTCAAAATGTGTGGAATACGTGGTTTGACCAGAATTCTAAGAGCTCGAATTTGCATAATTTTGATCCGTTTATAGAATTCAAATTTCCATTGTCATTTCACAGAAATATGAAAACCCTTATTCGTCGATTAAGGCTGGGCACTGCCTACACGAAACATTTCTTACATAAAATTAATTAAATTATGGGGTTTTACGTGCCAAAACCACTTTCTGATTATGAGGCACGCCGTAGTAAAGGACTCCAGAAATTTCGACCACCTGGGGTTCTTTAACGTGCACCTAAATCTAAGCACACGGGTGTTTTCCCATTTCGCCCTATCGAAATGCGGCCGCCGTGGCCGGGATTCGATCCCGCGACCTGGTGCTCAGCAGCCCAGCACCATAGCCACTGAGCAACCACGGCGGGTCTTACATAGAAATGGCCGTGCAGATTTGTAGACGAAGATATACGTCACCTCCTTCTGTATTACCCACATCACGACACACGAAGACGCCGTCTTTAATCAACCCTAATTGCATTATACCGCAGACCTTTCCGTTTAAAGAAGCTTTTGGGTCCTTGGCCAACAACGGCCTTGCAGAAGAGCGCTTTAAAAGCATTAAAAACGTTTCTCGAAGACAGCGGCATTGTTGACCGTTATTAACTTGTTTAATGTTCCTTTCATTTCATGTCGCTGTATATGTGTGTGTGCTTGTGGATTATGTCATATTGACTGTTGTGATTACATTTGATAATGCATTTACACGGTGTATGCACCACCCGCTGACTAGAGACTGTATTATTAGGCGACAGTATCATTTGTAGTTTTCAGACTTTCTTCTACAGAACTGTTGAGTCATTTAACTTGTATATTGTATGTACCTGTTGTATGTATGTATGTATGTATGTATGTATGTATGTATGTATGTATGTATGTATGTATGTATGTATGTATGTATGTATGTATGTATGTATGTGTTTGTCCTGTTGCCGTGTTCTGCTTTAGTCTTTAGATTTGTCCTGTTACTCTTCCTTTCCTCTTTCCTTTTTCCTCCCCTCCTTTCTATCTTCCATTTCTGTGTTGCTGTCAACTCCCTTCAGAAGAGTAGGCAGGCGTTGTGCCCCTTCCGGTGGCAGTTGCCAGCCCGCTCCTCGCTTTCCCATTCCTGTTAACTGTGTATATGTATATATGTGTTCAAAACAAATAATAATAATTTTATGTACCATGTATTTCTTACATCATAATGTCACTATGAAAATCTTGCTTGACAAGTTCTGGTGCTTGTACGAAAAGGTTATTTGATATGTAATCTTGAGCCTTGTATGTTGTAGGCTTGACCTATTCAAGAGCTAAGGAGTAGCCGGCGCTTTAAATTGTGCGTCAACATCTCCTTATATCATACCAATAAAAACAGGTCTCTGCGACGGTATGTAGACTTGCATTCTCCTTGGAGTTTGCGCATGACTAATGCTCTTTCTCTCTTTCCTTCTTTTACCCTTTTCGCCCCTTTGCTCCTTTTTCCGAGTGCAGGGTACCAAACCGGACATGCGTCTGGTTAACTTCTCTGCCTTTCCTTCCTTCCCCCCTCTCTCTCTCTCTCTTTCTCTCTCTCTCTGTGAGCATGGCACCAGTTTCGAGATATGCGCCGTCAAACTCGCTGTAAGTGCGCGCTGTTGTTCCACTTACTTTTGTATCAAAACGTCTCTCTATTACGCATTCAAGCACTACAGTTACTGGAACGGCAACGGATTTCGTCACACACTCTCGGAGTGAATTTCTCGAAATTGGTGTCATCCTGAGGATTCGTTCCTCGTGGATACGCCTCGCGAACTCACCGGCCACAATTCTTAAATAGGAATATGTACCTTAGAGTGGTTAGCAGACAACTTAATTAGTGAAATTGCGCTTATTAGTCGATTAGGCATTTTGAGTTCTCAGTCAAATAACGTCCGCTTCTTCGAGTAATCTAGCTCAAGGATTAGGAATTGTGCTGTCTGCCGCAGGCGACTTCTTAAAAATTCTGTGCGATTAAAAATTTAAAAAAAATAATTTAAAAAGGCACACTGTATCACTATTTTAAGCGCTCATGCTTATGTGCGCTATACACGCTTCCAGAAAAACCATACGCCAACTGACGGAGGCCAGCCGTACGTGGAGCGTCCGTTCTAAGTTAAAATTAAATTCCGAGGCCTCTCCTGCCAAAACGACGACATGACCAGGGGGCATTCCGTAGTTGCGGACTACAGATTAATTCTGGCCAGCTGGGGTCATTTGACGTGCACCTAAGTCTGCGCACACGATAAATTTTCGCCCCTATCGATATGCGACCGCGTCGCATATCGGTCGTGTATCAAATCCGCGACCTCGAGCTCAGCAGCGCGATGCCATGGGCGTTGTGCTATCGTTGCGGGTCCGAGCCTCCCGTTCTTCAAGACGCGCCAGCACCATGATCGCTGACTGCGCCGGCGTGCACGGAATGGCGAAACGGTTCGTGCGATCCACTCGGTTGTTGCCTCGGCGCTGAAATTGCCCCCGGGGACAGGAAGCAACACGGATGGGGGGAGCACGTTTTGGCTGTACCATGTGTATACCTTCGCGCCTTCGTCATCGTATACACGCTATGGGGCTTTCGCTTATATGTCCCCGTGCAGTGTTTTTGCCTTTCTTCATAGTCTGGCTGCGTCGACGTTATTGCATTGGCTCCGCTTGTACAGCAATTCAGGAATTCGGACCCATCAATAGCGAAACGATCGTTTCACTTGTCGCGTGTTCTTTAAGCTGTACGCCTAGGCGAGTACGGAATATAAATATATATATATATATATATATATATATATATAATGTGTGTGTGTCTCTCTGTGTGTGTGGTTAAAATGCATAGTGTAGATAACCGGTGGACCATTAGAGTTGCAGAATAGGTGCCAAGGGAAGGGAAGCGCAGTCGAGGAGGGCAGAAAACTGGGTGGGGTGATGAAATTAATAAATATGCAGGCACAAGTTGGAATGAACTAGTGCAAGGCGGAAGTAATTAGAGATCGCAGGGGGATGCCTTCGTCCTGCTGTTGACATAAATATAGGCTGATGATGTGTACAAGGTGTCCCACGTAACTAGAACCAAGAATTTAAAAATGAAAGGCTCCTCAAAAGCGAATTGAACCGCACGCATACTATTCGCAATAGCCTATAGTAACTCAGACAATTGTTTGTTTTCCCCATAACTTACTAATTAATTAAGTTTAATTAAACCTTTTTAATTATTGACTGAGAGACATTAGTATGATAGGCATATTTGTAGAGCACATTCAGAAATCACCGCTCGAGTTGTTTCTTTTATGATACGTCACACGTAGTCCTTTTTTCCGGGTTGCAAAGAAAGTTCGCGAAATATAAAAAAGTCACGTGAAGGAACGCTTCCGCAGTGGTATTTGTGCTGCTCTCAAACATGCGTTCGGTGAACAAGGTCGGCTGCATCGTTACTGGCGACGAGGAAGGGGCAGAGCGTTTTTTATCTCATCGGCAGCGCTCGGCCAGCAGCATGCATTTTCGCCTTCATCAGACGGCAGCCGACCTTGTTCACCGAACGCACACTTGAGAGCAGCACGATACCACTGCGGAAGCGCTCCGTCACGTGGGTTTTCATATTTCGTGGGATTTCTTTGCAACCAGAAATAAAGGACTACGTCAGACGTATCGTAAAGGAAACAACTCGATAGGTGCTTTCTGAAGGTGCTCTACAAATCTGCCTATCACACTTGGGGTCCTCAGTCGTAATTAAAAAGTTGGGTAATGACACTTAATTAGTAAGTTATTGGGAATATAAAAAATTGTCTGAGTTACTGTAGGCTATTGTGGATAGTATGCATTCAGTTCAATTCGTGTCCGACGCGCCTTTCATTTTTAAATTCTTGGCTCAAGCTATGTGGGACACTCTGTGTATATATTACAGCGAAGCTGTATGTGGCTAGGATCTGGGACAAGATGTCCGAGGTATTGACAAATAAACCCTCGCCTAGTAACGTGATACACAGCAGCGAGGGTTTCAGCCGCCGCGCCTGCAGCTGAAAGTCAAACGCGCGCCGTGATTGACCTTGGGAGTTGTACCTCCAGGAGTAGAACTTTCTAAAACAATGTGACGGAGCGATGAACCCTGTTGCCCAAACGCGAGTCTATGACGATGCGTGTCGAAACGTCAGTCTATATGTATTAAAAGAAGTAATAAGTAAAAAATGAAGAAATGAAAAATAAATAAGATAATAAATAAATACAGAAAATACAAAGAAAATGCGAAACAAACAACGAAGTTATGCGTTTGTGCCTTTATTCAAACACAATAGCATAACCGTCATATAGAACTTAATACAACTATTGAGCAATGCAGCTTCGCTGGTCTTCCATCTTCACATAGTGCAAGGCCTCAGAATTATATCGGAGGGTGAGTTGGGTTTATTTGAAAGACGTCATCTATTTTTCTAATTTCCTTGTTTCGGAACTTTTTTTGGCCCATCTATTTTGCATATTGTGCAGCGCACTCGGTAATGCGTGCCCTGATTGAAGTATCCTATGTGGACTGGGAATGTTGATTGTATGTTAAACGGTAACTCTAAGATGACGCAAATAACTCGTGATGGCACTCGGATCTTTTGTTTCGTATTGCATATTGAGAACGAAGCTTTCCTAACTTAATGCAGGACTCATACATTGTCAATAATGTACCAGTTTCGCATGAAAGGCAAATCATTCATATCGATAGTAAATTGTTGAAAAAATCAAATTCTGGGGCATTGAAGTGCCAAAACCACGATATGATTGTGAGGCACGCCGTTTAGTGGGAGACTCTGGATAAATTTTGACTAACTGTTGCTCTTTAACGTGCTCCCGATGCACGGTTACACGGTTTGTTGTTGCATTTTGCCCTCATCGAAATGCGACCGCCGAGGCCGGAATTCGATCCCGCACCCTCGGACTTGGCGATGCAACACCAAAGCCACCACGCCGCCACGGCTGGTGTGATAGCAAGGTATTACTCAACTGCACAAGGTAAGGTTCGTAGCTGTATCTGCCGTATAAATGCAATGAAGATTCGCTTACCAATTAGCAAGCAAGGTTTCACGCACGCACAACCAAATATGAACTGATCTTACGGGATGACCGCGAACACACGCTGCCGCAACGCTGGCCCGATGGAGAGCGCAAACCGAGGGGAGCGATCGCTTCTGCTTCCTCACCCTTCAACGCGTCTCCGAAGCTTCAGATTACGCGACCTACAGCACGAGGAGCGCGCGCGAGGACGGTGCATGTGCAGCCACCAGCCATCTCGGCTCGCCCAAGCTTTGCCCCTGCCACGATAGGCTGCGGCGGCGCGCGGCTCGGCTAGAGGAGCAGACGCGCGCTCACCTACCGGCCGCCCTTCTCCCATCCTCCTTTCGCGCACGCTCGAACACGCTACCGTGCGCTACCCTCCTCCCTCGAACCCTTGGCGCGTCCACCATCCATCTTGATTAACCGCCAATCCACCAACCTCTTGGTTAACCCTTGCAGGCTTCCCCCTCGCACCCACTGTATAGGGCGTGAAAGGCACATCATCATCCTATCACACTTGGGACTTTATACGAAACGACAGGGGTCGCCGTCGGCGAAAATCCGCCTGGAGTGCGCATATGTATAATTGATATTTCAATAATAATAGTAGTAATAATAATAATTGTAATAATGATAATAAAAACGAAAGCGCGCAGACAGCTTCACACCGACTTCCTTTTTTATAGACGACAACGTGTAAATAATACGGTTTTGAAGTGAATCAGTTGATGATTAATAAACCACAATTACATCGCGATGTGCCGCACATTTCCTTTTCCTAGCACCGTGTAGCACCGTAGCATTTCCATTTCCTAGCACCGTGTAGCCTAGTGAATAAGTCGATGAAGAAAGTCAAAAGTCGGCCACATATTTCCAAAGATGAAATGTATTCAAATCCACGCCTATGTATACACTTTCACTGTATTGTGCCATTCTTTTTTTATCTTTGCGGGAAAAATACTGTTCTCTACCAACGCTTACAAGGAATAACCTGAATGCAGAAAGCTTTCCGAGAATTTTCGGTGACTTTCACAAGATTTAGAGGGTCACTGTCATCAACAAATAGATATATGAGCGCATTGTTTTATTAAATCTGAGTACGTATATGCTGTAAGCTTGTTAGAAGCGCCGGTTACTCATCTACTTCGACGTGTGACAAAAGAAAAAGAGAAAGAACGAACTCAACAAAGTATAAAGCTATAGAGGCATAAAATTGCAACTGTGGAGGCGTTCATGGGATCAGTTCACAACCAACCCTCGCGTTCACAAAACGAGTCGTCACGCAGTTGCCGGACCGGAACAAAAATGTAGTTCAGTCAGTGTGAAAAAAAAAGACTGAAAATAAGAAAGCTTATGAACAGGCCAGACAAGCAGTGGCACCAGCGCGCTGCACTATCAGCTGTGCGTTTCCTTGCCGTTATAAGAAAGCATCTTCCAACATACGAATAACGTGTGAGCGCCACAAGCCAATTGTATCGACACGTAGATCGACATATACGTGGGGCAACTCGGTAGCATATAGCGAGAATCCATGTGATGTCAACGGCGCTGTCCGCTTCTTCCGTGCTAAAGGATTAGCCTGGCAACCTCTACGGGTCAGTCTTGCTCAGGCTCTGAAGTCTGCACACTGGCTACACGACAATGCTCTTACGTGAAACCACGGAAGTCATTCAGGGCACGGGCTATGCGGAGGCGTACTGGCTTCATCGGTTGTTTCATGGAGTCTTGCAGTGAATTTATCGAAAACCCTGGCCTGTACAACGCTAACTTATAACGAATTATGCCTTTACTTATTCTGCATGCCATAATATCAGTTGTTGCGGGGTACGAGACAGAGCAAAATGGCAGCCTACTGAATTGTGGAGAACTTTTATATATATATATATATATATATATATATATATATATATATATATATATATATATATATATATATATATATATATATATATATATATATATATATATATATATATATATACACGCACTTCTAAGAAATACTTGTGCGAGAAAGCAGAGCCGGTTAGCCCTTGTCTCATGACAAGGAATTGTGGTAAAGTTGCGCACATATGCTGCTATATCCATTAAGTATTCTATGGGAAAACTGGTTTGTGGCAATGGAATAATTACGGGTATGGGGCGTAACTATCGACAGACTTTTTTCTTTTTCTCCTTTCTTTGCTGCATGCTTTCTTTGACATAAGCTGATGTTGTTCGGTAAGTTCTAGTTTTCATGGTTCCCGCTTTGCACCGCTAGGTAGAAGGCAGCTTACTTATAGAAAAAAGTGAAGAGACGTATTCCGTACGTGATCAACAGTCCAGCGCTGGCTGTAATAGAAAGGTCGGAAACTGTTACGCAGATCCAACGCGCGTTCTGGGTTCTGTGTGAAGCGAAGCGATACCTTGGCTACAGTTATCGTGCCCGCAGCCGGTGGGATCACACTGTATGCTTCATTACGGCAGTACCTGTATGATATTTCCTTTTTTTTATATGTAGCAATTTAAACTGTGTGAAACCACGCGCCTCCTGGCAACAGACAGTGAAGCCAAGGAGAATATAGGGGACCATTAGCTGTGGTGGAAATTCAAACGTAGAAAATGAAGACTAAGAGGGGAAATGAAAGTGGACGAAAAGGTACCCACATAGTTCGTATTACGTGTGCAGTGCACTACCAATTGCGCTACAGCGACGGCCGTCAAGCCGTCCAATAACTAGATCTAGCCCTGCAGGAGTGTTATCCAGCGCCACTCAAAGTCATGGCGGTTGGAAGTGGAACGCCTTTTTTGCCCAATAGCGCCAAGTAACACGTGAACTTGTTAGAGCAGGCATGTGACTAATAAACCCTCGTACGCTACCTTAACGGCATCAAGGCTGCCACATCCAGTAGGCAGTGAAGCCAAGAAAAGCATAGGTGTTAATTAGCAGTGGCTTAAACAGAAATGTAGGAAACAATGAAGAAAAGCTGCCAACTGTGCCAGTTGCAACCAGTTGTGCTGTAGCACAAGTGGTAGTGCATCGCATGCGTACTACGGATGTCTTGGGTTCGGTTCCCACCGGCGACAGTTATCTTTTCGTCAACTTTCATTTCCACTTTTCTTCATTCATTTCTCCATTCAAATTTCAAACACAGCGTATTGCCCCCTATGCTTTCCTTCGCTTGATAGCCTGCTGGCGTTCTATGGTCGTGGTTAACAAAACTGGAGCCCCCTCTGTTTCCCTCTTGTCCTCTAGCAAACTGTGTGCCCCCTCGTGTGCCCGAGTCATAGGAACTTGGTGCGTGTATACGCTATAGCTTGTACCTATTTTACCGGTATAGGCACCCGTGGGCTGCAGCACTCGTGTGCCTCCCACATGCAACGGCGGATGCTCGATATTTCACCAC